>NC_067488.1:35856341-36173841 GCF_947179515.1 Apodemus sylvaticus
ATACTAGGAACCACTGCCCATGTCAATGCAGAGCCAGGCTGTTCTTAGTCCAGAATAGCTTGCCTCTGCGAGCTTTAGCACCTCTCAGTTCCAGTCCTATAGCTAGCTACTCTCCAGAGATTTCAACCCTAATGGCCCCAGGCAAGGCTGGGAAGTGGTGAATCCCGGGGCCATTGTCAGGAGTATGGCATTCCCAGACACACAGGAAGCTTGAGAGCTAAGGTTGAATGCCCCTAACTGGCCAGCTGAGGTCACAAGGTCAACCCCTGCCGCAGCTCTTTGAATGTTTGCAGGATTTAACAGTGCATACGAGGAAGGGCTTTAGCTTAACTCCAAGCCTAGAAAGCCACAATGATGCCCCTCTTTATACCACAAGCATACAAAGCCACAAGTGTCCCTTTTACACTAACTAGGCTGGTAGTTACGAGGCATGGTACCCACAGGACAGTATCCACTGGTTCCCTGACACATTGGATTTGGGGGCGCAGACCATGGTCCCTGTCCAAGTCATTGAAAGTGCCTTGCTACCAGTGGCACGGTCTAGGGCCTGGAGGAGTCTCTGTCTAGTGATGGGGACATAAATCCTTAGTATGCAGAGGCACACTGGGTCACACGGGCTAAATATGGCCTGCTACCTATGTTTGTGAAGTGGTGTCTGTTGCCAGGACACAGCCACACCCAGTTGTCTCTGGGTCGCTGTGGCTACTTCTAATCCACAGTGGCAGAATTGAGTAATCAGGAGAGGAGGTCTGGCCAGTAAAATCTAGTCTACTCACTATCCTGTCTTTCACAATAACCCTACTCTGAAGCATGCATCAAAGCCGCAGTGTGCATCTTCCTCCTCTAGCCAGGGAGGGTCCCAGGTAGGGCAGGGCAGCCCAGTTCAGTGAGGCTTTATCGCGTCATTAGGGGCAGGGCCTGCTGTGATCTCTTTAGAGTCAGTGGATCACTTGCTAGCTGAAAGGAGAGGGGTAGGGCTTCTGGGCAGCGAGGCTAGCCTTTGCAAAGAGAACACAGCAGAGTGAGCTAGTGATGTTCTTTGGGGCCTGCTGGAGACAATCTGGGGCCGCAGGGGCACTAAGCATATGGCAGGAAAGACTTGGCACCCTGTAACTCTTAGTCTTTCATGCTGCCAGAAACAGGACACTTAAGAATGGTTTGCTATATCTCTTTGGCCACCAAGAAAGGGGGAGTGGGGGGAGAGAGAGAGAGAGAGAGAGAGAGAGAGAGAGAGAGAGAGAGAGAGAGAGAGAGAGAGAGAGAGAATTGTGGTGGAGTGGGCATGGGCCACATTTTTTGAGGTAGAACTTGTAGAATTTAGCATCTACAGGGGGAATCTGACAGGCAGATTGCAGCTGTCCCATAACGGGTTCTCGTGATGGATCTCGTGATGGAGCGAGATAGATGCCTCTGGTCCTTGAGGGGACTGTCCTTGGAAAGGGCCCTAGGGGCTGAGAGTGGCGGAATTCTTCTCTGGAATGGAGTTAGAATTTATAAAAATCAGGACTGCCTACTGTGAGCTGAACTTTTGAATAAACACAGGGTGCAGGCGCTCCAGCACCAGCCTTCAGAGTATGTCTTCAGGCAACTGTCACTTCAGGATCTCTGCAATGGCCTCTGGGGACCTCCCTTCCTCCTCCCAAGGTGCAGCTATGTCTGAACAGGAAGGCCAGATTTGGCTTCAGGTCCTAAAGAGTCTCACAGGTGGAGGCACTTGCACACTCTGGGTATTCTGGCAGAGAGCCCCGGGGGAAAGTGTTTCTAGCTGGGGCTCTGTGGGCTCTGGGCTGGCCCTGGGGTTTCCTGAGCTGATTTCTAGGCATCCAGGTGCTGCAAAAAACAGCAGCAAAATGTAGTAGACGAAAGTTACAGCTGTCACCAGCCTAAAGAGGGATTTCAGGGAATCAGAGGGGAGCGGGTGGCTCTTAGCAGCTGGTCATTCATTTGTACCCCACTTTTGCAACTACATTCTGTATAGCACCCCTGAACTGGTGGTTGTCCCCCTGTGTCCCTCATTCTGGTTGCAGAAGCAGGAGGAACTGGTTACTAAATATTCTAAATCTCAGAAATGAGAAAAAGCAAGTGACTTGCTGGAGTGACCCATGGGATTTTATTTAAATTGGTTTTAGTATGTGTACAAGACATTTAATATATTTATAAATGGATATGATACACATAACACACCAGTATAATATAGTGCATGCTACAGAGTGCTTTTGTGGATGTACATATATATATTACATGAATGAAGTAAGTACACACACATATATGCGTGCATACAATGCAATGGGTGTGTAGAAATACATGTACACATACATGTTCTATTTGCCCCTTGGGGTTTTATAACTATTAACTTGTTATCTCTCATAATAATCCTCTAAGAAGGTCTTGTTATGCCAGTTTATAGAGAAAGCAGGTGAGGCACAGGGAAAACTTCAACAGCTGGGTGTGTACACTGCAGCTGGATGAGGAATATGGAGGCTTCCCATCAACCCAAGAAAGCCCATGTACCTGCTGTTCTTAAATCCATCCCCAGAACTGCAAAGGAGAGGAGTGGAAGGAGAGGAGTGGGGGAGGGGAGGAAGTTCAGATTATGCTCGAGGTAGAGGTCTTCAAGGACCACCACGGCCCCTCTGTGGAGTAGACAGAACCATTCCCTTCGAACACCAGGCTTCCTCCCTCAGGGGCAGATGACATCTGATTTCATGACAGACTGAAGCAAAGGCAGAGACTGACACTTCCAAGACAAACCCTGACAAGATCCACCCAGCAACACCACTCTCCTCACTAGCTGGATTTCTGTCGAAGTATTTCTCACTGAAATGCTCCAGGCATCGCCTTATACCCAATGATTACTAGTTTTTGGACCATAAAACAAACATTTTAAGAATTCCTCAGTATTTTCATCCGGTACAGTGTATATTAACAGGTCTGAGCTATGTGAGTGATCTAGTTGGGACCACCCAGAGGCAGCATGGGGGAGGGGTGTTCTGTAATGAGCAAACTTAAGGGCTGATGTGCAGCCACACCACACGCCAGCCAGGCACACTATTTCTCAAGGGGACCTCTTCACTAGTGTCCCAAGCTGCTTTTCCTGCCACATGCAAGCCCATCTCTGGGACAGTGTGCAGTGTGCCTAGAAAGTATAAGAAGGTTCCTGCTGCTAGAACAAGGAGAGTTTCCAGCCCACCCCTGCGCTCTCTCTCTGTTTCTCTGTCTCTGTCTGTCTGTCTGTCTGTCTGTCTCTCTTTCTCTCTCACTCTCTCTCTCTGTATGACCCCTGTTGTGCCTCCCTTCCCTGTCTCATTCCCACAGCCAAGCCACAGATAGTTGATAATGTGCAGCTTATGCTATGAACTTCTTCTGTACTTCAGGACATTTAGAAGAACAAAGGCTCCCACAGGATGCTGGAGCCTTGGAAGTCCCCGAATGTAATCAGAATGTGAGCATTCCATCTCTCATGGCCCAAAGGTATTCTCAATTCCTTGGAGCCCCGAAGTACCACCACCAGGTACAAATGGCCTGCAGGCTCGGTAGACATTTGGAGCAAGCACCACTGAGCCACTCTTATTCCATTTTTGCCTTGTAGATTATCAACAACCCAAGACCCAATCCCGAAGTGGGTCACAGTCCTGTGTAGTTCATTCACTGCTAGCAAGCACCCCGCCCCGCCCACATGCTAGCCCCAGACAAGTGCGAGATTGGAGAGCTGGTTCTCGTCATAGCAGAAACAAGCTCCCTTGACCCCATGTCCTGCCTCTTCTTTGCCTGACATCTCCTTGCTCCTGTTCCTCCATGACCTGGATACTGAGGCCTGCAGAAAAAAGATCCACTTGCCTGTTACATGATCCCACCGTGCTGTGGAATCTCCTTGGTTTTTGCCCTGTCCCCCTCCCAGCCTCTTGGGATCATCTTCCAGCTCTTGTTCCCAATCTTCCTGGCTTCCTTCCCCAGCAAGGTCACAATTGCAAATAGGTGGGAGAAATTCTCAAAGCAGTTCCGCTCGTCCTGGCAATGCATCCCAGGAGCTTGGTACAAATGAAGGGAAATAAATGCTCACAACATCAGAGGGCTGGTAGCAGTAACCAGGGTGATCATATGTACTGATGTGCATGACCTACAAATATGCAGCAATAGAAGGATGGAAACTTCCAGGTCCTACTATTGTTTGCTAGAATATTACACAACCACCATGCAGTGCAGTGATTGTTCATGGTGATTCCTGGAACACTTTTAGAATGACTCTCCTTGACTCAAGTGCAGGATTGAAGCGGGGTGGGGAGACAGTCCCTGACCCCTAGAGGTCCTATTGAGTACACTGCCCATCTGCAAAGACTGCTAAGTGCAACAGGGTTATTTTATTCTAATGGACAAAGAGAAAAAGCAAGTCTGTGTTACCAGCCTTAACTTAAAGGTCCCTTTCCTGCTTTTTTTCTGATGGCCATTACTCTCAGCACAGAGGGTGATTTTAGTGCTTAGAAAAAGTGTTTACACAAAAACCATTGAGCAACATAGTGACGTGTCTTCCCCGAATAGCCTCTTGGACGTGCTGTGGGATGTAACACAAAGGCTTGCCAAATGGATCTCAGGCAGGCTGGCTCTGTTACCCTCCCTTCCTCCTCCTCCTCACACAGCCATTGATTTCAGGGAGGGCTGAAGACTACTTGGGTGTGCTTGCTTAATAAACTGGGAGACAGGGAGACATGTAGCTATTGGGGCCAGTGTTAAGAAAGAGGAAAAGTTCCCAAAGTCAAAAGACCTCAAGCCCACAGATAAGAGTATCTTCAGTTTCCATTGGCCTAAAACTAGATGTGGTGTCCCAGGGTGGCAGGGACCTGAGGAAGCTGAAGAGGGAAGAGAGGGCCCCAGGGTCCTGCCTGACCTGCACCCGGTCAGCTAGCTGCACTCTGAGTTTTGTGGTTATGGATGGAGCCGGTGGGCCAGCCTGTGGTTCTGAGAGCAGTGGGAAACAGCCTGGCTTTGGATTATGTTTTCTGGTGCATTGGGAATGCCTAGACTTGCCTGGTCCATCACCTTCCTCCGTGCTGGAAAGGAAAAGCTGCGCTTGATGAAGGCAGGCGCTCACAAGGGAAAGAGAAACCACCAGCCCTGTTCCTCCAGAATCCTAAATAGCACAGAGCTATTTAGAGCTGGCCAGGGTGACAATGACATCCGGTAGGGAGGTGGGGTAAATGTCAAAGGAGTCGGCCTGGTTGAAGACTGGGATGAAAATGGAACTGGAAAGGGGTGATTCCCAGAAGGCAGGACCTACACTTGCACAGAGTTTTGAAGAAGAGATGACAATTGACCGATGATAAGGCAAGGAATGAGCTGTTCTATGCAAACCATAGGGCCGTGATGTCCCTGAGGCAGGCTTCTTTCTGGAGTGGTCACAAGAGCTATGTATGACAACACAGCTATATCCCTACCCACAGCCACCCTTTTGTTGTAGACTTAAGTTCACACACACACACACACACACACACACACACACAAAGCCACACCTATGTTGAAGATTTAGCAGACTGATTAATGCTCAGTAACTGTAGGGAGCAGAACTGTTGTAGACAGAGAGAAAATATTATGGCCCCAGGCTAGGGGGTAGCTCAGTTGGTAGGGTGATGCTTCAATCTCTAGCACTGTAGAAGTGGGGCATGGCTTTGTAGACCTGTAACCTCAGCACCGGGGAAGCAGGGGCAGGAAGAAGAGAACTTTAAGGTTAACCTTAGCTACATAGCAAGTTCAAGGCCAGCTTGCCTATATAAGACCCTGACTCATAAACAATTATTTCAGGTTATTTTGAAGTCGTCTTCATATCCTTTAATCAATTACCTCTCACTCTGACCTAACATTCTTCAAGTGAGATCCTGAGGATGCATTAACACACTACTAGCTTTCACCAGCTTAAAGGCTAAGCATGTCATCAGATCTCCTCTGAAATCTGTAGCAGAGCTACCCTACCCCCTTTGCTGTAACTCATCCACCTGATGCTCCCACTGAAGTTTCGGGTAAATGCGTTATTTTATGATTTCCTTTTGTTCTGTGACTATAGAGTCCATGCTACCAGTAAATGGGGAAAACACATCGTTTGGGGCAACCTGAGTCTGTGTTCCTGATCCACAGTCACTTATATTTGTCTCAGAATAAACTTTCCTTCCCTGTGGAGCAAGAGCTGTGCTCCCATCGGTACGTATCGATGGCGCTTCTGTTTCATACTGGCCATCGGAGTGTGCTGTGTCTAGAAGGACTCTTGAGTACTTTTCTGTATAGTAACTAATTCAGGCTATCATTAGCTATTCTGCCCACTTCACAGGTAAGGAAACTGAAGTCAGGATAACTCGGTGAGTGGCAGAAGCATGATTTGCTGCTAAGCCACATTAATGTTCTGAAGATTGACTGCTTTGTGCCTAGCTGGAGGGGTGAGATTGGGAGAGCTGAGACTGGGAATTATGAGTAGACTTTGAGTCTTTACCTTCCTCCCACCGAACTTGGACTCTATACCAGGGCCATCATGGACATGAGCATTAGAAGGAAGGACACAAATAGAAACCACGTCAGAAACCAAGATTATCTGTAGAATCTGTAAATGTCTGAATGCCTCCTACCAGCTGGGTGTGGCCAGACCAAAAGCTGGCCGTTCATGAAGAGTGAAGGACTCAGTGTGTGCGGTTGGCTTCTAACAGCACCGTCACAATTTCCATGCCCCTGGTTCTGCTCCCTCATCCTGTGACACTGGACCCGGCCACCATGGTTGACTGAAAAATATCCGTTGTCTGTGAAGGAAAGTGTTGGATCCAAGGGAGGTTGACGTGCATTACATCTGGTACAACAGCAAAGAAGCAGACGATAGCAGAGAGCCCACAAGAGGCTGGACAGCGAGCAATCACAAGTGCAGGAACACTCCTGGCCCTGACCTTTAAAAGCCGCTGTGTCCTCAGGATTGGAACAATGGAACAGGCACTCATGGGTGTGGAGGTATGAGCCCTGCTGTAGCAAGCACAGCTGAAGGTGTGCAAGCCAAAGAGAGAACTTTACATCACCAGCCCCCAGTACTGCTGTTTCCTATACACAGACGAGCCTTTCCCCTTTGCATCTAATACCTGGATCAATCTAGTGTTCTAGGGAAAACTCTACATGGACCCACTGTGAGTGATTCCATTCTAAGTTGTACCCCCATTTAATCCTGCTCCTGAACTTGGCCGCTCAGGCTATTTTCTCAAGTATTAGAAAGCTATAAAAATTAGGAGCAGGGATCCTGAAAGGCAACAGAGTTGGTGGGCAAGGCTCTTGAAGCACGTTGTGACTTCCAGACCATCTCAGAGCCGTGTGTCTGTGGGTACATGACTAAGCCACCCTGTGCCTCTGTTCCATAAAAGGCTTACTCCGTTTGGAGTTGTTGCTAAGGAAACACTATACAAAGCCACGCATTTAAAACAAAATGCAAGCTCTTGATAAATGGAGTGCACCTGGCTTGTAGGTAGCTATTTCCCATAGTGGCTGGCCATGCGCTCTAAGAACTGAGCTCTAGCCAAGTCTTTGAAGGTACTTCCTCCCACAGGCGCCACCCACACCTTGCTCAGCCCTTCTGTAGTTCACTGGTCCTTGGGATGCAGCCTGGAAGTGGGATTCCCTAGGTCAGTGTCTTAGTTACTGCTCTAATACTATAAACAAACACCATGACCAAGGCAATTCCTATGAAAGAAAGCATCTAATTGAGGGCTTGATCAGAGTTTTTAAAGGTTAGTTCATGATCATCGTGGCAAGAAGCAGACAGACAGGCAGGGTGCTGGAGCAATAGCCAAGAGTTTTATGCCCGGATCTGAAGGCAACATGCAGAGAGAGGGAGAGAGAGAGACAGATAGAGATAGACAGACAGACAGACAGACGGGGACTGGTGTGGGCTTTTGAAGTCTCAAAGCCTACCCCAAGCAACATATGTCCTCCAACAAGCCTAAATCTCCTAATTCTTCTAATCCTTCTCAAACAGTTCCACTCCCTGGTGACTCAGCCTTACAATATAGAAGTAAACTACCAGTTGCCCTAAAGATTGTATAGCCTGTGTCTTTAAGCATCCCAGCAGCATGAAAGGAACAAGAGACTTCAACCCATTTTCATCAACCAGAAAACAAAACCAGGAACATGCATGCTACCAAACACCACACTGGATGTCCCTGTCCTTCCCAATGGCCTTCCTTCTGAGTATGTGTCCAGGCATTAGCAGATGACCTGTTCCCCACCTGAAAGCTCTAGAGACCCAGAAGAGAAAGCCAGACAATCCCTCAGCTATAAATCACCAGACACTGGCCCTCACCCAGGAGAATGGTACCCTGTCCCCAGAGCACCCCACTTATATTTTATTTTACGTCTATGACAATATATCATTTCTCTACAGAGAACTCCAAACTGCACAGACTCAATAAAGCCAAAATGATACCCTGCGCCTGCCACTGACTGCTGTATCTATTTTTTTCCTGCCTGGGCTATCAGCAGCATCCCAGAGGTACAGGACTTGCTTACCCTTTTCACCTTCCATGCCCAGCAAAGCCCCAAGGCTGGAGGCACCCCTGAGTGCCTGCCAAGAAACGGGGGATGGGATTATACAGACAGAAACTAAAGCTATCTTCTTTTCCTACTCATTCATCCACTAGGTTTACCCATTAATCGCCCTTACCAGCTAATCCTTCGCTACCTTACAGCCTTGCGGACAGGACATGTGAAGATTCTCCCTTGTGTGTGTGTGTGTGTGTGTGTGTTCCCTCTTCCAGGGAAGGGGTGCCTGCTCTTGACACTGCCCCTCTCTTTTCAAAGGCTATCAACAAAGGAAATTCCCCAAGCTCCTTTCCACCCAGGTCAGTATCTGGGGGCCGCCAACAAACCCTCTTATCTCAGCTACCGAGAGCCTCGCCTGCAGGCTGTCTCTGGTCTGACTGATAACATGGCCTGTTGTTTTTAGAGGAAATAACTTAGTGCTGAGAGCGTCCAAGCACATGACTCTGCCAGAATGTGTGGAGGCAGGAACAGTCCCAGGCCTCTACAGAGCCATAGCTCCTACTAAGGAGGAAACACGCCTGTTATGAGTTGTGACCAACAGTCTTCTCTTCCCTCCAACTCTTGCTCACCCATCAGCAGTGGGATCTGGCTCCCCACAGACACCCATGCACCCACAATTGCAACGCTCCATACTCTGGTGCCCTTGCCCACTATCCTGCCACTTCGATGCCATCCTTCCTTCTTCCCCTTAGCTACTCCAGGCAAGGACATGAACTCTCTGGATCACTGTCTAGAATCACACTTGACACACACACACACACACACACACACACACACACACACACACACACACAAAAGCACTTGTAGACATGCGAGGGAAACCAGTGTTTGTCAAGTGACGTTGGGAAGACAGCTGTGTTTAAACTACAGCTTTTTGCTAAGGCTGCTCACCTAGGTAAATTCGGGACAAGAGAAGAAAGTTCTCAAGTCTTCCTCCCACTCTGAGCTCAGGACAAGAGGCCATGTGCTGCGCTCTCACATGCATGGATAGTCACACGTTGCTAGGTATTGCCGGTGGACTTTTATATAAGACTGTGTGTGGGGGATACGGATCACATACATATATCATGGGGAGCAAGGAAGAGATGTCCATCAACAAGGTCCAGCTGGCCATTGCCAGGGCCAGAGACCTGTAGCCATGGCAACAAACACTTCCTATTGCTAAAGTTTGGAGGTGAAGTGTCTTTGTCTTATAGTCTTCCATGTTTGAATGACTGATCCCCAGTTGGTGGCCCCATTTGGGGAGTTATGGAACCTTTAAGATGTGGTTGTGGAACTCTCTGAAGATAAGGCTTGATTGGAGGAAGTGGGGCCTCCCTCTCCCCTACCCCCCCCTTTTGTGTGTGTTTATGGGTTATAGCTCAGCTCTAGTTGAAGGGGCTTAAAAAGAGAGAATGGGGATTAAGGGAGTGTGGCACGGTGGTGTGGGGGAAGGGGATGCCCAGGCAGGCCCTTGTCCAGGCATCTCTTCCCTCCGAGGGACCACACACACACACAGGCATGGTATAGAATAGAGTTTATTCAGGGTAGAGGTTGGAAGTTAGTGGTATAGTGGAAGTAGAGAAAGGCAGAGAGAGAGAGAGAGAGAGAGAGAGGGAGAGAGAGAAAGTAGTGGAGGCCGGCCATGACCACGAGGAGAGAGGGGGGAGGGGAGGAGAGCCCAAGGGGCAGAGAGTTGAGAGTGGGATGGAAGAGGGAAGAGAGAAAGAGAGGAGGGGCAAGTAGCCCCTTTTATAGTGGGCCAGATCTATGGGGTGGGGCATACCTGGCTTTTGTCAGGTAGGTATGGGGTGGAGCTTAGACAGAATACCAACACTAGTTCCTACACTAACTCTCTCTCCAGCTTCTAGGTCTATTTGAACTACCCAGATGTGAGCACACTTCTGCTGCTATAGCTAAAGCCATTCCTACCATGTCTTCACAATCATGCTGGGTGACATTCCCTTAAACCAGAATAAATCCATCTTCCCTAAGGTAACTTTCGTCAAGTATTTGATCACAGCAAGGAGGGATGGATCTTCGACACTCACCCTCTGCTCTGGGCTTTCTTCTTCCTTTTAGGGAGCATTCCTGGACCTTTTGATCTGAGCAGTCAAGACAGGGTGCTCACTGGGGGGAAACTGCATCATGGCATGACTTCATTAGTGTTTCAGGATAAGGGTCTAACACAGGCCCTGAGAGTTTAATAAATGCAGTAGCCGGAGTGGCGCCGAGCCACTTACTAGCAAGATAGTCTGGAACCTCACGGATGTTCTAGCATCATCAGTGAGAACTCAAGATGCACATACTATACAGGTCAGTCAATCAACTCGAGGAGGTTCAGAACTGCCATAGACATCAAGTTCTGGGCATGTCTCTGGGACTGTTTCTAGGTTAATGAATTGAGGAAGGAATACGTACCCTAATTGTGCTGGCACCCATGCAGGACTGGGGTCCTGAACTAAATCAGGAGAGAGGGAGTTAAGCACCAGCATTCATCTTTCGCTGCCTCCTGACTGTGGATGCATGTGACCAGCTGCTGCATGCTCCTGAGACTATATGGTCGCTGTCACTCTGGGCTCACTCTACCTTAAGCTGCAAGCCAGAATAAACTCGACCGTTCTTTAATTGCTTTTTGCCAGTGAGAAGCAGCCAGTAGAGTTTGTTTAGTAGTAATCTGGATGATGTGTATAGATGTGGGTGTGTGTTTACATATATATAAATGTATGTGTTTGTCATACGCAAATACATAATCTTCCCTAGCACTATATTCAGAATGTAGGGGAGCAATGCATATACCCAGGACTTCTTTGTGCCTGCCACCTCATTCTCCCCTGAGAGGCATCAAGGCACTGACAGATTCCTCACAACAGCCAGTCCATCATCAGATCTAGCTGCATAAGACGCAAAACTGGACGTTTAATGCAGTAGTGTCAGGCCAGGCTGTACTTGTACTGACAGTCACGTGTCACAGAACTTTCACAATTCAGGTGTCTCTTCTCAATTTTCAGGAGAACTGCGGAAGTTCTCTAACAGAAGCCTCCTCTGTACTTGTCCCCTCTGGGGGAGCTGTTCCACATGGCAGGCAGGGAATGCTACAAAGCCTCCAAGAAAACAGGCTACACCCCCTTGCTTTGCTATATAACCCACAGAAGAGACTGGAAAACAGCACATGTCTCATTCCCTGAACATTATTCCAAAGGATGGAAAGAACAGAGTATTTTTTCTCATCCCTCAATGCAAGCCACAGCACAGCCCGGTGGGAGAGTCTGGAAAAGACAGCACATCTCCCTCACCATGTGGGGAAAAACAGTCACTTACCTCAGGAAGCTGAGGCACTGTCTGTCTGCCCCTAGCTCACAGATACAACTGCCTGGCCCCACAGCTCCGAGCCTTGCTTAGCACAGACCCAACAGCTGCCAGTTGCTCTTTGACGGCATTGCTAGCTCAGCAAAGTCAAGCCTGAAATGGAGAATGGAGAGAAAGTACAAGTTACTTTGGGCATTAATCCCATCCCAGGCTTTTTTGAGATATTCTACCTTAAACTGCCAAGTCAGAATAAACTCGACCTTTCTTTCTTTCTTTCTTTCTTTCTTTCTTTCTTTCTTTCTTTCTTTCTTTCTTTCTTTCTTTCTTTCTTTCTTTCTTTCTTTTTTTCTTTCTTTCTTTCTTTCAAAAATTTATTTATTATTTATTTGGTTTTTCATGACTGTACTATCTTTAGACATCAGAAGAGGGCGTCAGATCTCATTACAGACGGTTGTGAGCCACCATGTGGTTGCTGGGACTTGAACTCAGAACCTCTGGAAGAGCAGTCAGTGCTCTTAACCTCTGAGCCATCTCTCCAGCCCAAACTCGACCTTTCTTAAATTGCTTTTGCCAGTGATAAGCAGCCAATAGAGTTTGTTTATTAGTAATCTGGATGATGTGTATAGATGTGGATATGTGTTTATATGTGTTTATAATGACAAAGAACCTACCTACCATCCAGCCCACCCAAACAGTCACACTGTACAGGGGGTTCCAATAGCACTACTGCCCCATGCAAGGACAGAACAGCAACCAATTATGACTCCTGCTTGCAAGAGGTGAGAGTCAGACAACTGCCCAGAAAATGCATGGTCATGGGATGCAAGATGTAAGGGACATTTGGAAGAACAGAGGAGGGAGTGACCAAATCATTCCTAGAGAAGGATGAGGAAGGAAGGAGGTGAGAGCTGTTAACCGCGACTACCCATCAGATGTCACTTTTATAAAAGCAAAAGGCATGAGGGAAGTGTCCCCAAGGACCAGGAAAGAGAAGGCCAGTATGAAAAATTAAGAGGATTACTGGATAGTGAGCAACAGTCGATGGTGTTCTTTGGCTGGTCCCCAGCTCTGCAATGTATTCGTGACATCACCAAGGTCATAGTCCAAAAGATTCCCAATTTATGAATTTGAAGAGCATGCAAATTAGCATTGCATGACAAGGGCAGCTGAGAATAGAAAAGAGATTGCATTGTCCCACCAGGACCATCATTGGGGGGGGGGTCCCAATTTTTCCCATGCTATATGTATTCAAAGTGGTTCTGCTTCCCCTAACAAGAAGAGTCCATTTCTTCATCTTTCAATCCTGAGGTTGACTTGTAGTAATAAAACAGCAGAACAGTGCAAAGGCTCAAACTCAGACTACAGTAGGGATTGGGTGTAGCAACAGAGTACATATTTCTAGCATTCAGGAGGCCTCAGATTCTACCTCTAGGATTACAAGCACCCTAAACAGTACTTATGCAACAAATCTACTTCCTCATCGCTGCAGGGACTCATTCTGGTATCACAGTCACTGGCTTGGACAGCCCTTTGGAGTACGCAAAACATCATGGAGATGTCTTGGGTCTTCCTAGCTAGCCAAGGCTTGCTTGCGTGACTATCCAAGACTGGACGAGTTCCAGCTAAATTAAGTAGATTTGAATCCACACAGAGTCGCAAAGATGAAAGTGGTGGGCTGGATCAGGCCCTGGGGTCTGAACTATGCATCTTGCATATTCACCCTGGTACCTCTCCACAGCAGTCCATGGCAAATTAGGAAGGACGCTGGCCTATGGATGACAGCAAGTATACAGGGTTGGGGCAAGAGGAGAAGGGAGATACACGAGCTGTTTCCGGTGAGAAATTGGCAGACAAGTGATCAACAGAAGCCAGCTTTGTCTAAAGGCTTAGGCCTGGCTTTGAAAACCACACATGATGTTGACTGTATACAGTCTGTTAGGAGCTGCTGATGGGACAGGATGTTTACAGGGAAGATACACGGAAGGGACATAAACAAAAGAACTCAGATTCTCAGTATGAAAGAAAAAAAAGACCCTTTCCTTCCAGCCCTGTCTTAAGTGAGCTGCAGGGAAGGGGGCATCAGTCCCAGCATCCTTCACTCTCTATGGCCACCTCCATTGAAGAAGTCTCACTTCTCACCAGCAGCTGAAGCAGGCCTTGATTATCACTAACAGCTGGAAGGACCTTGCTTATCAACAACAACTTCAGGGGGTCTTTCTTTTCAGTCACAGCTGGAGGGGGCCTTTATTCTTCCCTGCAACTGGAGGCTCTTGCTTCTTAACAGCTAGAGGAGGCCTTTACTTTCCTTAGCAGCCAGAGGGGACTTGGCCATTTAGCAACTGCTGAAGGGAGCTCTGACTCTCAGCAGCTGCTAGAATAGGCCTTGCTGACCTTAAGACTTTTTTTTTTATTCAATATATTTTTTATTTACATTTCAAATGATTTCCCCTTTCCTGCCCCCCCCCCACTCCCCATAAGCCCATAAGTCACATAAGCCCTCTTCCCTCCCTCTTTTCTCCCATCCCATCCCTTCCCACTTCCCTGTTCTGGTATTGCC
The DNA here is from genome assembly GCF_947179515.1 of Apodemus sylvaticus. Classification (NCBI taxonomy): domain Eukaryota; kingdom Metazoa; phylum Chordata; class Mammalia; order Rodentia; family Muridae; genus Apodemus; species Apodemus sylvaticus. The sequence goes on from NC_067488.1 coordinate 35,870,737, forward strand.
CTATACTGCTACACTGAGTCTTTCCATAACCAGGGGCCACTCCTCCGTTCTTCTTGTACATCATTTGATGTGTGGATTATGTTTTGGGTATTCCAATTTTCTAGGCTAATGCATACCAAGATTGATTTTTTGAGACTGGGTTACCTCACTTAGTATGATGTTCCCCAGCGCTATCCATTTGCCTAAGAATTTCATGAATTCATTGTTTCTAATGGCTGAATAGTACTCCATTGTGTATATATACCACATTTTTTTGCATCCATTCTTCCGTTGAGGGACATCTGGGTTCTTTCCAGCTTCTGGCTATTATAAATAGGGCTGCTATGAACATAGTGGAGCACGTCTCCTTATTACATGCTGGGGAATCCTCTGGGTATATGCCCAGGAGTGGTATAGCAGGATCCTCCGGAAGTGATGTGCCCAGTTTTCCGAGGAACCGACAGACTGCCCAAGGAACCGCCAGACCGCTTCAGTCTGACCTTAAGACTTTAACCTGACCTCCCCACTTCACTGGCTGACATGACCTCCCCTCCCCCATTTCTACCCACCCCTCTCATTCCAGTACCAAGGGCACTTCCCAGGATCCTGCTACTTAACTCTGAGATGGGAAATACATTGCCACTGCAGTTCTTGGCATCTGTACTTCCACAAAGTTCTTTCCTGGCTTGCTAACCAGAGCCCCTAATGTGGCTTATTAAGGAAGTTAATCACAATTCTTCTCCCTCTTCTTCCTCCTCCTCCTTTCTCTTCCTCTTCTTTTTTTCTTTGTGTTACTGCTGGAAATCACATTCTGGCGGCATAAAAGCTGGGCTAGAGGCCTGTATTAGTCAGGGTTCTCTAGAGTCATAAGTTATGGGTAGTCTCTATATAGTAAGGGAATTTGTCAATGACGTACAGTCTGTAGTCCAACTCCCCACCAATGTGCAGCAGCAGCTGTGAATGGAAATCCAAGGATCTAGCAGTTGCTCAGTCCCACAAGGCAAGCAAGCTTAGAAGAGAGAGAAAATCTTCCTTCTTCCAATGTCCTTATGTAGGTCTCCAGCAGAAGGTGTGGCCAAGGTTAAAGGTGTGTGCCACCATGCCTCGATTTGGGACTTGCTTCATCCCAGAGGTCCTTGAACTCAGAGATCTCCCTTCTTTTTTTTTTTTTTTAATTTTCTGGGATTCACAGCCACTATGCCTCAAGATCTCCCAGCCTCCAGATTAGGATCACAGGTGAGCCTTCCAATTCTGGATTGTAGTTCATTCCAGATATAGTTGAGTTGACAACCATTCAAATAGCAACTACAAGGCCTTACCCTGGGGTGCCCACAGTTTCCTTTGCTCCACCCACTTTTTGTCTATTCATTCTTTGATGGGACACAGCTGTTTTTTTTTTTTTTAACACCAGATACCACCACACCCACACCCACACCCACACCCACACCCACACCCTCTCTGCGCATGCCTGCGTCTGTTGTCTTTGCTATCCCTAGAATGAGCCCCTTGGTGGAGGAGAGGGCTACACTTTGCCAGCTGGGTTTCCCAACCACCCTTGTTACCCATTGTACAATATTGTATGTTATAGACAATACTAATTAAGGAGGCACTTGGTGATTGTTTAATGAATGAACGAGTAAGAGATGAAGCTCTGAGTATCAATGGGATTAGGATTGGCTCCTAATTCTCTACAAGTCTGTACTTGAGTTTGAGCTTTATGAAAATTATATCTTACTGAGTAGCTGAAAACCATCACGATAGAAAGGACTACACACATCACGCACACACATAAGCATAACTAGAGATAATATGTTGATTGCTCTATAGCTTCAGGCATATGGGGGGAAATTAAGGATTCCTTTAACATGGAATCCTGCTCCCCATTGAGTTTCACTCTATATTCTAGCACTGTACAAACCATGTGAAGACTGGAGATCTCCCTGTAGCAATGCAATCAACCCTGAACTAATTCCTTTCTTGGTCTGTACATGGCTGGTTTGAATTCGAAATATTTCCCAAAGGCTTATAGGTCAAAGGCTCTGTTGTCAACTGAAGAGCCTCAGGGAACTAAATGGATCTCAAAGGTCATGACTTTATCCATGGATACATCTAGTGATGGGTTGCTTATTCGATAGCCTTACTGGGAGATGATGGAAAGTAGGACATGGGACCCTGGTTGGGGGGGGAGGAAGTCACTGGTAGCTATACCTTTCTCCTTCCCTTCCCCCCCCCCCCCCCCCCCCGTCTCCTTCAGCTTTCTGGTAGCCTTGAACTGAGTGAACTCCTTTGTCCCATGATCCCACAGGTTCTGCCCCACCACAGGCCCACTGGCATGCAATCAAGCCACAATGGATGGAAAGCTCAGAAATTGGACCAAACTAACCCTCTCTACTCATGTGATTCCTCTCAGACATTTTCACAGAGGGGTGGGAAACAAAAACCATCTCTCGGCATCAATGCTCAGCTAGCCTCCTGCAGCATCAGGTACTCAACTTTTAAGTCATAGCACTGAACTCTCAAACACAGAGAAGAGCCACTTATGGTGCCAAGAACAGCTAGTTCATTGCTGGGACTTCCCATGCCTTGCATTTGTTAAAACACAAGACCCCAAAAACCTTTGCTAAAAGGCCACCTTGCAACTCTGTTCCCATCTAGCCCTGATGTCATGCCGCTATCTGTCCAGGTTGATGCTTCCACAGGGGCTTCCAACATGGAAGACAACTAAATCCTCACCACTGACACACCATGGTGGGTGTTCAGACACTCTAAACACAAGCTTTAGATGAAAGAAAATCAGGCATCATAGTTATTCTCTGTGGGGCCTGGAACAACTTCCCAAGACCAAAACCAGGAAATCCAACTTCCAAGTGGTGGCTCCCTTAAGACGTAAGAGAGGCCCCTCCGCTGCCCAGCCTCTGGTGCAGGTCACCTGGAGTGCTACTAACAACCACTCTGTTCTCAGTTCTCAGTAGCAGCTTGTATGCCTGGCAGCCACAGCATAGTGTATATGCTGTGGGGGAGGATGACTATTAGTCTATGATTTTAATCTCACAGAAAGAATGAGGTGCAGAAAGGGAGAGAGGTACAGGGACATGAACAGGGGACTCAATACCGCAAAGATGGAGGCGCTGCGATACCACCACCTCCTTTCTTTCAGAACAAGTAGGTTAGAAGGAGACATGACAAGTTGGTAGAGAAGACATGTAAGAGCCCTCATTGCCTGCCCTGCCCTTGGAACTTGGATTTTGACTGGTTTTCATACCTCCCAGCCTCTCACTGTCAAAACATCAATAACACTGGTGTTCCCAACCCTACCCAGAAGAAGAAATGAACCAGAACAGCCAAACAGTGTACTCCCTGGTAGGTGCTTAGATGAATCAGGGGCAGAGAGAAGCTGACACAGACTTGCTCAGTGCATGGGGATGTCTTCGGAAAGTGGTTAGTGGTGTGGCAGTCTGGCAGCCACAATGAGGCCTGCTCCTTGGCCCACACTGATGTGTGAAGAGAGCAAGATAGGGACACTGAGACTACTGCTAAGCGGGCGGAACAAGCACAACTCAGGGCCTGGCCTGAGGGGCATAAAACACAGGTTCAGAGACCATTTTGCAGTTTTCCCCTGCCTCTGATGTCCAGCAAACAACTTCTGACATCCCAAACCTAGACAAAGTTCCTGAATTAAATTCAGATGGCTAAAGAGAGATCCAGCCTGCTCTGGAAAGACCCCCTTCCCCAAGTCAAAAAAGGAATGATTTTTTTTTTAATTTTTATTTTTATTTTTTTTTTTACCCTATGAAGCCTCTGTGGTTAGGTCCCTACATGCAGTGTGCAAGCCCAGTCACAATATCCACAGAGAGTCTAGCCAGGAAAGTGGCATCGAAGTGGCCAAGAAAGTGGGTTTCGCCAGGCCCTACAATGCTGGAGGAGGGCGCCATTCAGAGCCTTGTGTCAGCAACCCTTTCCAAACACTTCCAGAGCAGTGACTCCCTTGGCATTCGCATAGCACCTCCTGGACCTCTCTGTTTTATAGACGAGGAAACGGAAGCACAGAACAGCTAAACAACTCGCTCCAGGTCACGCAGCTAGCGCTTTAGCAGATGCACTGATGAATCAGTGCGTGACTCAGCAGATGAATAATTGAAGAACTGGGGAGAATGAGGTTGAACGAGGGCACCCACTAAGATTTCATAACTCTATCATGCTATCTATCTATGCACATTATCAATGTGCAACCTCTGTAACTTACTATCTCTGGATCGCCTTGTGGCATCCGCACCCACGCCAAGCAACAGTTGCGATTCCATAGCCCAAGGCTAAAAAGGAAACCTTCCTGACTGCGCTCTAGGGATGCTTTCCTGGAGTCTCGCTGGTTGTTAATATTCCAAACTCAGTCCGCAGTCTTCAGGGCTTCCTCCGCTTTGTGGGTTTGGCAGAGATTAGGGATTGGTTTCTTTTGTAAAATCCTATATGTACTTCTGGGCTCATAACTGCCTCCTTCAGCACGTTCCAGGTTGCAGGTACAGACAGGCAAACAGCAAAAGGCTTCCTGTTGGAGCTAGTGTCGCCTCTACAGAAGATAGGCTTTCTTAGTCTCTCTCTCTCTCTCTCTCTCTCTCTCTCTCTCTCTCTCTCTCTCTCTCTTTCTTTCTGTGAATGTGTGCATAAGGTAGGCTTTCTTTTTTATTTAGTCTCTCTCATTCTTTCTGTGTGTGTGTGTGTATGTGTGTGTGTGTGTGTGATGTGTGTGTTGGGAATGTGGCAAATGCTACTGTGCACACGACACGACGCGACATGTGTGTGGAAGTTGGGACAACTTTGGAAGTCGATTCTCTCCTCCCACGTGGGTTCTGGAGATGGAACAGGTCTTCAGGCTTGCTCGGCAAGCACTTACACCTGCTGCCAGCTCCCAGAATGTATTTTTCTCTTAATCCGCAGTTCCTATGAGGTAAGTGGGCAAGGACAACTAACAGCTCATCTTATCTTCTCACTTCATTTTTAATTTCCCTTTTGGCCCAAAGACCACATTTTTACATTGAAGATTAGCCATTGAAACTTCCAGCTCTGCACCCCACAGAGTAGCTCCTGGCTCTGGCAGCTAATATGTTTCCCAAGCAACAGCCCTTATCCCTCTGACCCTCTGCCAGGTGGTGGGATTAGCGGATCTTCCACTAAAGGAACAACGCACCTTCCTGCCTTTTGTAAAGATGTTATTAACAGGCAGGCTTTCAAAGTCATAGGCTTTCATTCCTCAATTCACTTGAAGCACGTTGGCCTCCCAGGGTGCCCATCTAGGGTGCCAGGGGAAACTCTCAGCCAACTAGGTGCTTAGTCTTGCTGCTACGTTTTGTCTCGTCCTGGAAGACTTACCATGGGCATCACTTGGTCCTTAGGCATTATAGCCTCTCTGGATTCAGTGCATGCCAGCACTGGGGGTGGGAGGTGGGGGGTGGGGAAATCCCATCAGAGACATGGGATCGGGATTTTTGTGAAGACGGCAAAAATCATGTGGGTTCAGAACCAACCAAGACAACTCATGAAGCCTGACTCTCGGAAGGTGACTCTTTGAACACACTGAAGTCAAGCACCAGTCTCCCACAGAGGGTGAGGAAGCTGGACTTAGACTCAGGAGAAAGGATGTGAGGAGTCTCAGGGCCTCCTGCTGACTAGGTAGTTAAAACATTGGGTCCATGGCTATTGATAAACATGGCTCTGTTGGGGTAAATCTAGGGGCCAGGCTGGGAGCTGATGCCCTGACAGATGCAGTTCTGCCTTCCCATAGTCCCCAACACTCCACAATACAAAGCTGTAGGGCACACAGGATGATGTTCTAAATACGCGGCATGTGGTCAGGGTCTTGAACTCTGAAAGTACCAGGAAATTCCAACTCTGTCACTTCTAGGTATGGGATTCACCTACATCAGTGTCTATTTTTAAAAAAGATTTATTATTTAATTATTATATATGTAAATACATTGTAGCTGTTTTCAGACACACAGGAAGAGGGCATCCCATCTTATCACAAATGGTTGTGAGCCACCGTGTGGTTGCTAAGATTTGAACTCAGGACCTCCGGAAGAGCTTTTAACTGCTGAGCCAACTCTCCAGCTCTCGCTCCGGTTCCACTCGCTTGGGCCCTGCTTACTGTGGCTGTCTTCAGAAACCCCAAAAGAGGACATCAGATCTCATTATGGATGGTTGTGAGCCACCACGTGGTTGCTGGGATTTGAACTCAGGACCTTTGGAAGAGCATTCAGCGTTCTTAACCGTTGAGCCATCTCTCCAGCCCTACATCAGTGTCTTAACCTGGATGACTCTCAGCTTCCAGTATCAGTGAAATGGGATTGGGATATAAATACTGAGACCACCTGTGAGGATGAAGATACAGTGTTAAGAGGAGTCAGAGTCTCCTGCCAGGGAGCCTGCTTGCTGGTTAGGCAGGGTTGAAGGAAGATCATGGCTCTCTGTGGTCGGGTAGGAGCCCAGACACTTTGTCTTCCTACTTTGAAGAATAAACGGTGCAGACAAGCCAGATGGCTCAGGAGGTAAAGGCACTTGGCACCACCCTGGCTACCTGAGCTGGATCCCTAGGACCCTCCATGTTGAGGGAGAGAACAGCAACCCAAAAGCTGTCCACTGACCTTCACAAAAGTGCCTTTCTACACTGATATCTCACAGTCCCTAGAGCTGCAAAGTAGGAAGAACTTCCATTGCTAGCGTGACACTCAGGAGGTGACCCAGTTACAGACACTCAGTCCAGGGGAGCTGAGGTTGTCTGGTCCCAAGATGCCTCAGTTCTCAGACCCTGGAGGCTCTTTCTGGTCCCGTTATAGCCACAGTTCACCGAAGCAGTGTAGAGGGCCGAGTCCTTCATTCCATGACCAATGAAATCAGGAGATTGAGTTGAAGCTCCCACCTATGCTTCTGAGGCTCTGAAGAAAGTGTACTGTGATTTTCTTCCCACTGACCCTTTTATTTTTGAAAAGATAAACAGCCAATTAGACGAATGGCTGTCTTTCATGTGGAGTTGTTCTGGGCCTGTTGAGCATGAAACAGTATTTTGGAGCCGTCCCACCTTCTCAGCTAAAAAAAGTCAAAGGTTTGTTTTGTTTTTTTGTTTTTTTAATGGATGATAGAGTTTTCTCAAGAGCTCTTTACTAAGGAAATATGCATGGAGATAGCTACTTGGCTCCATTAGTTTCTTGTATATTCAAATGGATTTCTGTTGTTTTTTTCAATGAAGCCAAATCTACCATCATACAATCTATGAGGGTTATTTTTTTTAACTGTATCTAGTAAAATTCAGGGAATGTATTTTCTTTGTGAATGCTAGTTGTCCATTCCTAAAGTCACTTTTTATTTCAACCAAGTCACTTGGAACTAATGTTATATTCAATTTTTCTGATGATTTATTTATTTTTGAGAAAATATGTTACTATATAGCCTCGACTGGCCGTAAACCCAGAGATCTACTTGCCTCTGCGTCCCAACTACTGAGATTAAAGGCATGTGCCATTAGATCAAATTGATTTTGATTTTTTAATCCTTATTTTATATTCTCTTTAAAAATTTCACATTTTAGACAGGAGAGTGGCTCAGCAATTAAGAACACATATTACTATTCCAGAGGTCCTGAGCTGGATCTGAGGTACTCTGGCTTCTGTACCCATGTGTACAAACACATATACAGAAGCATGCATATATATACATATTTAAAAAATTAAATTATTTTAAAAAATAATTACTTACAAATTTTATAAATAAATTAAAAAATAATTAAAAATAATTAAATAATAAAACATTAAAATTTATTTATTATTTAAATTAAATTAAAAAATAATTTTATATTTACATGGTTGAATAACTTCAGTATTTTAGGGGAAAACACACACACAAAAATGCAACACACATAGAAAGAATCAGAAAAAAAAAAAGTTCCAAATAACCCCAGACTAATCAGAAGGCACTTTTAACATACAAATATTTCCAGTCTTATTTATATGATCTTTGAATGGGCTTTTGAAAGGTTACGGTAAGATACCATCTATCCCCACACTAATCTGTCCAGAAGTTAACCTTCTCAGGAATAAAATCTCAGGGTTTAGAAAACTAGGGAGAAGGCTTAATGAGCAAAACACTTGCTTTGCAGAGAGAAAGACCTGAGTTTGAGCCCCCAGTACTCATGTAAAATGCCAAGCATGACTACACAAGCCTATAACCTCAGCATTGGGGTTCAGAGATAGCTGGATCCCAAGAATTTGCTGGCCCAACAGTCTTGACAAAACAGCATCTGGCTCAGTGAGGGACCCTGTCTCAATGGGATAAGGTAGAGAAAAGCAGAAGAAAACACTCCACGTCTTCCTCTCACTTCTGAATGTACTCTGCATACAAACATCACTGTATATTCACATGGGCATACACCCACTCACATACATGCACCAGATTCACACACAAACACATATACACAAAACCCCAGTATTTTCTGGGCAATTTTTTTAAATAAAGATTTGTTTATTTATTTATTTATTTATTTATTTATTTATTTATTTATTTAGTATACAGTGTTGTGTCTGCATATATGCCTGTACACCAGAAGAGAGGACCAAATCTCATTATAGATGGTGAGCCGCCATGTGGTGCTAGGAATTGAACTCAGGACCTTTGGAACAGTAGTCAGTGCTCTCAACCTCTGACATCTCTCCAGCTCCCTGGGAAATTTTTATAATCCAAGATTTATGGTGAATTTATTAACAAATAAAGTAGTTTTCTCAACTGTACTGGCTAGTTTTGTGTGTCAACTTGACACAGGCTGGAGTTATCACAGAGAAAGGAGCTTCAGTTGGGGAAGTGCCTCCATGAGATCCAGCTGTGGGGCATTTTCTCAATTAGTGATCAAGTGATGAGGGCCCCTGGTGGGTGGTTCCACCTTTGGGCTGGTGCTCTTGGGTTCTATAAGAGAGCAGGCTGAGCAAGCCAGGGGAAGCAAGCCAGTAAGAAACATCCCTCCATGGCCTGTGCATCAGCTCCTGCTTCCTGACCTGCTTGAGTTCCAGTCCTGACTTCCTTTAGTGATGAACTGCGACGTGGAAGTGTAAGCTCAATAAACCCTTTCCTCCCCAACTTGCTTTTTGGTCATGATGTTTTGTGCAGGAATAGAAACCCTGACTAAGACACTCAACAATTATACAAAGTATATCTGTGTGACAAAAATAAAAACCTAGGCAGGGAGGAGGTGAGTGATCTGGTTGGTGAACTGAGTATCTAGTTGAAATGCCTTGAAATCCAAGCAATCTTTGATCCTTTCCATTAAGATGTGACCGCAGACAAGCTGAAGGTCTGCAGGGATTAGATGTGACTTCAGTGGGTCCCCTAAGTATCCAAGTGTTGGACGCTCAGGTCTCCAGTAAACAGTGTGAAGGGAAGGGGTGGGACCTAGTGGGAGGACAGCAGACTAGCCTATCCTCACCCTGCCCTGTTTTTTGACTGGTGAGTCACCAGAGGAATCTCTCCCTAGGATGCACCACCTTTCATGCCATTTGCTAGAACCTGAGCCAGGGGATCTCATGGGACCTTAGCCACACTGCTTGAATTCTCAACTCCCAATACGGTAAATGAAATAAAACCCTTTTATCTACAATTACTCAGCCTCAGACATTTGGTGTATCAAGAGAAAACTAATAAAGGACCTTGCTACCATCTTATCTTTGACACAAGTTAAACCGATACTTCTAAGAACACTGTAGCCCCCACCTATAGGATCCACCTTTAATCTCTGGACTGACATACTGTGGCCTGAGGCTGTGGCAGAATCAGAGTAGATAACAAGTCTGGATGGGACTTCACCAGTCTACCCAGCATGCCCTCTACACCTGACTCCTCCCAGTTTCCTGAGCTGCTCCCACAGCTGGCCCGTGAGGCCCAAGCTGCTCCCACAGCTGGCCCGTGAGGCCCGAGCTGCTCACACAGCTGACCTGTGACTGTGTCCCACTGAAAGCCAACACCCTTTCCTCACCTCTGCCTGCTGTCTCCTTAGCTCCATCCTCCCCAATCTGCTGTTCAAATAGAATGGGAGGTGTATGCACAGGAGCAAGTCAAATATTCAAAATAAAGCATTAAGTTGTGTCTTCCAAGAGAATCTAATGCAGCCTCTTGGCTTCACACAATCATGCTGAGGTCTGGAATCCTATTGTCAGAAGGGCCCTGTATGCTCGGATCATCCTAGTGTGTAAACTGGCCCGAGAAAAGGACACACTGCAGGAATAGGAGGCCAGCGCATCTAGTTCCTACCACCTCTAGCTGCCTCACCTCTTTGTTGCAGAAGCTGACCGCAGCCTGGCAACTCGGTCGCTCTATTTCTCTTGCATACGCAGGGTATACAACACTTTTGATAACTGCATGACCTCCCCTCAAAAAAAAAAAAAAAAAACCATACACACACACATCTGTTCTACTGCAGACTGACAGCAGAAACCCCACATCCCTGAGGCTTAGAATCCCCAGGTCTCCTTCTGTGGACGCTTCAAAGATGGGGGTTCTCACCATCTTTCAGCACAAGTGGCTTTGGTTCTGATAAATACCACACATGGCGTTGCTCTTCATCATCACATGTATCTCCCCCAGAATACCAAGACCTCCCGGACAGCCAGTTTTTCCACTGCAGTACCTCCAGAATCCTGTGAGGTATGTGGAACCAAATGAAGTTCCCATAAACACGAGCTCAGATGGAATCATAGAAATCCGACCCTTACCACCAAAGTTAACCAACGAAATAGTGAATTCCAGACTCTCCAATGATGTGTGATGTTGGGTATCCACTAAGAATGTCAAGATATGAGTGGTGAATAAAAATGAGTGGTTTTGGAGACGAAGAGCATAAAGTGTTAACATATCACTCTGGTGTTGTTTCCTAGGGCTCATAGTTTTGCATGAAAGCTAAAGAACGGAAGAGAATAATGTCTAAGATCACTTTTAGCGGGTGGACAAGGAGGTCATACTGATCTCTCTTACATCTGCACACAGAAAGCCCTTAGACACTACTATAAATGCACGGTCAGGAGTCAGACCTCACCTCTCAAACCCAGCATTGAGAACTGCTGGCAAACACTTGATTTAGTGAAAGACAGGAAGTCACTCTATCAGTGAGAGGGGAGGAGCCTGGGGTAATACTCTAGTCTCCCCAAGCCGACTGGTTCTGAGGAAGAATCTTGAGTGAACCTAAAGGAGGTGGGGACTGCCTTCACGAAGGGGTTTTGCTCTTTGCCAGGAAGAGGGCCACAGCTTCTTAGTTTGCAGAGAGTGAAACTGAGACCCAGGACCCAGAATAGCTTGGGTGCCAGGTTGCAAAGCAATTGAGCCTCGGCACTGAGACTCATAAACACAGGCTCTGATGGGGCTCATGTCTGGGTTCTCCTGACCAAATGAAAACAGACACGCTTTCTGGGTTCTCAAGCCAGTGATGAGGAATGCAGTTTCCATGTGGGCCATGCAACTGATCAAAAGGGCCTGAACGTCTGATTCTAGAATTCGTGCTAACCAGGCCACCTTTCCGTGCACAAAGCAGTCACTGGGAAGTACTCTAGAAGTCCCCCTTGACAGCTGTCTCACTTCCCTGTTTTCAGCAACTTACAATCAGCTGAAGTTCAAAAAAAAAATTACATAGAAAGTTCTAGAACTTTAAACTGATAAGTTTTGAAGCACTTTTTATTGCCGATTGTTGTTATAATTGTTCCGTTTATCATCAAACCTTTTTGCTGTGTTCAATATGAAATTTGGACTTTGTCATAATACTCCATATTAGCCAGGATCTTGAGTATTGACTGGGATTGGGATAAGAGACCACTGTACAAGGACAAGCTGACTGGTGGACTTTATTCTTTTTCTTCTCTGCTTTTTGGACACTAGGAAGGGCTTAGGATGAAAGCTAAGGTTCAGTTTCCACAAAGCGAAGCTCTATCCAAACCCAAACTCCTGGAGTCAGCAATTCCAGCCAGGTAAATTGATAGGGTCAGGTATCAAAGGCACACATCTGGAGGTTCCTTCCTGGGGAGGTCTGCCCAACACTTGTTTGTAGGTTAGAGTTCTGACAAGACAGGCTGCTTGGCAGGAGGAGAGGGACATTGACTTGCCACAAAGTCATACTGAGGATCCAGGACTCTGTGACATCCTCTTCTTTCAGGCCCATCCACAAACTACTTCCCCCAAGGGGAAGGAGGAATCATGAACCTCTAACCCTGGTGACAGCTAACTGTTCCGAGGTCCCAACCTCAGAAGGAGTGTGGGAGAGGTGGTGATGGCCTGCACCTGAAGATTGAACTCAGAACCATCTACAAGCTGCTCAGAAAAGGTCAGCTTCTGCTTGCTGCTACAGAGCCTAAAAGAGTGACGCTCTCACACTCCTGCAGAAACCTCTGTGGTCACGTCCAGCAACACTTCCTGTTTTCTAGCCCTAGATCTGCTCAAAGCCAGTGTGGGAAAGCTCCTGCTAAGTAAGCCCAGGCCCTGACTTTGCTGGCCAGCATGACCCGCAAAAAATAAATAAATAAAATAAATAAATAAAGAAAGAAAGAAAGAAAGAAAGAAAAGAAAGAAAAGAAAGAAAAGAAAAGGCAAGAGAGGAAATGTCAGAAAGGGCAGGGTAGAAGTCCTCTACCCACTCTTTTATTCCTTTATTCTGCTCCTGTTCGCATACACATATGCACACAAGCATATTGTGAGCATGTTTGCACAATATACGTCTACATACAGTTACACGTAGTATCTATTCTTCAGGACTCATTTTGGAGCCTGTAGGAACGGCTCCTGCTTTACAGATATGGAAACTGGTTTTCAGAGGCTAAGTTACACGTTCAAAGCGAAATTCTTCATCTTACACCCAGTTTTAGGCACACACAGGAGACACAGATGGAGAACTTTAGTTATTTTTTTTTTTTCAGCCAATCACGAAAGTTCAGAAAATGACTAGGCTTCAATGTTTGGGACAGGAAAGGGAAGTGAGGAGGCGCAGGGGCCCAACCCCAGAGGCTTGCTTTGGTCACCCTTTCTCACAGCTTAGCTTAACAGTTGTTTCCAAAGCAACCGACAGGGGGCAATGTATCCCTCTTTTTCAAACCTGGGGGCGCTCTGGGCCATCATCCAAGAAAGAAAACCTAGGGACACCGCCCGCAGTTTCCAGAACTGCGCACACTGGTTTAGCAGGGTGGGTGCTCAGCGCTCTCTTGGAAGCCACTGGGTGAATTTTAATTCAGTAGTAATAGTTGAAAGAGACGAGGGGCGTCCTGACTAGCAGCGCCTCCTGTCCTAGAGGCCCTTTCATGGAGCACAGTATTAGCATCAACTATGTGCCAGAAGCAGTGGCAGAGATCATCCCCCTGATCCTTGCAGTTTTTCTGCTGGGGAGCGCCCCTCAACTGCAGCAGGGAGGCGTGGGCTCGCCATCTCCTCACAAGTTCGTGGAGGCGTGGGGGACCCGAGACAGTGGGAAGTCAGTCGGGAGAGGACAGTGTTAGCCACAAACACAGTCAAAAGTCTGGCGAATGCCTGAGGCAGCAACTGTGTGAGCTTGCGCCTGTCCTCGGGGTCGCTAGTGTCTCCTGAGGACTCATTCAGCTTCCAAGATGCCTTGACCATCCCAGCTCCCACCCACTCGCACGCTTTTGGGCGCGCACATGTCTTCTCGTGGAGCGCCACCAATTCCTGCTGGCAGTAGAAGCCGGCCAGGACCATTGTGCAAGAGGCTGGAGAAACTCCAGGTTCTAGCAGATAGACGGAGGTCCGGGCACCCTTTTTGAGACTCTACGATGAGGCAAGGCGCACGCCGCCCTACCTGCACTATGAGGCAGATACCATGAGATTTAATCCACATTTCGAGTTCAGCCTCGCTGCCTCCCGCAAGGTCACGCTCAAACACCCACGCGTAGAAAAACAGCGAGGGCTGAAAGTTGCTTGCGCAAAGGTCCGATTCCGAGCTAACAGTACTCCTATCAAGTCTCCTTGTCCGGTGTCACCATTTCCCACCCCGTGCCCAGATCAAAGCGGCAGACCTTGCCCTGTGCAGGTCAATGTAAACAAGTTGCTAACTTTTGTCCCATTATTTCTTGGCAGCTGCGGCGCCTAACGGGTTTGGAGCAGATTCCAAGTTTAGAGTTACCACCGCTGAGCTTACTTTGTCCACCCTCATCTATCCACTTTCCAACACACCACACCGCCTCTTGTTGGGCTGTCCTAAGCTCCAACTTCTCTGAAGCAGGGCGGTATCAGGTGTCCCGGGGGTCAACAGCCTCCTCCAGGGTCTGCGCCTGCCCTCAGCTGACTGGGAGACTCCATCCGGATACTGTCCCACCATCTCTGGTCTAGAAAGCCAACGCTCTCCAAGCGTTCCCAATATCCCAGCCCGAGACCTCCGCTTCCCTAGAGTGGGGGCAAACTGCGCCTGATGGAGTCTCCTACCCGCGGCCCGCGCGGGATCCACTGCGGTGCTGGGTGCAATGTCACCGCGGCCGCTCCGGGAGCAGCTGCCACAACCGCCTCAGGCTCTCCACTGAGCTCCAGCAGACTCCTCCAGTAAGCGCCAAAGAGCCTGGAGCACCAGAGCTGGAGTCTCCTCCCTGACCCTTTCCCTGAGACCACCGTGGTGGCGGTGGCGGAGACAGGGATCTCTTTCCTTGTGTCTCCCTCTTGGCGCCTAGGGTCTTTGGTCACACTTCTACTGTTACACCTTCCTAGTCCCTTCCCCACCCCTTCTGTTCCCGGGTCGGGACGATCACCTCAGCACTCTGAGAACACAAGCAAAATTTCTCTGGCCCCAACTCGCGAGGGGGCGCCGTCCCTGGGGCACCGGGACAGGGACCAGCTGGGTGCGCACTCACCAAAGCCCGAGACACGCTGAAGTTGCCCGGTTTGGGGAACCGAAGAGGTTCAGAGGAGTATCTAAGGAGATGTGTCCAGGATACTTACCCCAGCCAGCTCACACCTCACGGTCCTTCTCTGCCTCCTCCTCTCTCCTCCCTCCGGTCTAGGGCTCTTTGTCTTTGCAAAGTGTCGAAAGTGTCTGGCATAGTGGGCTCCGGCGGCAGAGGTTAGCGGAGAGGCGGGGTGAGGATGGGAGCGGCCTCTGGAACACCTTCCCGGGAGTGTAACGGGAGTGAGAGGCGGGGCGTCCGGGGAGGAGCCGCTTTCGCCCGCCGGCTGGGACCAAGCGGCGACTCTGGCGCGCCCTGCCCCGAGCTCCGGCTTTTCGAAGCTCAGATCCTCCCCTTCCTCCGCCCAGCGCCCGCCCCTTGGCGCTCGGGCGCCCCCCTCCGCCCCTCCCGCCGGCCTCAGCTCGGCTTTCCCCTTGCATGGGGCTTCCTGCAAGCCCAATATAGCTCAGCCGAGCCACGTGGACCGCAGCGGGCTGGGTGGAGGCCGGACCGGCCTGAGAGACACCGGAGGAGGCAGCGCGGGGACAAGGTCACTGCCCCAAGAGAGGGATCTGCGGGAACAACTGGAGAGAGTAGGGAAGAACTCCCGAGAGAGCCGAAACCCGTGGGGTCAACCCCCTGGGACGAGGCGTTGGGCGTGCACCGAGAGGATGTGGCTGGCGGTGCCCAGAAGAGCCCCATTCCGGGGAGCGGTGGAGAGAGGGGGCGATCAGGCAAAGCCACCACTTTCTCTAAGGGCGCGGGACTCGAGGTGGGATTTAGATAGTCTGGGGGGAGGGGCACGGCGGGGTTAGGGATCGCGGTGACCAGAACCTTGGACCGCGCGGCCAGGACTGGGAGCCTCAGAGCAGGTCACTATAAGCATCCACATCCCCTCCCTTCCCGTCTGCTCTGTCGAGCGTTTTTCCTTTGCAGATGGACAGACAGCCTAGCGGTCCCGAGCTGAGCTGAGGCTGACAGTGGGAATCAGTTAGAAAGGTTCCCAAGGCAGCCTGGGGGTGGGGATTTGGTTTAGCTTAGGGTAGAGACTTTTCTGGCTCTCCCTGTTTTAATAGGGAAGTGAGGCTAGTGGGTACGGAATTTAACATGTGTGGGTCGTAGATCATAGAAGGTCGATTACAAAAGCATTTCTAAGATCTGGTTTGTCAGTGGGTATCCTCTCACTGGGACTAGCTCTTCTACAACTTTTCCGTAGAATGTTAAGAGGAAAGAAGGCATGTGCAGGAGTCTTTCCGCTTTCAGCTCTGGCTGCTTCTGGGGACAAACCTTTGCAGTAGGGGTGGCTAGAGCTGCCTGCCTGGTCACTCACCAGAATGAGGCTGTAATGTTGGGGCGAATTTGCAGTGCTTCTCCATTACTGTGTGATCTTGGGCTCATTGGGGGGATGTCCTCTGTTTCCTAGGTTTGTGCTTTGGCATACTCCCTTGCAAAGGTCCCTGGTCCTAGCGTTTGTTTGCTTGGGCTGTACTGAGCAAGAGGATATGGGCTCTTGAAACTGCCCTTGGCATCTAAGAGCTCAGTCCAAGCCAGCTTGCAGAAGGAGGAAGGAGTGGGTTTCAACTCTGCCCCTGGACTGCCTAAGTAGGGTTGAGACATTGTGTAAGGCCCGGGGAAGTAGAAGAGAAATTATTAAAAAGGGAGAAAGGGGAAGACAGACAAAGAAACAACAAACTACCAGAAAAGGAAGGAAAAGAGTGGAAACCTACAAGTTCCATTCACGTGTGTTGGGGGCAGGAGGCGGGGAGTAATGTTGCAAGGACCCATCCAGTTAAGCCTCACTGGGACTAATCTGCCACCCTGCTGTCCCTCACCAGGATTTTGAAAGGAGGGCTGTCCAAGGTATTCTGTGACCTCTGCTGTTCTAGGTTGGCTTGGGTTTCCATGCTAGAAATGGGGTGAAGTTCTTATCTCTGGAAATATCTCTCTATGAGCTTTGCTGATTCTGAGAAGCTGTTCAAATTGCAGCGCCTGGCATTCTTTTGTGTGTATGGGAGAGGAAGGCAGAGATCCCATCCTGTCAGCTACTGTCCTCTGTAGCACAACATCTTCCAGCCATATCTAGTGTGAGCCACTTAGATCCTTGGTCCCCAGAGATTCAGTTTGGAGCAGGCACACACACCGAGGTGACTTTTGATAGAATACAATTTAAATGGTCACCTAATTGAGCCCCAGATGAAGAAAAGAGCCCTGAAGTTTGCAAGTCTGTATCTGCTGGCCATGTGCCTCTTAATTTGATGAGGCTTCCTGTGGCTAAGGAACACTGTACCTTGCTTCCTGCTGACTGGAGTCCTCTCCGTGTGTCTCCAGAAGGTAGTAAGGGAGTGCTGGATGAATTAATTGTAGAGGTCTTGCAAGGAACCAGAGTGCATAGGTAATCACTTAGGGAAATGGAAAAATACTATATGAATGGAAGGCTGCTATTATAATCTAATGGATTCTGTGGAGGGAAGGTTAGATTAGGCAAATGAATAGCCCCACATCATCCAGCCAGTTATGCTTATGTTGCTGAGAGCCCACACCAGCTCTGTGTCCACCTCAGAGACTTAGTGGGTCTCTGGATAACGCCAAAAATAACTCCGGTGAGCTCTGGTGAAGGTATCTAAACCATTACCTTATCGACATAAAATAAGCCTACTTCTAGTAAGAAAATGTAGGTAGGCCTCCATATTCTTCCCTTCTTCCATTTATTTGTTTGTTTGTTTGTTTGTTTGTTTATTTATTTATTTATTTATTTATGTTGTGGCATTCCGTGCAAGCAGCACTTTTGACACCTTGGACGGTGTCCAGAGGCAAGGGAAACAGGCTGCACTGCCAGGGGAGGATGTCTGCATTTCTTTTTGTCTCCCTGATCATGTCTCCCAACATGCCCTGCTGGGAAACAACTGGAAGTAGTCATTACTGGGAGTGCCTGCACAGCAGGTCTCCTGGGGAGCCTGGACATGGATTTAGTGCACGTTGTCACCTCCCCACGAGTTCAGAGCACAGCAAAGCTATCTTGCTGATGGCTGAGGAAATTGATTTTCCCCCTTTGTTGGCACAAGAGAGGTGGACAAGTCTTAATGGGTTCCAGTCCCACCAGGCAATTGTGCAGAAAAGAGGAGGGTGACAGGGCTTGTTGGAGGCTTGTAAGAGAGCCAGCACCTGCTATTCTGAGTTTTGGGTGGTGCTTTCTTAGGTCTCAGGGCTATAAGGAATTCCTGAAGTCTCCTTAGGAAATGTGGTTCATGTAGAAATGTCCAAAATAATGTGACTTGAGAAGCTGGAAAGAGACTGCTTGTTACTGTCATTCTCTCTCTCTCTCTCTCTCTCTCTCTCTCTCTCTCTCTCTCTCTCTCTCTCTCTCTGTGTGTGTGTGTGTGTGTGTGTGTGTGTGTGTTGCATTAGTCTTTCTAAGGAGATGCACAGAAATGTATTCACACCTGATAGAGAGGTCACTGACAATCTGAGGAAATTATTCCATTCAGGTTTAGCTTAGTGAACCGACACATTGATGGGGTTATTAATCAGAGCCTGGGTGTTAGAAAGGTAGCATCACTAGAGTTCCCTACATAATATACAGACAATTACTACACCAAAGACTCCTCTTTCCCAGACAATTGCTACCTGCTTATAAAATCTCAGGGAGGGTCCCTTCAAGTCCTATACATTTCTTATGAGTTTAATGAGCTTCCTTCTACCTTATCTCTTGTGGGAATGTTTTCAATATGAAGTTATACAACACATTAAAAACAGTTATGCAGCAGTGTGTGTGTGTGTGTGTGTGTGTGTGTACATACTTGCGCAAGTGCATGTGTGTGTAAAGTTTCTTCTTCTGGAATGCCCCCTTAATATTTTGAATTTTTGCCCCAGCCTTTAATACCACTGAAAACAGAGAGAGTTATTTTGGTCTCACTGTCACTGTTGGCCCCTGCAATCTTTGAGTCTGCTGAGGAGAGGAACCCAGTTGACAAGCTCGTCCAGGGGTTAATGGGGTCACCAGTCAACCTGCATAGGTTGCCAAGCATCGAGTGTCCATCACAGAATAGACCGCGATGAGGAAGAGCCCTCTAGATTTGGCACTTGGCAGAATGTAGAGACTAGAGCCTGTTAACCCCCTCCAATCCTGAGACGGGCTTTGGAGCCAGCTGGGTCTGTATGACCAAACCTCAATTCCAAACTCAGTGTCCATCCATGCATGTTTCGGGGGTCAATCATTTGTGACTACCCTAATTTGTCCTGAGGTGAGCTTTGATACTAGGTAGAGACACCTGAATAGGGAGATAAATGGACTTGATTTCTTAAGAATAAAGCTTAGACTGGATATTTGGGTCCATGGTAGAGCACTTGACTAGTCTGTGTGAGGTCTAGGTTCAGTTTACAGTACTTTAGAAAAAAAGGAGGAAAGATAAACTTTGGAATAGAGACAGAAAGCCCCTTTCAACTTGTATAAAACCAAAAAATTTTGTTTGTTTGTTTGTTTGTTTAGGGGGAACACTCGTGTAGAGCTGAGAGGACAACCTGCAGAAGTTGATTCTCTTTACCATGTCAGCCTCTGGAATCAAGCCAGTCATAAGGTTTGGTGGCAAAGTGCCGTTACCAGCTTAGCCATCTCACAGGACTGAACAGGAAATTTTTAATTCATTTTCTCTGTTTGATATCTTGTGCTTAGGAAAGAAGTTAGAAGGAAGACCAGTAGCTTTCTGGGTGGTGTTCATTTAATCCCTTTAGGACTGTAAGTGGAGGTTTGATCACAGCATGGAAATAGTAAAAAAAGTGCTCTGTACCTTTAAGAGGTGGAGCCTCTTGGGAGGTCTTTAAGTCACTGGGGAGCTTGCTGCCTTTGAAGAGACCATGAGAGCCTGTCCATCCTCTCTACTCTGTTTAGACCTATGCCTGCTCCTCCATGGGATTCCAATGCAAAGTGTTGCTGTCAGATACCCTCAGCAGACAGCCTAAACAGTGGTGCTATCTGATCTTGGAGATAAATAAATCTCTTGTTAAGTTCACAGTGTCGGGGATTGTGTAGTAGTTATGCACAACATATGTAGATCCAGACTTGCTAATTGCATGAGTCAATACACATATTTTGCTTAGACCACTGCGGTCATGGTTCTGTGACTTGTAGCCAAGCATGGAGTCACTGTAGCCGAGTTTATTTTCCAGAACTACTTCCCCACTTTCTCTTTGGACACTCCCAAAACCCAAACCCTTAAAACCTAGTATATCTTCAATACCTGGACAAACGAATCCCAAATTTCTGAAGTCCTTCCTGGTGTGACCCCAGTGTGCTCCTCAGCTGTCCTCTTACTTTCAGATCCTAGGTTAGCAGGTGTGTTGGTTAATTTACATGTCACATTTTTGATGGCACCAGTTTGCTGGGTTCTTATCACTTCAGTGTCAGCCAGCCTGGATTCCCTAGCCCTCAAATGTCTAGAGGGCTTATGCAGGGTCTGGCTTTTTGGAAGGCTTCACGGCATCTGAAGCTTTTTCCAACTGCTGTAGGATACATGGGGACCGTGGTTTAGAAGCATCCTTACTCTGGCATCTTCTCAACTGAAGGAGCTTAGTTGTGCTGATGTGCCTGGCTGAAAAGAGGAATTCAAGAAGCTCAGGGTTTGATCTAAGGCATAGATAGAAAGGGGGAGGGGGCTTTTAGAGGAATGAGTCAGAAATGGCCCCATCCCTCTTTGACCAATGGCCATACTTGATATTTCTTAACTAGTGGCTACTGCTGCTCTTACTTCTAACACCCCAAGACCGTGTGTGTGTGTGTGTGTGTGTGTGTGTGTGTGTGTGTGTAAGCCTCCAAGTCTTTGAATTTAGGACCCACCCCAATCCAGTATGAATGGCATCATCTTAAACTTATTTCATTGTATTTGCAAAAGCATATTTTCAAATAAAGTGAGACTCAGGTTCCTTTGGGTCATGAATTTGGAAGAGACAGCATTCAGCCCACTGTGTCCAAGATACTTGATCTCTTCCTGCTCAGCCCTCTTCCGGGAGCATCTCTGAAGTGTGGTCCCACTGGCCAAAGCAGCAGCTGATGCCCAAGCTTAGATACAATCCTTTTTTTTCCTTTCCGTTTCTTTTGGTTCCTTTTTGTTTCTAAGAAGCCGGATCCCCAGCCACTTCTTCATGTCTATTAGGCAGCAACCCTGAGGCCAAGACCCTGAAAAACATTAGTTTTACAATGTTAACCCCAAATTAACATTTAAATCAAGTGTTTTCCACACCCATATACATCCATCATCAGAGGACTCTTCATTCCTTCTAGAAAACCTAACACTAAGCTATGTGTTTGGATCACTGATACCCTGGAAGGCTCCTACCTCTCAAGTTCTTCTCAACTGGTATACACCTGAAGCAATCCTGCCTACCTTTTGGGACTCCGATATAACCTTTGTAGCTACTTGCTTGTAAGTTTAATTCTTCCTAAGTGGACAGACCTGAAGAGGTACAGTTCCAAACCATATTCCGTGAAACTGAGGGGTGTTAGTAGGAAATCGTTTGGAGTCAGTCTATGACAACACACAGCCACAGGGGGGAAAAATGTGTGCTGCATAGGCTTGGGCTCCATTGGAGAAACACACCAGACATTTCATCTGCCCTTAGAGTCAGACGCTGCAAGGTAGGCCCGGTCCAATAGCGGTAGACATTGTGAAGGGATTTGGAAGAGAGGCACAAAAGTTTGACAAGGTGGGCAGCAGTGACAAAGAAGACAATGGCAGGGTGACGTCTGTCTTAGGGTGTGTGTGTGCTTTGCGCTACTGTTTGGGTAAGTTCTCAGGATTGAAACCCTGGCTTAGCTAACAGTCCTTGAAATAGAAACCTTTTGTTCTATGATATTTTCCCTGACTGGAGTCAAAACAGGAAAGACAAAATGACGGCCTTCATTCTTGGAAAGAAACAGTGAGACTCCTCAGGGATAGAGAATGCTCTGTGTCACAAGTCTAATAACAATCACAGCCAGTACCTGAACACAGGAACTGAGTGTGAGGCTCAGGAGAGGGGTGAGCCCGTTCCTGCTGTTACCAGTGTGAACAGACAGTAGCCGTAAGCCCGAAGGAAGCACCTACATAGTTCCTTACACTGGGGTCTTCGGCTCCAGCATCTCAAACTGGCATCTCAGCTTTTTAAAGAAGAAAGATGCCATACAGAATAGACTAGCTGAGTGCCACATACTCAGAAAGCCTCTGATAATTGATGGCCATTATTAATTTAAGTATCTTTCTGATGTGTATTAGGCTTGTCAACGTATCTATGGATGTTTTATAAATGAGAAAGGAAAAGTACACAGTTTGTGAGTTGCCAAGACATCCGAGGTCTCTGCCAGTCTGGCTGCTTCTCTTTGGAAGAATTTCCAATTGTGCAAGCCTATGCATGTGTGCGTGTGTGTGTGTGTGTGTGCGTGTGTGTGTGTGTGTGTGTGTGTGTGTGTGTGTGTGATCTGTCTATGGGAGTTGCTTCAACACTTGTTTTCCCTTTGCCTCTTCTGTTTTTCTGTGTTTTTAAATTTGTTTGTTACATTTTTCTCCAGTTAAAACCAAGTGTAAACATCTAAATCTGTAATAAATGATCTCCATGCTTGAAAGGGGTGTAGATGGCATCCAAATCTGTTCCTGGGAAAAATAAATAAATCCTGATGCAAATTCTCTGGTGTTTTGTTTTGGTTTTTTCTTGCACCTTTGTAGAACAGGTTGACTGTTCTTGAGACAAGTCCGCCAAGCTTTCCCTTTTGCTTTTGATAGTTGAAGCATACCCAGAATACATCAGTGGGAACATCTCTGTGCCTTGTCAGGTGGAACTGTTTTATACATAGGCAAGGTGTCCAGACTAACAGGAGTAATGATGGAGTTAACCTTGAACTGCTGGGAAGGCCCAATATCTTGACATGTTAAATGAGCACACTATTTTTATTATTATTATTATTATTGTTGTTGTTGTTGTTTACTGTTGGACCACACACCTGAGAAGTACCTTCAGGGAAGAAGGCTTTCTTTTGGCTCATGGTCGAAGGGTACAGTCCATCATAGTAAAGTACTGCGGCGGCAGGGTTATGGCAGCAGAACTCTGGGGCTGCTTGCTCACATCTTAGTGGTTCAGGAAGCCAGAAGATCAGGGCTGAAAGCAGGGATGGGCACTAAACCACAGGCACAGTCCTCCAGGAAGCCAGCTCCTTCAGTAAGACTCCATCTTCTAAGGTTTCCACGGCCTTTGAAACAGCACCACCAGGTGGAGAGCGTGCATTCAAACACACGAGTCTATGGGGGATATTTTCTATCCAAACCACAACTACTTCGTCATGTAGAAGTGAATTTCTCCCTTTTTCAGTTCTGAGAGCAATTCTGTTATGCTATTTTGCAATTTGCAGGGCCCCACAGCTGTTAATAATAAAATTCCAGCCATTCCCGAGTCTCATAGGACAAATTGTTCTAGCTTTAGGCATCAGATTTTCTATTTTGAACATTAGGAGAAAAGAGCACTCCCCCTTACCATTAAAGACACTACCTATACGCTCTCCTGAACACTTCCACTAACATATCCATTCTAGGTCTAGTTTCAATTCTGTAGCTTTGAGGGGTTCTAAATAAACATTTTATCTCAAATATTCAGATGCTAAAGGCAGGGGCTATCTGGGGGCCATTCGCAGTCTGTGCTGCAAAGTACAAGAGGCTAAATCACTAAACTTAGATCAAGGCCAAGGGTATGAAAACCAGACCCATCTATACAATGTGGAATTGTAGTTTCTTGTTGCCATAGTAACTAGAAAATAGTCTAAATCCACCTGTGAAGAGGAAGGAAACTGCCTCTGCACTGCAGCCAGAACCGGCTGGCTGCTAAATCTTAAGTTCAGGATGGAACTTGCCTGTGGTATTAAGTTCAACTTGTTTATGCCAGCTCCAGACCCCTGTCCACACTGGGAACGTTCAGAGTCATACAGAGATTTGGAAAAGACAGGGTGGCTGTGGATGAGAACTAGCCCCTTTGGAAATGGGGTGCACTTAAAGACATTTCCAATGGGCTCAAGGCAGACTAGTCTTTGATGACTATTTCAAATGGGACTGAGTTGTCCCTTAATTTGGATATAGCCTTTCATTGAGGTAATTTAAATAAGATACTGCCAACCTTGCCACATTTCATGAATTCAAAGAACCTGGTGGCCATCCCATTTGTAAGTCTCCTTATTCTCTTACTGCCGGCTTTCCATCCGTTGGCATATCCTGTCTGTTTAAACACTAGGGGAGAACGTTTAAGGAATCTGTTCTCTGAACTCTGTTTAAAGTGAACATCTAACAGGAGACCTCTTAAGGGGAATAGTTAATATTTCATCTATGTTGACATGGATTTGTGAGTTGAATTCAAAGACTAAAATAAAGCTGGATTTGGCAAATTCAGGGACTGGAAAGATGAATGACTTGGGAAATAATATTTGCAGCTCTTGCAAAGCAATAGGGTCCGGCTCTCAGCGTGAATACAGTGGCTCAACCATTACTGACACCCTCTTCTGGCCTCTATGTTCTTAGCAAGGAGATGGCCTAAATACAAGCAAAAACATTCATAAAATAAAAATGAAAAATGTTTACATTAATACATTTATAACAACAAATATTTTATTTATTCAGATGATGCATAGATAATATATGTATGTATGTGTATACAATATGCATCTGTGGGTGTGTGGGTGTGGGTGTGTGTGCGCGCTCATGTATGCTTGCATGTGCATCTAGAGATCAAAGGTTACAAGCCAGTGTTGGTTGTCTTTCTTCAGGTAATGTCCTGATTGTTTGAGATGAGGTCACTCTGGTTTGGAGGTTGCCATGTAGTCAGGACTGGCCTACCAGCAGGAGTCCTGTCTCCACCTCCCTGGGACTGGAATTGAACCTGTGCACATCACACTTGACCTTTTACATTCTGGGACTCAAGCTCAGATCTTAGTGCTAGTAAAACAAAGATTGGCAAGTTACCAACCTTGCCATCTTCCTTCCACTCAAAAGTCTATGCTTTAAATGCATACTGACACAATAACCTTTATCTTTGTTCATTAATATACAAAGCTAGAAGTCTCTGGGATTGTTTATTTTTCTTTTGTAAGGATAGTTGCTATTTCCTTTTTTTGTTTCATACTGAGTTTTATGTGAAGGGTTGTGTTGACTCTCTTTTGGGAAGTAGCATTTCCTGTTGCATGGTGTTTGAGGAGCTTATAGTCAGGAGACCTTCCCTTCCTTTAGGCAGTCCTAGTGAGGTCATTTTATCACCTTCTCTCTAGATTCCAGGACTTCCTGTCTTTAGCATAGTAGCCTACACCCCTACCCAGTAGCCAAACTCTGTGTATTTAGTTCAGGTACCCCATGCTTTCTAGCCCTATGACCTTGGGTTTGTTACTTCTCTGAGTCTTTGCTTCCTCATCTGTGAAATCAGGAAAGTGACTACACATTCCTAAAGTCATTATAGGAAATCAGCAAGTGGATACATAGCATGGTCTTAGGACAATGGTAGGCTCAAAAAAAAAAAGTTGCTCTACCTCAGTGAATTGTCAGAATGTATTCTTTAACTTTACTTTTCTTTGTAGAAAAAGGTTTAGTTGCTGAGTTTTTCTCTCCACTGAAGCCCCTCCCCATCCTCTTTTTAACCTGATCTTTGCAATCAGAGCACTCTAAAGATGTAGGCTGTGTATAAGAAGGTATACATAGTAGAAGCAGGGACCAGGTCCGCTTTCTAGACTCCTGCTATCTTCTGCAACACCGAGCATCTCTCCAGTGTCATGGGCAAAGGTTGGGTCCTGATGAGCATCCACAGGGATTCCCAGCACTGTGAATCCTGGAAAAGTGTTGCAGACAGTGATGTGTGGAAGATAGTGGAAACAGAGACAGCTTATTAACAAAGAAGGCTTCTGTGGGTTAGGCAGGTAGATCAGGAGGCAAAAGGCTAGGCTTCTAGGTGTAAAGACTGGAGTTCATCTTCTAGAACCCATGTATAAATGCTGGGAATGCTGGTAAGACCTTATTGGAGTAGCTTCTGACATTACTATGAGATACAGTCTCAGTAAACTCCCATGTGCTGTGCCGCCTACAATCTTCCTGCCTCCTCTTTTGCAGTGTTCCCTGAGCCTGAGGAAGACTGAGACAGGAGTTTCCTGGGGAATCATTGGCTACCTAGGCTAGCCTAATCTGCAAGCATTAGATCCCATCTTAAAAATAGGATAAAGTATACATACCTGGGTCACCACACCCAAGGTTGACCTCTGGCCTCCATGCACACACATACCCAGAAAGAGAGAGAGAAGAAAAAGGGAGAGAGAAAGATCACATGCTAAGAAGGAAGTATGTAATATTCCCTGGGGAAACATCAGTGGCTCAAAGGCAATGGCTGTACAAAGGGCTGTGATTTCAACAGTCCATACTGAGGACACCGAGCATCCTGAGCTGCAGCAGAGTTCAGCCTGGTAAGAACTTTCAGTCTTCCTTTCCCCCATTGGTTTTTCTCATATGCTAATTTTAACCTCACTCTGCCAGACTGCCCTATTCTTTGTCGGGACAGGGTTCAGGGCCTCCAGGCAACATCCTCAAAACTACCGGCTGATCAAACCACCCAAATGTTGGCTTAATGCACTCGATGGCTCTCATTGTCTGTCTTTCCGGGCCACAGGATCACGTAACCCATAGGGACTTCAGTCTGGGAACATAAGAGGTGGGTGTCCTTAAGACCCTTGTGAAGACATAAAATAAACTCTGGAATTTAAAGGATGGCTAGCAAGTCTCAATATAAGAAAAAGCAGAAGTTCAAGAGGAAGAAATGGAGAAGGGGAAGAAGGAAAAGAGGAGGAGGAAAAGGAAGATGAAAAGAAAGAGGAGGAGGAGGACATTCATGGAACTGTCTATTGTATGTCTATTGTGACCCCCTACTCTTTCATCTGTGGAGAATAAAGAACTATTCCTCAGTAAGACTCCAGACTCTTATCTTCTGCCCTGGTTCCTTCCCTCAGATACTTACTTACTCCTCCTCCTTCAGGTGGTTCAAATGAGAAATGTCCCCCACAATCTTGGGAATTCAAATACTTAGTCCCTACTTGGTGTGGGGTTTAGGTGGTGTAGCCTTGCTGGAGGCGTGGTGCTTTGGTAGTAAAAGACCTCGCTTATTTCTTGTTTACTCTTTCAGTTTTGTGCCTATGTTTGAAGATGTGAGCCCTCAGCTTCCTGCTACCATGCCTACTGCTTACTGCCATGACTCTACTGTTATCCCCTTGGAATCGCAAGCCAAAGTAACTCTTCCTTAAGTTGCCTTTCATTATGATGCTTTATCACTGCAACAGAGAAGTAACTAACATACCTTGTCTTGCCCTGTGTCCAGCAGAAACAGCCTCTGTGTGCTACTGCCCCAGGCTCTGTGTACTGCTAACCTTCTATGAGCTTCCTTTCCTCTCCATTCCATTCCCAGGTCCAACTTCTGCAACCTCAGCTCAGTTGCATTCTTCCGTGGAGAAATCCCGTGACTTCCCAGCATTTTATAGAATCAAATTGCCTGCTGCTAATTGGGTCTCAGATGGATTCCAGTTTCCTGTTTGACCACAGGTCCCATTCCTCCCTATCATTTTGTGCTCACTGTTGCCCTGGCTTATGGCACAGAATGTCTCAATAGTTCCCAAACTTTCTTTTGTCTGGAGATGCTGTCTTTTCTCTTCTCTTCTCTTCTCTTCTCTTCTCTTCTCTTCTCTTCTCTTCTCTTCTCTTCTCTTCTCTTCTCTTCTCTTCTCTTCTCTTCTCTTCTCTTCTCTTCCCTTCCCCTCCCCTCCCCTCCCCTCCCCTCCCCTCCCCTCCCTTCCCTTCTCTTCCTCTCTCTCTCTTTCTTTCTTTTTAATATTTTTTCTTTATTTTATATATGTGAGGACGCTGTTGCTGTTTTCAGACACACCAGAAGAGAGCATCAGAACCCATTATAAATGGTTGTGAGCCACCATGTGGTTGCTGGGAATTGAACTCAGGACATCTGGAAGTGTAGTCAGTGCTCTTAACCACTGAGCCATCTCTTCAGCCCCATGTTGTCTTTCTAAGGGATATTTTCTTTGAGTGTCTGGCTGGTAGAAACTTTGGTAGAACAAGTAGGCTGGTTGGTGGGCAGAGAGGTATTTTTTTAGTGCCTGCATCTCTGCTCAGTGAAATGACACTATCTTCTTTTCTAATGATGCCTCCCCAGTAGCAACATAGGTGAATTTAGAACACTCTAAATGAGAAGAGTTAGATAAAACAGCAGTTCTTGCATATGTGCACCTACAGGTCCCTGAGTATAATCTTGCTGTGACCTTAAGTGCAAAGGTGATTAATTCCAAGTAGTCAGCTAGATTGTCACACTTGTCTTTCATGACCATAAACAGATACCTGGTGACACCCAGCTGCAGAAGGATGGCCCTTGAAATCTGTAGATACCAGCACTCAGGGTCACAGTGAAATGATTTGGGGTAGGTATCAATCAGTAGTGTCTAGAGCTATAATAGGTGCAGGAGATAACGCCAACACCACTCAGTGTCAAGAATTATTCATAGCAAATTCCATTAGCGTGGGTTGAGGGAAACACGACTTGAGGCAGAAAAAGAATGTGGCAGGTGCCAGGCTGTTCGTTATTCATGCCCTCTTGTCCTCGTCCCCTCCTACAAAGGAGTGCACAGGCACCCATGGTCTCCATTGCTACTCTTCTGGGAAGGTGACAAAAAATATGTTGATTGTCTTGTGTGCTCATTTCTTTAATAAAATATAAGATGCTCTGAAATCACGAAATGACAGCTTCTTGCAAAACAATGAAAGCTTTAAGAATTCATTCATCCAGAATCATTGGGAAAGCTGTAGTGGCCATGTGTGCTGGCCATCTGCCACCTGCCCAGACTTGACGTTCTCTGTGGCGGGCAGAGGATCCTACACACAGTGTGACTATCACCCTCACAGAGTGCACTACAGAGTCTAGCTTGAGTTCTGACTCCTACACTGTATTGAAGCATTTGCTGCTCCCTCCTGTCTCCATGTGCCTCAGACCCATGGGCAGTTGTTGCCTCTTTGATACGATCCACCAAGTGTTCCTTGAACTACCTAAAACCTGAAAAAAGGTAGTGGTTTGAATGTGTACAGCGTGCATAAGTTCATATGCTTGACTACTCGGTTCCCAGTTGGTAGAACAGCATCAGTACCACATGTTTGGGAAGAGGTAGAAGGCCTTGTTGGGGGGAGGGGGAGATGTGTCACCAAGGGTGGGCGTTTCAGTTTTAAAAGACTGGAGGACTTGCCTGTATCTTTCTTTCTGCCCAGTGGTTGTGTCTCAAGAGTGTAGCTCTCAGCTAGTGACCCAGCACATATCTGGTGCCATGCTCCCTGTCGTGATGCTCACGGGCTCTAACCCTCTGAAACTCTAAATCTCCAACAAACCCCTTCTTCTATAGATTGTACTATTCATGGTGTAGGATCACAGTGATAGAAAGTAACCAACATACCCTGTTAGCCATGTTTTTCATCACCAAAAGTGGGCTCTGTGCTGGTTGAAGTGGCCAGGGCACTAGAAGCAGGCAGGATCCAGCTGTGCATTCATCCAACCAGTTTACTCTGTGACCACAGAAAGTTAATCACCCGAATTCTCCATTCGGTTCTTTACAGCATCAGTACCACATAAATGATTCTCCTCAGCCTCCCAGGGATCTTGTGAGGAGTCACTCCAGCACAGGTTGTGTAGGCATCCCAAGCTACATGTGGGTTTTATGTGTGTTGGTACTTGGTTCCTCTACACACCTCCAGATCCAACTTGTGGTCCACAAGCCACATGGGCCCAGGGACAGCTACAGAGGGAAGTCATCAATATACGCAGAACATGAAATATTTTTTCCCATTTGTTCTGCAACTTGATTGTGCAGATTTTGAGTGTGAGCACAGGAAGTGGCAGTGTCATGTCACTATATCAAAAAGCTGACATTGGACCCATGACGCCAGAAGTCACACTTTCAGGCAGCTCATGGAAACCTTCCATTACGCTGAAGAACAGAGCAGAGCCCAGGGAAGCTCTCCACCTCTTAGAGTCCTGAGTGGATGTCAGTTCACATGGGAGTCATATGCTGATTTATTTGTTTAATAAATACTTAAATAATGCTTATCAGTGCTATTTGGGGCTATTCACAAATATTAGCGCCTTTTCTTGTGTGTGTTTCTGGAAATTGTACCAAGGGGCTTCAGACATGTGAGGCAAGCACTCTCCCAGTGAATTACCTCCCCCCACCCCCATCCCTTTTGTATTTTATTTTGAATTAGAGTTCTATTAAGCTGCTTAGGCTGGCTTTGAACTCTTGTGACCCTTCTGTCTCAGCTGCCTCAGTAGTTTAGATGCAAGCAGGTGCAGCAATATTAGCTTATGCAGAAACTTTGGAATGTTATCTGCCACTAGCCACATGTCTTAGTTAAGGTTTCTATTGCTGTAAAGAGACATCATGACCAAGGCAACTTTTGCAAGGACGACATTTAATTGGGGCTGGCTTACAGGTTCAGAGGTTCAGTCCATTTTCATCAAGGCAGGAAACACATCAGCATCCAGGCAGGCATGGTCTGTTGGGAGCTGAGATTTCTACATCTTGTTCTGAAGGCAGACAGGAGAAGACTACTATCTTTCTGGCAGTTAGGAGGAGGGTCTCAAAGCCCACCCTCACAGTGGCACATTCCCTCCAACAGGCCACACCTATTCTAACAAGGCCACACCTCCTAATAGTGCCACTCCCTTCCTAGGATAAGCATATTTAAACCACCACACCACACTTTATTAAAAAAGAGGCAGAAAGTTATACCTATATAACCTGTGTAGCTACAGGAATAAAGAGGCAGACCTGATCAACTGGCTTTGGACTTTGCCTAGAGTTACCATCTCGGTCTTTGTTTTGTGATACCCCTCAATTTCCCTTCACAGCAACCAGAAGTTCAGCATCTCCCTCCCCAGCTTCTCTTTGCCTCCATCCCTTCTCCATTCTCTTCTTCTTTTACCCTCCCCTCTTGGGCCATCATAATGAAAAAGGGGGGAGGTGACATTTTCACGGGGCTCTGCCATATCTTTTGAGTTTCCTTTATAAAGGAGGAGAGGAGGAATGAGAACAAGTTGGAGCTCATGTTCCTGGGTTGAGCGCTGCTCAGTGCATCTCTTGGCATTCTCTCCCAAGATCCTATAGGGTGGTGGTAGTGGCAGGGAGTTCCTCCTGGGGTCCCCGTGGATTCAAAATTGTCTTTTGAGATACCTACATAGCCTCAGACAGGTTTACTATGTCTCATTAAGCAGGAGCAGGACAAGTGTTTGAGGTTGTCATGATAGAAGGGGCGGAGCTATGGGAATCTGGGTGGAAAAGAGGCTAAGGAGTAGAGACCAGGTAGACTGTGAAGAACTGAGGATTCCAGGATAGCTGGTGAAATCATTCACCTGAATCTTGTGGCTTTAGGGGCTTAGCAATAACAGGTCTAGCTTTTCTAGGAGCATTGGTCCTGACAGCACCATGGAGGAAGAAAGTTCAGATTATCTCCAAGCCAGTCAAAGGAAGCAAGACCAGTTCATGAGCCCCATGCTTCAGCTCTTCCTACATCTGTTGCACATCTAGAAGTCCAGACCCCTGGTAGGTCACTGTCTTAGTCAGGGTTTCTATTCCTGCACAGACATCATGACCAAGAAGCAAGTTGGGGAGGAAAGGGTTTATTCTTCTTACACTTCCACACAGCTGTTCATCACCAAAGGAAGTCAGGACTAGAACTCAAGCAGGTCAGGAAGCAGGAGCTGATGCAGAGGCCATAGAGGGATGTTTCTTACTGGCTTGCTTCCCCTGCCTTGCTCAGCCTGTTCTCGTATAGAACCCAAGAATACCAGCCCAGAGATGGTACCACCCACAAGGGGCCCTCCCACCATTGATCACTAATTGAGAAAATGCCCCACAGCTGGATCTCATGGAGGAGGCACTTCCCCAACTGAAACTCCTTTCTCTGTGATAACTCCAGCCTGTGTCAAGTTGACATACAAAACCAGCCAGTACAGTCACTAAAGTGGGGGCTGCTAGTCCTGAGGTGTGAGCTTTAGAGTCCCTTTATCAGTGGATGTCCCCTTTTTCAAAATGGCCCATTAAATGTTAGCAATTTCCCTCATTTGCCTTATTGTAAAATAGGTTAACTGAGTACCCAAGACATTTGGAAATGATTGATACAATGTGCAGTTCTGTGGGTAATAATCTCCAGGACCTTCAAGGCCAGTAGAGGAGGCTGTTGGAGGTACTGAGCATCTTTGATAACTTTATGCTCTTCTTAGGTTCCAAGCGCAGTTCAATGGGGGAACCACAGACACAATGCACTGAATCTTCCCTGCAGACCCGGGACAGAGAAATTGCCATGAATTTTTAGACAATGAAAACTGTGTCTTGGAGAAGTTTGGGGTCTTTCCTTATGTCATGCAGGTGACAAAGAGTGGAACAATGACTACAGGCCAAACTCCTGATAGTGGAGTCATGCTTTAGGCTTCTCTTTGCCTTTAAAAAGTGCCGGTTTATAATTTAGCCTGAAGGATAAATTGAAAACCTATTGCAGAAGGCTACAGGGTGAGGTTCTAGACCATCCATTACCCTAGGATTCCTCCTGTGCCAGGAACTTCACACTTTAAAACTGGGCTCAGCTACATTCTGGTTCAATGACCCTGAGGCAATCGTTACTGAGGGTTCACATCATGAGCCTCTGTCTTTTATCAGCAAAAAGACGAAAGCCTTTCCGTACAAGGTCAGGAGCACAACCCTGCAGCTCCAAGATAACCTCCAACTCAAGCCAGGAACCCCAGGAACTCTGCCAATATCTCCGCCAACATCCTCCCTTTCCCCTACTGAACTTCTGAACTTCCCCTGATATTACCCTACAACTGATCTCCCCCCTTCCAAATTCCTCAGCTATGACCTTTTCCTGCACATTCCCTGGTTGTTGGGAGCTTTGCCTTCTCTTCATTGGCTTGTGTCCATCCTGTCCTGGAGTTTCTATGTAGCTGGCTATGAATTTACCTCCTACAAATAGCCCAGAGCACAGTCACCTCCTAACACATGCTAGTCTCACAGGTAACCACCAGCAGAAACAGCATAAAGACAGGAACTCCTTCATCTAAGCATTTGGTAACTATTCAGGATTTAGGTTTGATTGGTAGCCAAGTGTGTGCCTGAACTGCCCTCCATGAGGACAATGGGAGAGGGTTGTATATACATACTTACATACACATACACACCCACCTATCCCCCACACACACCCTCTGTGTGGAGTCTAAAGTGAACTTCAGGGGCTGGTCTTACAAAGAGAACATAGCCCTCCTGCCCTAATCTCTGGCCTCATCACAACTCTTGCAAAGCCCCAAGCAAACAAATTAGCCACCTGAGGAACATTTTTAATGAATATACCCTTGTATTTGTTTGTTTGTTTGTTTGTTTATTTATTTATAGGGCTGGTAGCTCAACAGAAAAGGCAAGTTGGCAGGCTCAAATACAAAAAGGATATGGGTGTTTGCTTTTTCTATTCCTCCTGCCTGCACACACACACACACACACACACACACACACACAGAGAGAGACACACACACAAACATACATGCACACACACGCACGCATGCACGCACGCACGCACGGATGCACATACATACTCACGCTCACACGCACCCAGGCACACATGCACACAGGCACATGGAAGAGGGTGTGGTGCAAACCACTGGAAGGAGTCTACCTGCTGCTGTGTCAGCATGCACAGGAACATCTACTCTGATAGCATTCTGTGTGATGGACAGATGTGCCACGGAGAAGAAGAAGACAACAGAGGCTGATATGCCCTTACCTCCGTATAGACACAGGCGGATAAACAGTCAGTATGTGACCTTCAGGTGAACAAGTTTCTGGTTGGTGGGCTGAGCTCACACAGGCATGTGGCAGGGCTACACACTCTTTGACAGTAAACCTATGGACCATTTTACCAAGGAGTACCATTAAAGCAAGTCCAACGAGACCTGATGAAATCAGATCAGCAGACACCCTTGTCTTGTTATGGGTTATAGGATTCATGGTGTGTTTGGGGAGATGCATTTATGTGCAAATAACATGTGGGCCTCACTAGACGCAACCCTAGCACTCATCCTTGCCCATCTTGGTAGAGTCTTTCTTTCTTGTTTTTTTTTTTTTTTTTTTTTTTTACAAAAACAATTGTTGCATGTATGTATGTATGCATGTATGTTTGTATGTATGTATATAAAAGGAAGAGTGTATAGGCCATGGCATATGTGTAGGGTCTGTTCTTTCCCTTCCACTGTGCAGATTCCAAGGATTAAAGGAAGTTTTGTTAGTATTGGCAGGAAGCACTCCACCCACTGAGTCACATCATCACTCCCTATTTTGAGAATTGTTTATTTTTTAAGTATTGTTTTCATCTTATGTGTATAGGTGCTTAGCCTGCGCGCGTGCGCGCGCGCGCGTGTGTGTGTGTGTGTGTGTGTGTGTGTGTGTGTGTGTGTGTGTGTGTGCAGTGCCTGTGAAGGCCAGAAGAGGGTGTTACATTCTTGGAACTGGAGTTACAGATGGTTGACACCTGCCAAATGAGTGTTGGGAACTAACCCCAGATCCTTTAAACAAGCAACCAGTGCTCTTAATCACTGAGCCATTCTAGAAATTCTTTAGGGATTATCCCTTCCTTTTCCTCTCTTATCCCAATAGACAAATGCCCTTCCCTTCCTGGCTATCCTCCTTCAGCCACAACTTACTATCTTCCTAGGGTGTGGGGGTGTAAGACAGCTTGACA
This sequence comes from Apodemus sylvaticus, assembly GCF_947179515.1. Classification (NCBI taxonomy): domain Eukaryota; kingdom Metazoa; phylum Chordata; class Mammalia; order Rodentia; family Muridae; genus Apodemus; species Apodemus sylvaticus. The sequence goes on from NC_067488.1 coordinate 35,905,403, forward strand.
AGCACCAGCCTGTGAAACAGGAGGGAAATAGAAACCTACCTCATTGCATTGCTAGGCAAGAATTGGAAAGCATCCATTTTAGTCACACCATCCTCTGGATGGAGAAATGACCTATGTAAAAGAATGTTCCAGAATATGGCTATAAGCAGAGTTAGAATCTGCGCCTTGTGATACTTTGGATAGTCTTAAGGATGAGATGAGAGCAGCCTGCTTGGTTCAGGTTCCATCCTGCTCCAACCTGGCTTGGTGACCTAAGGGAAATTACTGAATTTCTGTGGGCCTTGGCTTCCCTTTCCTATGAATGAACAAGAACACTGCCAAATTAATGTGTGGAGTCACGTCTTAAGACAGATGATCCCAGCCCCACATGCAGAGACACATTGCAGAGTCACAGGTAAGTGTAGCCTGCATCTACCACCCCAAGCACATCAGATTGGCATCAACCTCACGTCCTAATTATGTCTTTTTAAAGAAATGGCTGCAGCAAATTCTGTAGTCACTCTGACGCGGTACTTACTGTGTCATCTCGGAGAACTTCCCTGTCTGTGACCCGCTGTCTGCTCGAATGGCTGAGCAACTTATCCATGCAGCCTGCCCAGCAAGCCTGAGTCTGGAAAGTTGGCAGGGCCGTTGCGTTGGACAAGAGGTAATGCAGTGAGAGGACTTAGTCTAGGAGTCTGTTGCCTGTCGGGCCAGTTTTTAGGGATACACCTGCTTCTCGCCTACAAGTGAAGTGGGGAGAAGCATCTTTGTGGCCCAGCATTTTTACAATGTGGGGGATAAAATCCAAGCTCTCACTTATGCTAGACAAGTGCTCTACAGCAGTGTTACACCCCAGCCCTACTGTGTGCGTGTTGGTTCCACGGAGAATTATAATCATCACTTTATAAAGCCAGCTCTCACGTCTATCCACTCGACTCCTTTGTGCTTTCCTCCATACATTTCCACATATCTTTCCAGGTTGGCTATCCTATTATTTAAAGGACACTAAATAGTGTTTATGCTATTTTATGTTTCTGTCATTATATGTTTATGTTGTTTTATGTTTCTGCTTTGATTGTCCTAAAAATCATTTTTTTTTTGCTCCATTCTTTTTTTAAGATAGTCTCAGTGCCTATGTAGAATTCCAGGAGGCAAATATTTCCTTAATGTATTTTGAGGATGTCCTTCCATTGTCTCTTGGTTCATGTTGTTTCTGTTTAAAAGTAAGCTGCCTTAGGTACAAATGCAGTTTAATGGCTTTCACAAACTAAACATGCTAAGAGTAGCAACAAGTTGAAGGTAGACATGCCCTACTACACACACCCAGAACCTCTTTCCTAACACTATCAGCGCAAGCTGGCTTTTAATTCTTTTCTGTGCTCTATTTGAATGGAGTCACAGAGAACTTGTGTTGGCTCCTGTTCAGAATGTCTGGGAGGACTGTCCCTGAACCTGATCTTGCAGCTATAAGAGACTGCATTCTCAGTGCTGAGCATTGTTCCATGATAGGAGGCTCTACAATTCACTTACTTACCTCGGATGGGCATTTGGTCAGGGCCACTGGTGCTAAGAGTATTCCAGTACATTACATGGCTAAGCAAGGCATCTGGCTCCATGCATCCACAAAAATGCACATGTTCAGCCTTTGTCAACTAGTTAGCTGAAGACAGTGGTTGTGATTTCCAGCTGCACTAGTGTGAGTGATCTGTTTCGTACCATGCTGACCAATAAACTTTGTTTTTTCATCTCTGTCATCCTGGGGGATACTCATTGCTGAAACCCCAGGCCCATGAGACTCACAGACCTCAGAGCAGAGGCATAAGGCAGTAAGGCATGCAGAGGGCAGATACAGTAGTCTTGTCTCTGTTTTACATAATTAAGGGAGAACCTCTGAGAAACTCCAGGGACTTGCCAATGGCTGCTAAGCTAGCAGGAGACAGACTGTAGTCCAGATTATTTTGCTCTACCCCTGAGCCTCAGAAAACCATACTAGAGGCTCCATGTTCTCTTCTGGTGCAGCATGCTGCCTGCTTCTCTTGAATCCCCATGTCTAACTTTAGGTATTGTCTTTGGGTCTTTTGTTCTGCACATGCATGCATGTGACACCACCTCTACACACACACACACACACACACACACACACACACAAACAAACAAACACCACCACTAACACACCATGGAAGGATGGAAAGCAGAACATGCACAATTCAGCTTTCAATGATCTTCCTGATTTATACTGATTTACAGGTGAGTCTCAAGATCAGAGCAGTGACAAGATTTTCCTGAGTTCACAAAACTACCTAGCAACCAGGCAAACTCCTGACCTGCTAAGCTGCTGCTGTCCTGCCTGGCCACTCCTCTGGTCTCCTGAGAAATGCTAAGGAAAGGGGAAGACAGATTTGTATTTCATATCCTTGACATGAATGGATGTTTGCTTTGAACCATAAGGTAAGTGTCATTTCCAGTGTGTGTGTGTGTGTGTGTGTGTGTGTATGTGTGTGTGTACACAAGCAGCTGTGCTGTGGTGGCCCCAGCATATTAAACATTGCTACAGTTCTTTGCTTCAATTTCAAAACCTTCACTTGAGAAAACCTTGAACACAGATACTGTTATATTTTTCAAATAAACTGATGATTTTGTTTATTTGTAAATGAAGCACATACAAATGCATTTATACACACGTGTCTGAGTACTTTAGTCATGTCCCTGTTTTGGGCAGAATAGCGACAGAACTAAAGGATAACATTCGTTGCTCAGGATATTGTGCTATGAAGGATTCCTAGAACACGAGGAAGCATGTCTGGTTTTAGGTCCAGCATGTGATTAGAAATGGGAGCAGGAAGGATCTTAGATTATGCTCTGTCTGTATCTGTCTGCTCACTGGCACATCTACCTACCCACCCATCCACTCATTCACTCATCTACCCATCCATCCATCATCCATTCATCTATTCATTCATCCATCCATCATCCATCCATCCATCCATCCATCCACCCACCCTCCATCCATCCAAACTGAGTATCTGACATTCCCTACCCATGACTTGGACAGGGGACTTAGGCTTATTGTTCATAGGAATTTGGAGTATTTACTCACAATGTTTTTCCATTCTGTATGGACAGTGCCCTAGCTACATACATGCAGGCGTAGGAACTCTGAGAAAACAGGGGTTTTCCTTCTTGTGTTAACTTCCATATAGACATTCCCACTATGCTTCCTGGTGAGCAGGAAGGCGGGCTTGGCTTTACTTAAGCTCAGAGCAGGGAGAGGAAGTTAGCCAGCTTGTCTGACGCTAAAGCTTAGCTAGCAGGACACTGGCATCGTGGTTCCTATTCACTGCATTTGCAATGCTCCATCCATTCATCCTTTGTCCCCTCAGGGGTTCAGAGAGCCATCTCCTCTGTGCTGCTCATTGTATGGATGGCAGGGAAGGTAGAAAGATCACCATCCCACCAACCCCATTAATTTCTTTTTTCAGGCTCTAGTGAGACCTTGTCTCAAAAAAAAAAAAGGTGGAAGACACTTTGAGATATGGTAATTTAAATGAGAATAGTCCCCGTATACTCTTACATTTGAATACTTGGTCCTCAGGTAGTGGAACTGTTTGGGAATGATTAGGAGGAGTTATCATGCTAGAAGAGGTGTGTGACTAGTCTTTGAGGTTTCAAAAGCTCATGCTGTCCTCAGTCTCTCTCTCTCTCTCTCTCTCTCTCTCTCTCTCTCTCTCTCTCCCCCTCTCTCTTCCCCTTCATACCTCTGTTTCATGGTTGTGTCTCAAGATATAAGCTTTCAGCCACTGCTCCAGCATCAAGCTCATGTGCTTGCCCCCATGGTCTTTGCCATGATGGTCAAGGACTCTGACCTTCTGAAGCTGTAAGCGCCAAATAAACTCTTTCTTCTATAAGTTGTCTTACTTATGATTATTACAACAATAGAAAAGTAAGACACAAGGAAAGATACACAAGATGGTTCTCTGGTATTCATTGATCATGTACACCTACAAAACACACACACACGCGCACACACACACACACACACACACACACACACACACACGCAACTTTTAAATGGAATATATCAAACCAACCAAAGAGCCTTGCTTTGGTAGGAAGTGGGAGAAACTTGGTCCTATTTCTGCAGCTGACTTGAGTCCTGGTAATAGTCTCTAAGGTGTTTCAGGACTTAGAAGAGGCACAGCTGAGAACTTAACCTTGACAGTAAGAAGCAAGATGGGCACACATAAACACACACACACACACACATGTGCACACACGCATGTGGGGGGTGGGGGGTGGGGGTGGGGGAGTGGGGGGAGAGGGGGTGTCAAGGAGGATCCTCTCACAGCACAGACAGAGCTGACAGCATATCTAGGCCTCTTAACTTCCAGAGGAAGGATTCTTTCATGCATTCTCAGATAATTCAGCCATGATGGTGATGGACTGACTTTCTGAAACTATAAGGGAGTCCCCAACTAAATGTTTTCTTTTGTAAGTTGCCATGGTCATGGTATCATTTTGCATTAACAGAAAAGTAACTGAGACAGTTGTGTTGGGGAGAAATATTGGGTGACAGGAAGATGATATATCAGGGAGAAAGAATGTCAGGGAGTGTGGGTGTCAGAGGGAGGAAAGGTCAGAGACAGGGTGTATCAGATGGAGGGTGTATAAGAAAGAGAGTGTGACAGAAAAAGAATCTGTGAGAGTCTAAACATAGGAGCCCATAGGACTTCACTGATGTTACCTGCTCACTTATGTCTTGTGACGGTGGGCTTGTTATTTAATACCACACATGCATCTTGATCTTAAAACCAGGGAGGCTCACCCTAGTCTGCAGGATTGTCATCAAGTGGGGGTGAGGTGGTGTCTGCTCTGTATTTTAATAACATGGCCAGAGCCTCTGAGCTCAGACAATATTTCCTCTAATTAATGTTGTGCTGGATATTAAATTTCTGACCCAAGCCTTCACCCTGCTGAGGAACCCGCGGCCTTTAAAAATGAGTTGCTCACAGTAGAAGGAGGAAGTTATTTTGTCCCCTGTCCTAGCTTCCCACCCCTCAAGTCAGGCTCCTTGGTCCCCCTCCCACCCCACCCCTAATAGCACACTTCTTAGATTAAGGTCAGAAGGGCTGGAAAAAAGCATCCTTTACCACCTAAGAAGGGACCTTACTCAGCTGGTCTCTGGAGTTTCGAATTCCTTTGTGCTATTTAGCAGATGTAAATAAAGCCAACAAGACAAGCTTAGCCCAGAGGGTGACTGGGTAGCTCTTAGTTTGGAGCCACAAGGCCTTTCTATAAATACAGTCAGTCAACCAAAGAAAAATAAATGTTTCAACATTTGTCTTATCTACACTGTGTTCTATCAGAACCTCTGGGCACTTTTCCGATTTCTTCCTGTGGAATTACTTTGAGTGGAAATTGCATAGGGACATCCCCACGTCTATTCTTACACAAGGGGAGGAGCACCATTTTAAGGGGAAGCAAACCAGCAGAGTGAGACAATCAGGTAGCATACCTACTATGTGCAGTGAGGTTCTTCAATGCATTCACTTCCTCTGAAGTCCCAATTGGGCAGAACCAACTGGCTCTTCAAATCTTTCTCAACAATTTCTGTCATTAGAGCAGCTCCTCCTCAGCCTTCCTTATTGACACCTGAACACTAGGCCGAACCACTGTCACACTGGCTGTGTTTGTAGACATGGGGACACTGATGATCTGGCTGATGCCAAAAGTCTTTCAACTTCTGGGAAGAAGCTGGGGAGTGGAGGGTGGCCATGTATGTCCTGCTCCTTTGGAACTTCTGAGAATGTGTTGCTCTGATTTTTCTCACATATCTAGAACCGAAAAAAAAGAAAAAGGAAGTCTTGGTGGAGTATGGTGAGTCCATGGTGGGGCATAATGGGTGTGTGTATTCTAAGAGAAGTGAGTCAAAGTCTCCAGTTCTCCATTTCTACGTCTGAATGTGGGGGTGCACACAGCCTCCAAGTTCAGGGGTAAACACTTGCAATAGCACCTCCACAGAAACGGTGTTCACAGTCATCTCTAGGCCTTCAGGCCCAGGCAAGGGGATAGGAGCATCAGTCATGGAGGAAGGGGTGAGGGTAGATTCCTCAGCCATGAAGTCTGGGGGCAAGTATAGATGGTGACCTTGAAACAGTTCATTTACTCTCCTTCCCAACTCCATCATCTGATGACAGGACTGTCCTGATAGGAATGAAAATTCTGAAGAGTAGCATGCACCCCTCCCTTTGGCTGTTAAAATTTTCAAACCATAGTCCTCAGGGATTTAAATTTCTCAAGGATCTCATGCTGGGAGAAAGAAAAGACAGTCAGAGGCGGAACTTGTCTCCAAAAAAGAGATTTCGTACAGTTTTGACAACTTGTCATAGTACCTTGGAGGAGAGTACCGAGCCGAGACAAGGATGAGCCAGTGACGGGGTGGGGCTGCACCTGGAGCACGACGACTGCTTAGTGATGCCAACCTTTTGCCACCTATTGAAACCTAAACCTCTTGTCAGCCCCTGAAGATGAGTTTGTGGGGATGTTCGCGGTATCACTAGATCTCTTTGTTCCTCTTCCTGTAGTAGTCAAATTGAATAAATTTCATTTTTCTGCTTTTTCACTATTGTGTTTTTATTTGTCCTATCGAGGGTGGGTATCTGATCCTGGCTTGTTAGGATTTCCAGTATCCAGGTTCTCACCGAAACAACTGTAATGACATAGGGACAGAGTAAGCGCTCCCTAGGCTATTCTGAGAATTACATCTATGCAGAGCACAGTTCTTAGCTGCAGAGTTGAATGTAGAAATTAGGGAACGGAGATGTTGTGGGTTGGCTGACATATTTAGACATGGACTGAGTCTAATTTCCCAATTCACATGTACCTCACATACTGTAACTCCATCCTATGTGAGATCGGGGCCCATACAAAGGAAACAGTCCACCAAGAGCTAAATGCTCTAGCAGCAGAAAGGGAAGGTCGGAATCAATGTCATGGTCACTCACAGTTGACCTAACTAGTCTGCAGGCCAGGGTCCATGTCTTCTAGCTTCTGAAACTGTCTTCACACGTGCAGAGGCTTTCACATCAGCTCCTGGTCTGGGATACATCACTGTGACCCCACCCCTGACATACTGTTTAGGCTACACCCATCATGGGGAGTTGCTGGGTGTTCTAACTCTGGGTCCGTCTCCTGCTAGCTGCTCATGCGGACAGTGCTTTGATGATGTCATTGATGCCATTATCCACTGAGTAGATCCACAATGTCCTCTCTCCTTTCCTGCAAAGGAGAGTTCGTAGTACTCTTATACCTTTTGAAATCTGTAGTTCGCCATGGCTTTAGAATGAAATGGTAACTGAACTGAGCCACATCTTCCCCTGTCTAAATTTTTACTTTTACACAAGGCCCTTCAATTATACTGAGATCAAATCATGCTCACTGGAGAGGCCTTGCTTAATATTTGCCATATTCTTGTTAGGAAGGAACAATTGATGCTGTGAGAGCCCTTGGGCCTGTAGAGATGCTTGTGGACACCAGCACAGACAGGTACACTAGCACCTCTCCTATGACCCCGCATGCCTGGCTTCATTTAGATGCAGGACTTTCTCCACTAGTCTAGCTCAACAGCCTCTAGATCCTAAGGCTTCCGTGCTGTTTTAAATCTCTACTCAGTGTTTCCCTGCACATGTCTGTGAATGGACACAGCTTGGAAAGGCACCCCCCCCCCCCTGTCAACTGAACACATCTGTGAGCAGGGGCCTGAGCTTCCCTGGGGATATTCCCCCCCCCCTTCCTCACCAGCAAGAATGGTCAAGGCACCCATCTTCCTGGTGTCCTGGGAAAGAAGCTCCACACTTTCTTGACTTGCTGAGCTAACAGGAAGTGGCTTCCAAGCTGTGGGTGGTCTTACAACTTTTTAAAAAACAGTGCCCAAAGGCTGAGACTTGCTGTGAGCAAACTTTGCCTCAGGACTTTAGTGTGACCCCCTTCTTTCCACCTGTGAACTTCTGAGTTTCTGTCTATGTGGGTCAAGACAAGTGACAATAAGGAAGACTCCTGGTGTCTCCCACGTACAGCTCTCTAGAGAGGATTTTCTAAACACATTTTGACCATGTAGACAACATTAACATTATATTCCCATCCCCAATGTTTCTTCCATATCACTTTGAGAAACCAAACCAAATCCGGAATAATGAAACAGTTTAATAAAATAGTCCGTGCTTAGAGATGCTCTGAGTTTGAAGTACTAGATAGCTCCTGGTGACAGCAAGACGATCCCCTTTCACTCTTCCTCCTCTGCATACGGCATTTCTCTCCAAGATGCAGCTCATCATTGTGTGGTGACATCCACTTGTCCAGTAGGACTCCTTGTCTGTCCAGGCATTCCGTAAATGCAGGTCATTCCTAGACAGGTTGTGTGAAAGCAGTCTTACCCAAAGGGGATGGTCAGCATTTTGTTGCATAAACAACCAAATGACTGGCACAAGCTCGTTCTATGCCCTCTGGGCAGTTTTATGGAGCAGTTCATCTATTTTCTCACCTGTTCAACCCAAACACCTGGCCGCTGAGCCTCCTCTCCCTCTCTGAAGTCTAGTTCAGTGTGGGAGGCCTTGCCAGGAGCAGGAAGCAGCTGGACCAGTCATTTGTTTACATACTCAACAGCAGTATGTATGAGCTGGCTTTTAAAAAAGTGGCAAATGGATAAAGTTCAACACACTATTCCCTGTAGTCAATTAAAAATTTCTTTTGATTAAAAAAAAATACATGTTACTTCAAACACATAGAATCCACGTGTGGGATGTCTTATTAAACTGTTTCATTATTCTAGAATAATTGATTTGATTTTTTTTTCTTTTCAAAGTCAGATGGAAGAAAAACTGGGGATGAGGACATAATTTGCTGACATTGTCCACCTGGTTAAAGTGTCTTTAATAACTCCCCTTTGGAGAGGCGCATGTGGGAGTGGCCATGGGTAATGATTGCGGACAAAGTCTTGCCTCATGGCTAAATCACAGGCCTGCGAGCAAGCAGGGCCATGGAGCTGCTGGCTGAGTTTGAACCTTGGAGCCGTAGGCAGCTCCTGGCTTGCAAGCTGCAAAGCTGCCTGTGCCAAGTGAATATGGTTCTGTCTGTTCTCAGTCTTATGCTCACAATATCCAGCCCAACATAGCAGGAGCAGGGAGCAGACCATCAGCCTTCAGGGGACGTGGGAATGAATTCATTACATTAGTAACTCTCAGCGTCTCCTGGTAGCAGGAAGCCATGGTCATCCTTGGCTGATGTTGAGTTATTTCTAAATGTGTGTGTGTGTGTGTGTGTGTTGGTAGTAGTAGCAGTGAGCATCATCCTCTGTCCATTCAGCATAATTTTCATTCTCATGAGACATGAATGCTTCTAGCCAAATCTCATTCACCTTACATCTATCTGCAATGTCCAGTTGCACAATGGACCGGGGAGGATCACGATTCTGGAATTCTGGAGACTAGCTACTGATCTGCCTGTTTTTGACCTGTGAGTTCTCAGGAAAGCCAGGAACCATCTTCTTGCTCTCAAGGGCTGACCTGGCTGATGACCTTTAGCAGCCCTCCTGGGGGCTGATGTTATCACCCCCACCTCTTGGAATTATGGTTTGTGTATTTCCTACAGAACGAGATGACTGATCCTGGTTAGACAACCTTGCAGTGAGAGGAGTTGGCTGCTCCTTCCTGTCTTAAGGAACATTAATAATTTGTTTTTCTATGACCTGTGATGTCCTCAGGCCAACAAACGAAGAGCCTGACTGGTACTCATTCGCTACTTTATGAGTTTAGCTCATAACTGATGTGCTTTCGAGAGTTTATCAGTCCTTACACCTTTTTGCAAGGCTAGGAGTGTTCTCTTCTTATTTACTCAATAGATTCTTGCTATACTGCAAAAACAGTTTTAGCATTCTTTTTTCTTTCCTTTTTCCTTTTCTTTTTCCTTCTCTTCTCTTCTCTTCTCTTCTCTTCTCTTCTCTTCTCTTCTCTTCTCTTCTCTTCTCTTCTCTTCTCTTCTCTTCTCTTTTTATCTGACCTGCTTGGGAACATTGTGTATTTCAACCTTAATTTCTAGAGTATGATTACTTTTCCTGATGTCTTTATGAGAAGAGCAGCAACAACAACAATAACAACAAAAACTTGTCATAGAGATTGAGATAGGTCCAAACACACAAATCCCCCTCTAATAAGCAAGGCACAAGCTCTAGTGTCTTATGAAGAGGGTTCTAGCAGAAGGGAGCACACACACCCGTGAGAGCGGAGTTCTGAAGGAACCCGGTTGCTGATGTCCTCTGCACTGGGCCTCAGGCTGATGGCCAGAGCCTGGAGGATTTTTTTTTTTTCTGGCGGGGATTCAAAGGTTGTCTGCTTGCTAAGAATATGTGAGCTCTGAGCCTTTCAAGGTGAAGTCACTTAAGGTCCTCAGAGCTGCCTGCGTAGTCAATGGTAATGTTTTCCTAATTTAGCTAAGCAAGATGAAAATTTTTTTATTGGTTTAATATTACTTAAATTCAGAAATAATTTGACTAGAGAGTTACAAAGACCGAAGAGTACAGTGTGTGCCTGTGAACCCTTGGTCTGTTTCCATAGTGTTGACATTGTATGTGACCATAGCGTCTTTTCTTTTCTTTCTTTTTTAAAAGATGTATGCCTGTATGTATGTATGTATATGAGTACACCATTGCTCTCTTCAGACACACCAGAAGAGGGCATCAGACCCCATTACAGATGGTTGTAAGCTACCATGTGGTTGCGGGGAATTGAACTCAGGATCTCTGGAAGAGCAGTCAGCGCTCCAGCCCTATAATGTCTTTTCCAAAATGCAGAGGCATCATTACCACAGAGCTACCTGAGTCACAGACAGGATTTTGGCTTCTTGGGCTTCTCAATGACTTCTTTGTTCATGGAGACCACCTGGGATCCCATACTGTAATCAGTCATCAGGACACACTAATATCCAGCCAATGGTGTATCTCAACCCTCCTGGCATTATTAGCCTCTTTCTTAAGATATGCTTCAGGAATTGCCCCTATGGTGCCCTCCCCTCAACCTTAGCATCATTTGTAATCTCAAACTAAATGCATATGTAGGAATGATGCATGTATGCATTGAATATTTCTATAATTTATTTCTACTAACTAGACATTGAGAATATTTGCAACTCCTGGAAATGCATAAATTATTTGTTTCCTTAAATTATGGATGGCATGTTTATAACAAGTACATATAAATTGTGAGTGAACATTATAAATATATAATCCTGTTTGCCAACATTTATCACCATTGTGCTAGGGACTGAACTTCATGCTAAGCACTTTGCAACCAGAATTTCATTTGAGCTTCATTCTTAGTCCACGGAGGAAACAAAATGTCTCATATTTCAATTTTTGTTAAACAGAAACTTTATATATATATATATATATATATATATATATATATATATATATATATATATGCGTGTGTGTGTGTGTGTGTGTGTGTGTGTATTTTATATAAACTTTAATATTCAGAAGATAAAGACTTCTGGGGGAAGGTGAGGGTCATACTTCAGAAATATCCTACCTGGGGGACAGTGGTACCCCTAGCCTTTGAAATTAAGGCTGCTCCCAGGGACAATGTTCAATACAGACAAGCAGAGTAGACCTCAGTGACCTCCTGATATCCCTCCAATGAAGCCACCAGATGTGAAGGTGTTGTTGAGTGTCACATACCCAAGAACCAGCATGTTAGATCTCCCCTTGGAAGGAAGGCATGGGAAGAGTCCTGACAGTGGCTGCCAAAGCCAAACAGGTGGCAACCTGCTCTAGCCTTCAGAATGGCTAAGAAGAAAGGCTTCCTCATCACTGGGTCTTTGCTAGACTCAATTTCAAGTTCAAGTTGAAGTAGGTCTCTCCTTCCTCCAGGCTCAGCTCTCAGTGAATGCCTAGAAACTTCATCTCCATAGAGACTCTTTAGCAACTGGGGAGATAGTCCAGTTTCCCTGAGCATCAGATCCTTCAACCCAGGGCATCACCCCAGGACACTGGCATATATCTTGGCCTTTTGCTGTACATCAGGACATGAGTGGAGATGGTTTAAAAAACAGTACACCCAGAAGATAGGAACCAATACTCTATAGCTCTATCCAGAAAGGAACACTTTCTTGAGGGATGCTCAGAGCCATGCCCATAGATATCATTCAACCTTCTATTTATCCAACTGGAGGAACAGGGTTGCTGTTTTGATTCCTGCTTCCTGGTAGAGACCACAAGGATGTTTGCCCTCCTCAAGGTCAAAGAATTTGTTTCAAAGAGCATCCCAGCCTTTCTTCTTCAGATTTTACATTGCTACCCTGCTCTTCATTTGACCTAAGCTAAGAGGAGCCAGGAGTAGACTTGATGCTTCTAATTAGAGAGAGAGACTGCAGGGACTGTCACCCATCTGGACAGTGTGCTCTGCGTGCCCCAAGTCCCGCCCTAGAAACTTGTCCAGATGCCTAAGCCTGGAAGTAAAGGAGACTTCAAGGAGGGGCAGTGCCTCTTGTCCCTTGAGTTAAACTATGCTATTTATTTCCCATTCAATCACAGCGGAGGTACAGAAGCTCCAATTAACACTCTGGATGCATCTCGTGGGAGTGTCTCTCAAACACTGGCACGTAAATGTGTCCTCTAAAGCCAGACCCTATCACTAAGCACCCCTGCAGGTTCTGAGAGCTTAATCTGTCATGAGCTCTGCCTCTCCCCAGCTTTGGAGACTATGGGCACAAGTCATATCACCTTCATTATCAGTGTCAAGGCAGTGGCTGAGAGGTGTGGAATTTCTTTGTCGCCACATGACCTGGAAGGTCAAGTCTAGACCCTGAACACTCTGACACTTCCTGATTCATTCCATCACTCCATGACTTGAAGGAATCAATCCCACAGGCAAAATTGCCACAATTCTGGAGCAACCTTTGACCTTAAGCCCTACCTCATTTCCTGGGGATAGGATTGTGAATTCAAGGGCTTCATTAATTCTCATGATGATCCATCTCATATTTGAGCTGTAAAGCAAGATTTGATCCTGACAAAACCCTGGCTCCACATAAAGGTGATGAAAATTAAGACAGGCCTTGGCACCTGTAACACAGAAGTCGGTGCCTAGCCTGGCACAGAGCAGACACACTTACAAAGCAGAGCTGGTGCTCAGTGCTGTGATGCTTCTGCCCCTACTTCTGATGTTCCTTCATTGCAAGCTTCCCACAATTACTGTAACCTATATCTGTGGACCAGGAAGGCCAAGCATCAAACCCACAGACCATAGGGATCACCTTTTCAGTAGCCTATTGTGTCACCTTTTTGTCCTCTTGTCCGTGATGTGGTTCTTTAGAACAGGAACTTAATAATGTCACTCCAGGCCCTGCTTCTCCATGAGACCGGCCCAGCTCAGTTTCTTACCTTTCCCATTGAGCATGGGCTTATATAGTGGAAGTGACTCAAACTTTTCCTAGAAAACGTGACCCTGCCTCTGCCTCCAGGCCTTTGCAATACTTCCCCTTCCTTTTGATACCTTCTTCCTCCAGTCACTGTGATATTGATCACTTTGTGCTGGAATCTCTCAGCTAACTTATTGGAAGAAGAGTGACTGAAATCTATTCACAAGACAGAGTAGGGTGACCAAGAGATTCAAAGTTAAAGATTACGAGGTAATTGGGAGCAACAAATAAGGATCAAGCTCAGTTAAATGTCCCAGAGGCTGAGAAAGGGGTACAGATGCCTTATAAGGCACTGGGAAGGAACAGGACAAAGACTCAGAGCCAGGGTCAAGGAGGGAGACCTGTCTTTTAGTTCTGCATAAAGAACCGACAGGGCTGTATGGATTGAGCTGAGATGAGAAGGCAACAGGTCGAAGTCTCAGTTACATCCCTGGGATTGTATGGAGGTAGAGCTGTGTGGGTCTGCATTCACACCACTGGGCATGCCCTTCTGGGGAGGCAGAGCTTGGGTAGTTTGACTGTGCTTACCCCATGCGAGTGCCAGGTTGTATGAAAGCACCAAGACATCTCTCCCCAGGGCTGGGAAAGTGCAGTCTGAGATGTGAGAAAGCTGGAGCTGGTCCAGGGTTCCCCAGGCCTGCAATGAGGCCAGGGCCATGGGGTTCTCAGATTCTTGGTCATCCAGGTGGTGCCGTTGGAGTCTGGGGTCAGGGAAAGGAGGAGCTCTGGCTTGTCTCATCAGTAATTGCCCTTAGCTTGATGGAGGCAGGCTTGGTAATGGTTGTGGCTGAGAGTACAGAGAAGCCTTCTACAGGAAAATTAAGCTGAGGCTCTGTAGTCCAATGCCTTCTCCATGGTTCCTCACGGCGGATCTTGATGAATGAGACAGTCCATGGTTCTAAACAGTCTATTGGTTGTTTATGGCAGAAAATGGACCTATAACATACCATACTCACATCTCAGGGTAGAACTAAGATTAAATAACATTTGTGGGGAGGAACGTTTGGGAAGGGAAGATTATTGGCTGAGACCTCCGGGTTGCTAGGTACCTTGTTAGCATAGAGAACTCTGTTTGGGGCCTACATGACCATAGGGCACGTTCTTTTATTTGAGGAGCATGACATGTGTTCCAGGCCAGGAATCTGGCAGGGAGCAGGGAGTCACCTAAGTTGCAGGTGTATGCCTCTGAGTCTCAGCTTGCTCGATATTACCAACTTCTTGGCATGGTTTTACCATCCAACAGAGCTCGGGTAGAAATAGATAAAATTACACTCCAGAACCACTGGGTGTTTGGCTCTGTCTCTGGAAGAAAACCAGTGACCTGCAAGGGCTCATGCCCTTCAGGTCCTAGTCAGACTCCAGCTCTCGTAGCACTTGGTTTGGGGAGTGTGCTGATGATGAGCCTTTGCTCTCCCAATACCCGTCATCTCCCTGCCCTCCGGAAACTACAGTACAAATGCCTCACCATGACTTCTGAAAATTCCGCAAGACACAGTGCCTTTGATCCAGAGCACCATTTAGTACAGCCTTTCAATGTTTCAGGTTCCCTTAGAATTTTGCCCACAGGTCTGCCCAATCTACTGGCATCATGTCTTATGAGGATGTATCCAACTCCTCCAGAATTAGTTCACCATGGAGTTTAGAGTTAGAGAATGCCCATGTAATCCCAGATGCTTACATAGGCTTACGTGGACATTTGTGTGTCCTGAGGGCTGCATTTTACTTGCCTGTGGTTCCTGGAGCCTGGACATACATTTTATCCATCTGGTTCCTTTCATGCTCAGGACAGAACTGGCCATAGAACAGATGAATATAGCACTGAAGAGCTCACTTTCCACAGATTCTGCCCTTCCCTTGACCCCGATCACAGATCCTGGTCATGGGCAGTAGGCCTTTTCTGCCAAGGAGGAGCCTCTTAGTGATGAGGATGACTCATAGAGTTGGAGGTTTGGGGCCTTGAGGAGGGTGTTACAAAATCACTTAAGTGTTCTACCAATTGAATATCTTGATGACTCACGGTGCTGAGGACACCTGGAGCCAGCCCTGACTCTTGGTCCCAAGGAAAAGAAAGTCACACATCCATGTTTTTTAATGCCCAAGGGTCCTACATTTTTTTTCTAGAAGCTAGACCAAGTCTGGTGGCTCTTTAGTAAGTAGTCTTTTGGCACTTGTTGTATTGACCTATAAGAGAGACAGAGTTTGTGCTTCACTGAGCACAGAAAGGCACCGGGGACAGGGCAAGTCATGCTGAAACCTATATTATATCTATGTTGTTCACTCAGCTCAAGGACCTAGGTGTCTGGCTGTACAGGCATTTAGGTATATTTCTAGTCTCTGAGGGTTATTTCCTAACTGTACTCCTTACCTAAACTATTACTGCCTTGAAGTCGGCCATGATGAGAAACAGAGAGGGAAAAAGGACCTGATGTATGGCTCTGTGGAAGGAGGCCAGGGCTCAGTCACCAGCCTCAGCTGCCTTTTTCACGACACCTAGGACCCGAGGATGTGTGCCAGGACACACTCTTCCTCTCTTCCTTTATTCTTGTTTCACCCGCCCAGGCCTAGCAAGTTCTCCTTTCCATCTGGGGAAATTAAGGCAGTTCCTTGACCTTAACTCTTTCATGAGTGAAGCTTTTATCCCAGATCAAAAGGAATCTTCAGTTTTCTCCCTTGTGGCTCCCACCCTCCTGTAGGTTTACAAGAGAAGTGCCCTGGACTGCCAGGCTCTGGAGCTTTCTGACTTACTAGTACTTCTAGGGTTTAGGTGTTTTTATGTACATGACAGACAAGCGGTCCTGAGATCCTATAGCACATTGAATGGGTATTCCTACACCACCATATGTGCTGCTTATTTTTTTTCTCAAACTGACACAAGCTAGAGCCATCTGGGAAGAGGGAACCCCTTTTGAAAAATATACCTCTATTGCTTCGCCGGTAGGCATATTTGTGAGGTTTTTTGTTTTTTTTTTTTGATTGATGGTTTATGTGGGTGGGTCTTACCCACTATGGGCAGTGTCACTGCTGGGCAGGTTGTCTTGGGTGGTAGGGTGCTATGGGGAGCAAGCCTATTAACAGTGTTTCTCCATGGCATCTTTAGTTCTTGCCTCCAGGTTCCTGCCTTATGGTCCTGTCTTGACTTCCCTCCATGAAATAAAGCTGAAATAAATCCTTTCCTCCTCAAGTTGTTTTCAGTCATGTTTTTTTAAAATCATGGCAGTAGAAAACAAACTAAGACATAAATGTGCACAAATGAAAGCCAACATTTGAACTATGATAGTATAAAAGTAGGTCTTCTAAGTGATAAATACCATCTATTGCTGATAGAGTTTGACTTGTACCATCTATGAGAATCAAGGGCTTTCAACCACTGTAAGTCAGCAAAGCATGACTTAGACTCTCTCTCTCTCTCTCTCTCTCTCTCTCTCTCTCTCGCTCTCTCTCGCTCTCTCTCTCTCTCTCTCTCTGGTTAGGAAATACAGAGTGGTCAGCCTTAAATTCATAAACATACCACCAAAAATACAACCTTAGTTAGTTGTATTTATGTATTATGTATAATTAAGCATACACTTACATACATGCAGATGCATGTATATAACAAAGAAAAGGGAGCTGTCAATTTAAGAGTTGGGGGTAACAAAGCAGTGGTTTGAGGGAGGGTAGCTGGGAGGGACTGGAGGGAGAAAAATGATATAATTTTATTTCAATAACCAAAGAGACACTTATCAAGCAAATTTCTCATCTGCCTTGCCCCCTATGGTACCATCAAATTGCGAGTCACAGCACAGCGCAAACATCTTCCTATTGTTTCAGAATGTGGATACTGCCACAATATGAAGAAGTAAGGATGCATTTCTATGTAATGTGAGAATAGCAGGTCTGTCCACAGAAAGACCCATTCCATGTGTGAGGAGACTAGGGGCTTCTGTAGGGAGGTCAAATGGATAAGATGAATGAGGAATGGAGACAAGGCATTGGGCTCCAAAATGGTGCCCATGGAATGTGGAGGGGAGCTTGAAGCAGAACCATAGAGAAACTTGTCATCCCATGGAGACAGAAGATTAGCTAGGATCCTGGGGCCTCACAAGCGTGAGGCACCTACAATGGTTAGAAGATAGAAGGTATGTGAAGCTTCAGTAGGAGATAGGAAATGGTTGGACTTCCTAGTGACATCCAAGCAGCTGCATACTAAGTATGGAGACTAGAAGATGGTGCCTGCAAGTAGGCCTTCTGGGCCATCCAGGACAGAATACCAATAGGTCCCCAAATATTAGGTAGAATATGGCTCTGCCTGGCCTACAGGGCTGTTTCAAGAGCCACCAATCAGATGCCTGGTAGGCAGGACCCAAGCACAGCTAAGGAGAAAGACATCTGCTCTGTCTTCTTTACTCTCTTTCCTGCTACTGACCCAGAGCATCCAGAACAGCAGAGGATAGTCAAGGCTAGCATGGTTGGCTGGGCATATATTTATATAAGTTGAATCTTACTCTGGGCTCTTGACTATTTCTGAAGTTGAACTTGAAATTATGATATCTTTTAGAGGTGTCATTCAGGGGTGGGGGAGGGAGAGATGACAAACTGTGTCTTAACTGCCTAGCTTGTAATTATACCCGGCTAAATTTAGCTGTCAAATAAAGACAGTAATTACCAGCAGGCCTAAGGATCATCAAGGCATCTGCCCAGAGCAAGTATACTCTTTGGATGCATCCAGCTTTAGATTAAGGACGATTCAGGCTTCTATTCTATTGTTGCATCCTGCATTTTTCAAGGCATATCAATGTCCACCAAAGTCATGAATTTCTATGTTCACACTGCACTGGGTGTATCATGTCATGTTCTTAAGGTGCAGAGATGATAAGGAGTATATCTGTCCATATAATATGGGACTAGTCCAGGCTATACAGGTAGTCAGGGGACAGAACTCCTAAGTATTTTGTGTTTAAAATCAGAGATGATATGTCCTTGCTTACAACTTATGCAGCCAGGGAAAGCTTCCTAGAAGAGTGAATTTCTAGGGTGACTCATCTTCAAGAAAGTAGTAATTCTTCAGAAAGAGAATATAGCACACATACAGATTTGGAAGTAAGAAAGACATAGAAATGCAAGGGCATCATGTGAAGGGTAGGGGGTGGGTAGGTGAGAAAAGTGAGCTATGGGGAGACACCATGTCCACCCACACACTTTGTTCAAAATTCCCTTCACCCATCTGTTGTAGATGAGATATGAAGGTGCTGGCTGTGGCCTGATCCCATTGCTAAAAAAAAATCATTCTAGCTGGGGAGGCGAGGATTAAGTGATATTAATTGTAGTCACTGGTCAAAGCAAGCTGCAGCTGCAGCCGTCCAGGAAGGAGGCTGAGTGAAGGAGGTGGAGGCTGGGAAGGAAGTACTGCTCACTCATTTGCTGTAGGAAGAAGGGGTTTGCAGAGAGAACTGGGCACTTCATTGTGATAGATCTTACTACAGTGGATGTAGAGAAGAGATTGAAAATGAAAGGTATGAAACAAATAAACAAACAAATGGAATGTGGAAATAGAAGTAGAAAGAGAGTCCATGTGGAAATTGCTTAAGCTTTGGTGAATCTCACCTTGACCTAACTTCTCCAATAAGAATTGATTATGATATTCATTCTGCCAGATTTCTATTCTAACAAAGAATGGCAGTGTTTTCCATACACTGGTTTAGTGTAACTGTATTTACCTTGTTATGTAAATGTCCCACTCCCAGGTCTTCAAATGATTCTGAATTATGCAATCTTGGACTTGGACTTTTGTTTTGTCTTGCTTTTATTTGTCTTCCTATAGAGAGTTAGACTTTTGGAACCGGCGTCCGAAGCAGCAAGCTGGGTGTCAGAAGTGAAGGCCCCTCCACATGGTTACTCATTCCCTTTTGGTGGCTTAACCCTATAATTAGCCTCACAAATTGTCTCTGGAGAGAGAGAAATATCAAACCTTTAACTGCAATCATGGTTCTGGATAAAAATAAGAGACTGGGGGAAAATCCGTTCAGTTTTTTTTTTTTTTTTTTAAAACATGCTTTCCCATAAATTATAAATCTCAGTAGAGCGAATATTGAATAGACAGATCTATGGGCTGAGCTACTGTTCCAATTGCCAAAAAGGCTTCTGAGCCACATACTACTTATCACCACTATTTTAAGCCGGTTTGGATGGAGGCTCAGGAGATTGGCATTCTCATGGTAAAGAAGGCTCATGAATTGTTCTCTCCATGGAACTATATGAGTCACTGTCAGGGCAGGATATTGGTTTGTGGGTTTAGTGCTAGCAGAGAAATTTGCTGACCATTCAGTGGTGGAGAGGGTGGGTAACTTATAAGTAGTCTGTATTTGTCATTTCAGCCATGTCTCTCGGTATTTGCCAGATCAATTCTCTGTAAAAAGGTTTGCAGCATCATGCTGTGACACAAGGCTCCCTTATCTTAATTATGGCTATTAATGTAATTAAAAATAAGGATGTGCTATTCAGGGCTGCTAAGTTGCCTCAGCAGGTAAGTCTGCCACGTCTGATGAGCTGAGTTTGATTCCTAGAATGCACATGGTAGAAGAAAGAACTGACCTACACACACACAGTGTGGTATGCATGCCCCTACTCTTGGCCACAAAATAATGAATAAATGTAGTTAAGTGTTCTCAAAAAGAATATCCTAGATACATTTAGACATTATAGTAATCAATAGTATGCTAATCACAGCCATACTAGATGCTTTCAAAGATGATGACCTTATTCTGAGAAATATTCTGAGTAGATATTAATGTTTCCCTAAATAAGAAGCTTGCATCTAAGAGATGTCAGTTGACTCTTCCAAGATGATACTGTCAGAACGTAACTCTCCTGCCCTTAAAGTTTACATCCTTTGGAATGTTAGGAGGGACTTAATGTGGACTTTTCTCCCATGATGGCCAGAGAATGGATGACTGATTCTATCCATGGTCCTTCAACCCTTTATTTTCCAAAGGGAGTTCAATGACAGATTCTAAATAGTAAAATTCTATTTGTAAGACTAGATTCTGATCTGGTTACAAGGGCAGAACTTGGGTGTAATACAAGTGTTGGCCCAAGGTAGCAACTTCTGCTAACTTCTGTACCCAGCAATGACTCTTTGAAGCCATGTCTTGGTGTCATGCTTTCTTCTGAAGATCAGAAACACATCTATATCCCTTAGTGCTGGCCCAAAGTTGGCATAGAAGAAGGCCCCTTCCTTTGAGTCATGGAGACACAGACGTACTGTTGTACAGGACAATTCTCTTGAGACAAACAATTGCCACCTTTGGGAGTCTAGCTGTTCCCATTTGCAAATGACAATTCCAGCTGGGCTCAATGACTGGTGACACTCCCTCATAGAAGGAGATGGGAATGTCAAAAGACCCTCATCTGAGTATCTGGTCACTTCATTCTTCCTATTGCACACAATTCTATCTAACTATAAGTGGTCTCAGGGAGAGCAAGATTATATAAGCCAGGGAAGGTTTGGATGGGGATGCATTTATGGCTATGAGAAATCCACAACTTCTGGATAGAGGCTTTCCAGTAAGGCCTTTTCAAGGGAACACTCACACTCCTGTAAGTAATCTTTCACCTGTGATCTCTAAATAAAGCCAACAAATGTACTCACTATTCAGAATGAACTTGGCTAGAATCATACTCTAATTTGTTGGAGGGATAACAGGAGGAGAAAAAGAGGTGGAAGGAGGAGGAGAGGGTGGGAGAAGGAAGAGAAGAGGAGAGGAGGAGGAAGAAGAGGAGGAGGAGAGGAGAAGGTGAGAGGTAAATAATGTTTATGTCTGTCTCAAGGAAAGAATTTTAGCAACAACTACTGAATATTAAGTGATCTGGTCCAGGGTGCTCTTTCTCCTATGGCTTCTGACTGCTCTCAGCTTCCTGTCTGTCCTTGGTCATCTGCTTCTACACTCTCCTTTCAGGAAGTCATCATTTCCTTTGCTACCCATCTTTTAAAATTTTTGAGTGTTTTAAATCTCATACTCATTAATATAAGTAAAATACAAGTCTCATACTCAATACTTACTTTTTCTTGAAAACCTAGAAGATAACCAGGCAGAAAATCATCCCAGAGAAAAGGTAAAACCAAATTTGGCCTTATTTCTTTCCAACTTTTTTTTTTTTTTTTTTGAGTTCTGTCCTAGTGATTTCTGAAAGCTTTATTTTTTCTTTTTTTTTTTTTAATTTTCTATATTCTTTGTTTACATTCCAAATGATTTCCCCTTTCCCAGTTACCCCCTCCCCAAATGTTCCATAAGCCTTTTTCTCTCCACCCATTCTCCAATCTCCTTCCTTTTACTCTGTCCTAGTACTCCCCTACAATGCTAGATCAAGCCTTTCCAGGATCAGGGCCCTCTCCTTACTTCTTCATGGGAGTCATTTGTTATGCAATTTGTGCCTTGGGTATTCAGAGCTTCTGGGTTAATTAATATCCACTTATTAGAGATTGCATTCCATGTGTATTCTTTTGTGATTGGGTTACCTCACTTAGGATAATATTTTCCAGTTCCAACCATTTGCCTACAAATTTCATGAATTCATTGTTTTTAATTGCTGGGTAGTATTCCATTGTGTAAATATACCACATTTTCTGTATCCAGCCCTCCATTGAGGGACATCTGGGTTCTTTCCAGCTTCTAGCTATTATAAATAAGGCTGCTATGAACATAATGGAGCATGTGTCCTTATTGCATGCCAGAGTATGCGTATATGGGTATATGTGGAGTATGGGTATATGCGTAGGAGAGGTATAGCAGGATCCTCTGGAAATGTCATGTCCAGTTTTCTGAGGAACCCCTAGACTGATTTCCATAGTGGTTGTACCATCTTACAATCCTACCAGCAGTGGAGGAGTGTTCCTCTTTCTCCACAACCTTGCCAACACCTGCTGTCTCCTGAGTTTTTAACCTTAGCCATTCTGACTGGTGTGAGGTGAAATCTCAGGGTTGTTTTGATTTGCATTTCTCTAATGACTAATGATGTTGAGCATTTCTTAAGGTGCTTCTCAGCTATCAGAATTTCTTCAGGTGAATATTCTTTGTTTAGCTCTGTACCCCATTTTTTAATAGGGTTATTTGGTTCCCTTGGGTCTAACTTCTTGTGTTCTTTGCATATATTGGATATTAGCCCTATATCGGATGTAGGGTTAGTGAAGATCTTTTCCCAATTTGTTGGTTGCCATTTTGTCCTTTTGACAGTGGCCTTTGCCTTAGAGAAACTTTGTAATTTTATGAGGTCCCATTTGTCAATTCTTGATCTTAGAACATAAGCTATTGGTGTTCTGTTCAGGAACTTTTCCCCTGTGCCCATGTCCTCAAGGATTTTCCCCAGTTTCTTTTCTATAAGTTTCAGTGTGTCTGGTTTTATGTGGAGGTCCTTGATCCACTTGGAGTTGAGCTTAGTACAAGGAGATAAGAATGGATCAATTCACATTCTTCTGCATGTTGACCTCCAGTTGAACCAGCACCATTTTTTGAAAAAGCTATCTTTTTTCCCGCTGATATTTTCCTCTCCTTTGTCAAAGATCAAGTGGCCATAGGTATGTGGATTCATTTCTGGGTTTTCAATTCTATTCCATTGGTCCACTTGCCTGTCACTGTGCCAATACCATGCAGTTTTTTTTTTTTTAAACACTATTGCTCTGTAGTATTTCTTGAGGTCTGGGATACTGATTCCCCCAGAAGTTCTTTTACTGTTGAGAATAGTTTTAGCTATCCTGGGTTTTCTGTTATTCCAGATAAATTTGAGAATTGCTTTTTCTAACTCTGTGAAGAACTGAGTTGGGATTTTGATGGGGATTGCATCGAATCTGTATCTTGCTTTTGGCAAGATGGCCATTTTAACATATTCATCCTGCCAATCCACGAGCATGGAAGATTTTTCCATTTTCTGAGGTCTTCTTTGATTTCCTTCTTCAGAGACCTGAAGTTCTTGTCATATAGATCTTTCACTTGTTTGGTTAGAGTCACACCAAGACACTTTATATTGTTTGTGGATATTGTGAAGGGTGTCATTTCTCTAACTTCTTTCTCAGCCTGCTTATCCTTTGAATATAGGAAGGCAACTGATTTGCTTGAGTTGATTTTATAACCAGTCACTTTGCTGAAGTTGTTTATCAGCTGTAGGAGTTCTCTGGTGGAGTTTTTTGGATCACTTAAGTATACTACCATATCTGCAAATAGTGACAATTTGACTTCTTCCTTTCCAATTTGTATCCCTTTGACCTCCTTATGTTATTTAATTGCTCTAGCTAGAACTTCAAGTACTATATTGAAAAGACATGGGGAGAGAGGGCAACCTTGTCTAGTCCCTGATTTTAATGGGGTTGCTTCAAGTTTCTCTCCATTTAGTTTGATGTTGGCTACCGGTTTGCTGTATATTACTTTAACTATGCTTAGGTATGGGCCTTGGATTCCTGTTCTTTCCAAGACTTTTAGCATGAAAGGATACTGAATTTTGTCAAATGCTTTTTCAGCATCTAATGAAATGATCATGTGGTTTTTTTTTCTTTTAGTTCGTTTATGTAGTAGATTGCATTGATGGATTTCCTTATATTGAACAATCCCTGCATTCCTGGGATAAAGCCTACTTGATCATGGTGGATGATTGTTTTGATGTGTTCTTAGATTCGGTTGGCAAGAATTTTATTCAGTATTTTTGCATCAATATTTGTAAGGGAAATTGGCCTGAATTTCCATTTCTTTGTTGGATCTTTGTGTGGTTTTGGTATCAGAGTAATTGTGGCTTCGTAGAAGGAGTTGGGTAGTGTTCCTTCTGTTTCTATTTTGTAGAATAGTTTGAAGAGTATTTGTGTTAGATCTTCTTTGAAGGTCTGATAGAATTCTACACTGAAGCCATCTAGTCCCGTGATTTTTTTGTTTGGGAGACTTTCTATGTCCCCTTTTATTTCTTTAGGGGTTATGGGATTGTTTAGATGATCTATTTGATCCTGATTTAATTTTGACGTTTGATATCTGTCTAGGAAACTGTCCATTTCCTCCAGATTCTCCAGTTGTATTGAATATAGGCTTTTGTAGTAGGATCTGATGTTTTTTTTTGAATTTCCTCAGTTTCTGTTGTAATATCTCCCTTTTCATTTCTAATTTTGTTAATCTGGATACTGTCTCTGTGCCCTTTGGTTAGTCTGGCTAAGGGTTTATCTATCTTGTTGATTTTCTCAAAGAACCAGCTTCTGGTTTTGTTGATTCTTTGTATGGTTCTCCTTGTTTCTACTTGCTTGATTTCAGCCCTGAGTTTGATGATTTCCTGGCTTCTACCCCTCCTGTGTGAATTAGCTTCCTTTTGTTCCAGGGCTTTCAGGTGTTTTGTTAAGCTGCTAGTGTACGCTCTCTCGATTTTCTTTTTGGAGGCACTCAGGGCTATGAGTTTTCCTCGTAGCACTGCTTTCATTGTGTCCCATAGATTTGGGTATGTTGTGTCTTCATTTTCATTAAATTCTAAAAAGTCTTTGATTTCTTTCTTTATTTCTTCCTTGACCAAGGCATCATTGAGTATTGCTCAGTTTCCACGTGTATGTGGGCTTTCTGTTGTTTTTGCTGCTATTGAAGACCACTTTTACTCCATAGTGATCTGATAGGAGGCATGGGATTATTTCGATCTTCTTATATTTGTTGAGGTCTGTCTTGTGACCAATGATATGGTCAATTTTGGAGAAGGTACCATGAGGTGCTGAGAAAAAAGTATATTCTTTTGATTTAGGATGAAATGTTCTATATCTATCTCTATCTCTATCTATATATCTCTATCTCTATCTCTATATCTCTATCTATCTATCTATCTATCTATCTATCTATCTATCTATCTATCTATCTATCTATCTATCTATATCTGTTAAATTTAATTGGTCCAAAGCTTCAGTTAGTTTCAGTGTTTCCCTGTTCAGTTTCTGTTTTCCTGATCGGTCCATTGAGGAAAGTGCAGTGTTGAAGTCACCCACAATTATTGTGTTAGGTGCAATGTGTGCTCTGAGCTTTAGTAAAGTTTCTTTTATGAATGAGGGTGCCCTTGCATTTAGAGCATATATGTTCAGGATTGAGAGTTCTTCTTGGCGTATTTTTCCTTTGACCTGCAAGAAGTGTCCCTCGTTGTCTCTTTTGATGACTTTAGGTTGAAAGTCAATTTTATCTGTTATTAGAATGGCTACTCCAGCTTGTTTCCTGAGACCATTGGCTTGTAAAATTGTCTTCCAGCGTTTTCCTCTAAGGTAGTGTTTGTCTTTGATACTGAGGTGTGTTTCCTGTATGCAGCAAAATGTAGGGTCCTGTTTATGAATCCAGTCTGTTAGTCTATGTCTTTTTATTGGGGAATCAAGTCCATTGATGTTAAGAGATATTAAAGAATAGTGATTATTACTCCCTGTCATTTTTGATGTTACTTTTTATATTTGATTGGTTATCTTCTTTTGGGTTTGATGAAAGAAGGCTACTATCTTGCTTTTTCCAGGGTGAAGTTTCTTTCCTTGTATTGGTGTTTTCCTCCTATTATCCTTTGTAGGGCTGGGTTTGTGGAAATATATTGGGTAAACTTGGTTTTGTCATGGAATATTTTGGTTTCTCCATCTATGGTGATTGAGAGTTTGGCTGGGTATAGTAGTTTGGGTTAGCATTTGTGTTCTCTTAGAGTCTGCATGAGATCTGCCCAGGATCTTCTAGGTTTCATAGTCTCTGGTGAGAAGTCTAATGTGATTCTGATAGGTTTTCCTTTATATGTTACTTGGCCTTTTTCTCTTACTGCCTTTAATATTCTTTCTTTCTTTAGTACACTTGCGGTTTTGATTATTATGTGATGGGAGGTATTTCTATTCTGGTCCCGTCTGTTTGGAGTTCTGTAGGCTTCTTGTATATTCATGGGCATCTCTCTCTTTAGGTTAGGGAAGTTTTCTTCCATCATTTTATTGAAGATATTTGCTGGCCCTTTAAGTTGTAAATCTTCACTCTCATCTATGCCTATAATCCTTAGGTTTGGTATTCTCCTTGTGACCTGGATTTCCTGGATGTTTTGGGTTACAAAATTTTTGCATTTTGCATTTTCTTTAACAGTTGAATCCATGATTTCTATGGTATCTTCAGCATCTGAGATTCTTTCTTCTATCTCTTATATTCTGTTTTTGATATTTGCATCTATGACCCCTGATTTCTTTCCAAGGTTTTCTGTCCCCAAAGTTGTCTCCTTTTGTGATTTCTTAGTTGTTTCTACTTCTGTTTTTAGATCTTGGATGGTTTTGCTCAGCTCCTTCACTTGCTTGTTTGTATTTTCTTGTAATTCTTTAAGAGATTTTTGTGTTTCCTCTTTCATGACCTCAGCCTGTTGACCAAAGTTCTCCTGTATTTCTTTAAGTGATTTTTGCATTTCCTCCTTATTGGCGTCTATCTCTTGACCCGTATTCTCCTGAATTTCTTTCAGTGATTTTTTGTGTTTCCCTTGTAAGGGCTTCTAACTTTTGATCCATTTTCTCCTGAATTTCATTAAGAGATTTATTTATGTCCTTCATGTGTTCCTGTAACAGCATCATGACCAGTGATTTTTTTTTTTTTAGTTTATAGCATTTATTTATTTATTTATTTATTTATTTATTTTTATTTACATTGCAAGTGATTTCCCCTTTTCTGGGTCCCCACTCCCCGCAAGTCCCATAAGCCCTCTTCCGTCCCCCTATTCTTCCATCTACCCCTTCCCACTTCCCTGTTCTGGAATTCCCCTATACTCTTGCACTGAGTCTTTCCAGAACCAGGGCTCACTCCATGACCAGTGATTTTAAATACAAATTTTGTTTTTCTGGTGTGTTGGGGTATCCAGGACATGCTGTTAATGGAGAATTGGGTTCAGATGCTGCCATATTGCCTTGATTTCTGCTAATAATGTTCCTACATTTGCCTTTTGCCATCTAGTTCTCACTGGTGTTAGTTGGTCTTGTTGTCAATGCCAGACTCACCAGTGCAAGCTGCCTCTTCCTAGCTGGCCTCTGGGTGCACAGCTGGCCTCCTTCACTGCCTGGAGACAGGGCACGGTGGCCCAGGCTGTTCCGATCCAGAGGCAGAGACTGGAAAGCTCCCACCAGAGGCCTCTAGACTGGATCCTCTGCTCTGCAGGGCCAGACTCACCAGAGCACACTGCCTCCTCCCAGCTGGCCTCTGGGTGCCCAGCTTTCCTCCTGCACTCCTTGCAAACTTTTATAATGTGAATATAATAATAGCTTCATGATCACTGCTATTAAATATCTGTTGCTATTAATCAGAGGTAGCCTAAAGAGTCATAGCAACAGAGGAGGGAAATGAAACATAGAAATACATTCATCCTTTCCTATCACTATCATCCAGAATGAAAAGAAACTGGTGCTTTAAAGTCAGGGTCTCTTCCCTGGGTATGCAGAGTCTGGGAGATCAAGTTGGAGGACCTCCTAGGAGAGGATTGATAGGTTTTCAAAATAGTTTACTGAGTCCATGCATGCAAAAAAAAATTCAGCCATCATTGGTCTGAAATGTGCCTGGTGTGGGTGATAGATGTAGGAATGCACAGATGTTTTAGGAAGGTAAGAATTCATTCTCTCTCACATCGACTTACTAGTAGTACTAGTAGCAGTGGCATACTGGATGACTGAATTGTTCAGGTTTTGAGCTAAGCATTAAGTAACTTAACAATAAAAAAAATAGCTGCGATTTCTAATTTCAAGAAAAATGCACACAGTCAAGAGCAAGCAGTCACAACTAATCTGGTTAGTTTTTGTTTGTTTGTGCTAACTTGATACTTGATACAAGCTAGAGTTATCTGGAAAGAAGAACCTCAATTAAGAAAATACATCCATCAAATTGATCTGTAGATAAGTCTGCAGAGCATTTTCTTGATGAATGATTGATGTGGGAGGAACTAGCCACTATGGATGATGCCACCTCTAGACCTAGGGGGTCCTGGGAAGTAAAAGAAAGATGGCTGAGTGTGCACTGGAGAAGCACAGGAATGACCAGCATTCCCACATGGTTACTGCTTCAGTTTGTCCTACAAGTTCTTGTCTTGGCTTCCCTCAATGATGGTTTATAAGCTTTAAGATGAAATAAACCCTTTCCTCCTCAAGTTGGTTTTGGTCAGTATTTTATCACAGTAATAGAAAGAAAACCAAAGCAATGACCTTAGCATTGTTGATATTTTGAGTCATTTCAGTCTCTGTTGGCAGAGAGAGTCTGTTTGAGGCATTATAGGCTTTCAACATTGTCCCTACTCTTTCTCTGCAATCAAAACTGTCACCTGGAAAATACCAAATGTCAAGGGGAGGAAATGACCACCAGTTGAAAAGCTCTTTTATCAGAAGTATTGAAGCAGGTAATTTGGCCATGTGGAGAGAATTCAGTAAGCCTTCTTCCATCCAGGGTTCAGTGCCCATAAAGTCAATCTGCCACAGGTTTAAAATTGGGGGAAAAAGTCATCTGCTAATCCGGCGGAAGTGGATGTGATTTTCATGATCCCCTGAGAATGTCTGAAAGTGTTCCCTAAGTGTGTTTTCACTCTGCCACAAGATAAATTTGTCCTGCATGGGGGAGGGGTGCTTATTGCTCCTGGAATGAAGAGATGTGGGACAGAGATGTATGTCACTTGCAGTTTGCAGTGGATGTTGTCATCCTTCTTTATCTGGGATTCCTCTTTCTATGATTTCAGTTACCTGTGATCAACCATACTTTGAAAACTAAATAAAAAGTTTCAGAAATAAGAAACTCTTAAGGTTCAAATACACTTTGTTATAACATATCATAGTAATTGTTTTATCATCGATGATAATTGTTACACTCAAAGTGGGCTTGATTTATAGACATGGCTTCCTCGTAGGTTGATATGGATATGAAAAACAGTATGTATAGGCTTTGGAATTTCCTGAGGTTTTGGGCATTTGACATTTTGACTTATCTGTCTTAGGTGACGGATTAGCAATAAACCAGAAACAAATCTTGGCTTTTATAGTCCTTTATAGTTTTTTTGTGGCCCTCCATTCCTGAAGTACAAGCCTGTGGTGATGATATCCCCTTTGTGACTGTGGCTATACAGAATAAGTGACGTGGACAAAAGGTTGGGGTCAGGAATACCATACAAGACATTTGTAATAAACAGTTCAAGGGGACACAGTAGCTGGGAGGAGAACATGTTGAGAATTTGACCTTGTAGATGTGATGATTATTAGCTTAAGAAGCCTAGAAGACTAGCTGCTATCCTGGCAATGGGGGCGGGGTGTCACTAATGTGATTTTTTTTTTTTTTTTTTTTTTTTGTATTCCAGAAGGCCTTCCAAGTGAGATCACAGGCATTATCGCCTTGGATCTTTCCTCAGGTTCTAGAGATGCCTATTATTAGCAACACTTTAAAGACCAGGATATAGAGGCTTAGAGCAATTAGTCACATGTACAGTTCACCTGAAGCAGAGTGGTAATTCCTGTTCATCGGATCTCTTTGATGCCAACATCTCCCCATTCACTGGTAGGGTGGATTCCTGGCTGGGATACCTGTAGGCCTGCTCATGAAAAGATAGCGTCTGCTGGTGGCTGACTAGGAGGGTAAGAGTCATGGCTGACGGAGGGTAAGAGTCATCTGAGCAAATTGTTCCCCAGAAGCACTGATTCTCCACAGTTTGTTCTACGGAAGACTCCTCCCAGTGAGACTGGAGGGCAGGAAGGTGATGCTCTGAGATTAGAGGTGAAAGAGACAAGCGTGTAAATCACCTCCATTCACAAACTGAATTAATTATTGTTGACTGGCGCACAGGTGGAAGGAATCCAACTGGAGTTTGTCCAAAAAGCAAGAGAGAAAATGATGGAGGAGAAATGAAGGCAGGGTCTTGTAGTAAAAATTACTTTAAAAAATCTCATTGCAGGGGTAGGGGTAGATGTTGGGGGGGGAGCTTCTTCCCAGTTATGTTCCCGGATGACACACACACACACACACACACACACACACACACACACACACACAGACACACACACACCCCACACACAGCTTTTATATTTTAATATGCCTTATGCAACATATTAGCTGGGCAGTTGACCACGCTCCATGCTGTTAGAATTTACCTTCCTATTGATAATCCTAAACCATCAGTCACTATTCACTATGCTCCATCTGGGTTCCTCTCAATTGCAACCAGGCAGCCCTCTGGGCCACGTTCTCTTGGCCCCCTAGCCCATGGCGGCTCTCTCCTTTCTTCTCTCCCACAGGTTCTTTTCTAGCCCTAAACCTAAACCCCACCTGTTTAACAGCACAGAGGGTAGGCAGTTGCCCGGCTATTGTACTGCATAAGGCATATTTAAAAATATAAAAGCTGTGTGTGTGTCTTTCATCCGGGAACATAAATGGTCAAAGGCTGGAAGAATCCCCGCGATGGGATTTTTAAAATAGATATAGTACTACAGTGTCTTGAATGGGGGATAGGAATACGGCAGGGCTCAGGATGGCTGGAGCCAGAGCGTGGATTCCCTATGGCCTATTCTTGGTGTGTTCCTCGGTGGAAACACTTTCTATTTTCACTGCTCCAACCTTATGCAGCTGCCATCGCCTCTCAAGTTTCCTGATTTGTGTTTCAGCCACCATGGATATGCATGGCTCATTTTCATTCTCAAACACCGGAGGAAAAGACTGATTTAGTGGGCTGGGAATGCAGTTCAGTTAACAGAGTACTGGACTGGCATGCAGGAAGCTCTGGGCTTGACCCCTAGCATCTCAAAAATAGGGCATGGTCATGCCTACGTATAATCCCAGCGTTTAGGAGGATCAGGAGTTCAAGTTTATCCTTAGCTAGAAAGCAAATGCAAGGCTATCTGGGCCTGTATGGAAGCCAGTCTGAATCAGGAAATAATAATTTTGTGGCTTTTGATTCAAGTGCTACCTGGGTGTGGTGATACTACGCTCAAGACAATTCTTTCGATGCAGGTTGATGAGGCAGAGGGGTCTCAAAGGACCCCTAAGAGTGGGGCAGCTACTTCTTTGTAGGCCCAGAACACATATGCCCCAAAGGATGGCTAGATCTGAGGAAAAACAATAGGGAAAAAAGTGAAAAGCTCAAAGATACCTTTTCTTCCAAGAGAGGCCAGTCAGAATTGTCTGGTGTATGGTTACATTTTATATTTTAAATGCCACGTTTTATGTGGTTGAAAGTGTATCACTCACGCATAGTGTACTATTAACAGAGACTTGGTCCTACTGCCCAAGGCTTTAAAACTGCTTTATAATATAAAGTGATATATATATATATATATATATATATATATATATATATATATATATATAATTGACACATAATAAATGCTTTCATCTCTGAGTACAGAGTGAAATTTTAGCATATGTGTACAATATGCATATAATCAGGGCTCTAATATATTTATTGACTGAAGTGTTTATCATGTTTATGGGTTGTTGACATTTTGGAGTCCTCTCTGGGAGCCATTTTGAATTACATAATTATATGTTGTTCACCATAATCACTCGATCCTATAGGACATTCTAGAAACTCAGTTGCAGTGGTGGGTTCTGCTGGTGGAAGCTGCAGTGACTTAGAAATAACAGCTCTTAATATACTGGAGCTTCCATGTTTCTCCACTGGCTCGTTTAGCTGATCTCAAGTAAATCCAAACTTCATGACCCAGAAGAGGTGACCTGAGGCCAACTGGCCTTTATCTTCTGCACACTGAAGTCTGGACTCTTAAACAGATTTATCTGACTGGAGTATGTTCACTGAAGAGTCTTGATACGGAGCCAAATGAGCATTCAGAAATTACCTAGCAGGCAGTGAACAACAGGGTGGAGAGAAGGCCCAGGTGCTCTTAGGCATGACAAACCTTGAATGCCTTGTAGGATAATTCAGAGCAGAAGTGAGAAAGGCTAGTTGGAACTTGATGGCTCCTGAACTGAGGCAGCAGTCTCTTTATGAACCTTTAAAAACCAACCAACCAAAAACAAAAACAGGGAATCAACGGAGAAAACTTCAGTACGTCTAGTCTCTCCTTTTGGTAATGCCCCTTTTAATGCTGCCAGTTCTGGAGAGTTCTCTGGTCCTTGGTGGAGGATATGCTACTGACGAAGGAGACACTGCCTTCCCACCGACTGCCCTCCTGAGTAAGCTTGTTTCAGTTGGTTCTGCCAGCTACCTAGTGTCTGACCGTGCTCAGCCTTCCTTCCAGCCCCATACACTCCATCACAACACCCACTGCCACGGCTGGATTCATGAGTCAGACCAGCCTGCCACACGTCCGGGCCATTATGCCATTGTCATACTTGGCATTCGCTGGTCCTGTTATCCAGTTGCCTTCTGCGTGTCTAATTGCAAAAGGTTCATTTTCCATTTAAGCCCGCCACTTACTTAATAATGGAGCCTCAGAGGAAAAAGCATCTAGTCAGTAAAATTGTGGAGAGCACTTGATTCTTCTACCTAGGTGTCCGTATCGAGGTCATTTTGCCTGGAGTGGAGTGGGGTAAAGTGGTACCTGACACTACCATGAACCAGGGGCCAGTGACTAGAGTCAGGTATGTATCTGGACTTTTAGAATACAGCAGAAGTGTGTGTGTGTGTGTGTGTGTGTGTGTGTGTGCAAACATGAAAAATATGTTCATATTTGCCTTTGCATGTGTGCACTGTAGTCTGTACATGTGTGCTGGTGTGTTTGTGTTTACATTCTGACAATGTACCTGATGCAAGGGGTGGAACATGCACAGATATTTCAGGAAGGTGAGAATTCTTTCCCTCACATACTGCTTACCAGCCACAGGAGCACAGTGGAAGATGGTGCTACTCAGGATTTGGACTGCTACTCAGTCTTGGAGACTGACTGGAGAGTTGAGATTTTGGTCCTCCAGGAACATACACAGTGAAAATCGGGGGTTCATGACCATGGCACTGCTGACCTTTTGGGTCAGATCCTTCTTTGTTGGAGGATAGGGGCTCTTGGATGCATTGCTGTGCCCTTGATCCTTGCATATAATCACAAGCTTCTTCTGGAAATGTCATTGCCCCTGGTCTGCTCTGGGGTCAACCCACTATGGACTAAAACCTTGAGAAGCAGATATGTTTGATGGACCATAATCCAAGTAGTGGTTTCAGCCACAGAGTGCTTGTATGCTTATAGTGTGGATGACTAGTTCCTCACAGCTCATGGTGGGTGGCCTCTAAACCAAAGGAGGGACTGAGCCAACTCCAGGTCTCCCAGCTACATGTTCCCTCTAGAATCTATGATAGATACAAAATTTACAAAATCACCCAATGGCCAAGGACTGAAAATAGACATCTTAGCTCTTTGTGTGCCCCTGTTCTCCTGTGCTCACAATGCTTCCACTTTCTTCCTCCATCTGACTAGCATCCTGTTCTCACCATCAAGGCTGTGAGCCCTCACGTGGTGCCCCTAGGGTAATATATCCTGTTTCCAAAATGCTCTGGTGATGACATCATCACAATAGGGAGTTTGCTCTCAGGTCTATGAACAACCATGCCATACAATTGGATGGAAGTGGTGGGTGTTACCTGTTAAACACTGGGGAAAGGGACAAGTTTTTAGTAGGGAGCTGGACTGGCTGCTTTTGTGTGTCAATTTGACCCAAGTTAGAGAGAAAGGAGCCTCATTTGTGAAAACTACCTCCATGAGATCCAGCTGTAAGGCAATTACATTCTCAATTTGTGAGCACTAGTGAAGGGCCCAGGCCATTGTGGGTGGAGCCATCCCTGGGCTGGTAGTCATGTGGTCTATAAGAAAGCAGACAAAGCAAGCCAGCAGAAGCAAGCCAGTAAGAAACATACCTCTGTGGCCTCTATGCTAGATCCTGCTTCCAGGTTTCAGCCTATTTGAGTTCCTGTTGAGACTTATTCCAATATTATTGGATTGTTATTTGGATATGTAAGCTAAATGACCTTTTCCCCACAACTTGTGTGGTGTTTTGTTGCAATGATAGAAACCCTAACTAAAACAGGAGCCTAGCAAAGAGAAGGGACTGGCTTTTTGTATGTTTTGCTTCTTTTCTTCTATAGTAATATGACTAGGTTTGCAAGAGGAGGGTAATGTAAGGATCACTGACCATGGTGCACAGATATGAATGCTTCCTGACTTGAAGTAACAGTTTTGATTTTGTGTGCAGCAGGTAGATTTGGGTGGATGTGCTAGATTCTTCCAGGAGACCCCTTTCTTCTCAACAAACTGCAGAAAGAGTACCAGTTCCTAGAGTATAGTTAGTATGGGCAGAGGTCTTTATCAGAGGTTCAACCTTTGAGAGAACTGCTCCCTGGCAGCCGCTGGGAGCAAAGGGATCAGTTGTTCAGGACAATGACTTCAAAAGCCACAGGCATGGTGAATGCCACGTCTATATGGGCCTGGGAGCTTCATGGTTCTCTGGGACCAAGATTTATGGGACCAAAGCCATGCTTGGCATATACCAGGTGATCTGACATTTAATGGAATTGGGAAGGCTGATCAAGACAATTGCATGCCCACAGCTTTGTTCATAATCTTGAGAAAGCCTCATTGTTCTCATCTCTGTGTTGAACGTCTTACCAATACCAAACTGAAGAGTCTTTTGAGTGTTATTTTCTTTTTCTTTCCCTCTCTCCTTTCTTCCTTTTCCCCCTTCCCTCATTTCTTTCTCCAATCTTTTAGTCTCTCTCTTTAATAAGCATATAATCAGTGCACCTATGGGATATAGTCTGACATTTCTTTTTGTTCCCTTATCTTGTATTAGGTCTTTGAGAATTCTAAATGTATTTTGATAGGTATCCATCCCTCAACCATATCCACCTACTTCCCTATCCACCTATAACTTTGTGTTCTTTACTTCTTTATTTTTAGTAGTTGGGGCTTCCCATATACTCTTTGATATGTGGCTTCACTTATGGGTGGTCAATCCACTAGGGTCTACACCATTAAAGAAAACTGGTTTTCTTAACTGCAAATAGCTCCTTAGGTAGGGGTGTCCGACCCCCTTCCAGGCTACCTTGTCTGGATTGATCTTGCACAGGTCTTGTGCATGCTGCCCCAGCCAGTGTGAGGTCATATGTATAATCTCCACACCGAGTCTAGAAAACACTGTTTCCTTGTAGTCATTTGCCACCTCTGGTTCTTCCAATTTGCCTACTGTTCTAGAAAAATCTCTTGTGTCTTTTTGGAAGATACACATGTATCATTTAATGCTGACTGTTCCTCAGGGTCTCTTATTCTCTGCACCACTACAGGTATGCAGAGCATAGTGACCACATCATCATGTGAAACATTTCTTTGTGTAGGGAGTGCTTGAAATCTCCTTCAATCACTATTCTGAAGCATAGAGTTAATTGTTGCCAACCATAGTTACCCTGCTATGCTATGGAACACAAGGCATTATTCTCCCAATCCAAGTGCTTTGAAGATTAAATTAAAA
This sequence comes from Apodemus sylvaticus, assembly GCF_947179515.1. Lineage (NCBI taxonomy): Eukaryota > Metazoa > Chordata > Mammalia > Rodentia > Muridae > Apodemus > Apodemus sylvaticus. The sequence goes on from NC_067488.1 coordinate 35,941,246, forward strand.
AAAATGTATGTCCACATTCTATAGACCTGTACAGGATATATAAACTTGTGAACAAAAAGCTTAGGAAGCAGCCTCTTCAGTGCTCCATCATGAGTATTCCAAATGTTAATTTAGAGGCTGAGAGTGCCCATTTCCGTAGGTGTTGCTCAGCCCTAATAGTTACCTGTGTTGTGCAAATGTATATTATATGCTTGGGGCCCAGTAAAAGCTATTTTCATCTTCAGTGGGGAAGACATAACTTGTAAACATTTTAATTTTTCCTCAATTGGCCTTTGTGTCAAGAAAGGTTGTTGAGAACTGACTAGAATGTTACTCTTTGGAGATGGCATATGGAAAGGGAGAAAAGGTCATCAAAATTCTGTTCCTTGTAAATCAGGCGATTTTTTCCATTATCTTCTCTTGGTTATTAGGTGAAGGCATCTCCGAATCTGCAGCAATGCTGAGAGAGATGGGGCTGATGTCTGCGATGATCCCTGAAGCCACCCAACAGATGGCCAAGGTCTTCTTGCTTCTGTGACACATTATCACAAGGGTAGTAGTTTAAGGAGCACAAATTCACTCTTTCATAACTCTGGAAATGAGCATAGAATTAAGATGTCTATAGGGATATGTCCCTTCTAGAAGCTTCCTTCTAGCTTCTAGATGATATCTGGTTGCTTGGCTCATGACTTCGCTTTGAATGGGTTAACTTCTGTTGTTAACCCATCAGCCCCAAACCATCATTAACCTCTTAATTTGTTTCTGCCATGTATTTGTTTCACAGAGACTAAAGCTAACCGCTCTGGTGGCCTTGCTCACTCGCCCAAGCTACCATGCTTCAGATGTGAATCTCAGGTCCAGATGCAACTTCTCTTGTTCTGTACATTTAGGCTGAGGTCACTCATTGGCCACAAGATGAACCTTTCAGGGCTCCAGCTTGGAATTCTGGAACTGAGTCCTTAGCATTCTCCCAATCATGCATTAATCTTTAATAGATAGCATCGATTGTTTACTCCTGTCTACCCAAAGTGCTCACTTAACAGTGCCTTTTCTGGGCAAGCCTTTCAAGGTCATCATGATTTGTGACCTTCCTCCCTCTCTCCCTTCCTCCCTTCCTCTCTTTCTTCCTCCCCCCTCTCTCCCTCCTTCCCTCTTTCCTTTCCTTCCACTCTTTTCCTTCCCCTCCCTCCCTCCTTCCACATAGTCTTCTCAGATCCCCAGATTTCCTTCATACCCTTTGGCTATGTCATATACTTCTGTTCCTGAGTCCATCTTCATTAACACTCAGGATATCCACTGCCTTGTGGAAAACAGGGCTTTCTGGATTGATGCCAGTGTCTTGCTAATTTCTAGAGGCAGATTTCTCTCAGTCACTCTTGGTTCAGGGAGGTATATATACCTTAGGCGTTAGGACCTTATATACAGGCTGTGAATGCTGGTAAAAAGACACTGATATGACTGGGTATAAAGGTAGCCAAGATCTAATAGAGGGTATCTTCTATCACACTAGATCACATGTGACCATGGACAAGTTCCTTCATCTCTCTCGTCTGAGAAAAGGGACTAATGATCCTCCTCACAAATAAATCCTGGAGGCATGGGTTCCAATCACTTTCTAGTTGTTAGACACATACCTTATTTGGCTCCTCTGCCCACATCTGCAGCCATACTTTGGGAATGGTTCTGGGAAATGGTACTAGTGACTGTGGTGGTTTGAATAAGAATGGTCCCACAGGCTTGTTTGCTTTAATTCTTGGTCCCCAGTTAGTGGAACTTCTGGGGAAGGATTAGGAGATATGGCCTTATTGGAAGAGGTGTGGCTGGGGGGTGTGCTTCAAAGTTTCAAAAGTCCAGTGTCTCACTGTCTGCAATTTATAGATTAGACATAAGCTCTTAGTTACTGCTGCAGAACCGTGCCTGTCTACCTCTAGGCTTCCTGCCATGATGATCATAGACCAACCCTCTGAAACTGTAAGAAAGCCCCCAACTAAGTACTTCATTCTATAACTTGTCTTGGTCATGGTATCTCTTTTACAGCAACAGAACAATAACTTAGACAGTTTTCCCATTGTTGTGACAAAAGACCCTGACAGAAGTAGTTTAGAGAGAAGGAAGAATTTAATCTGACTTACTGTTTATAGTTCAAGAGGATCATTTCTTCATGGTGGGTGGAGACATAGTAGCAGGTAGGGAAAGCATAGCTGCAGGAGAGGGTAACTAACATCATATTCTTCATTCAAAATGGAGGAAGTGAACAGGAAGGGGCTGGGCTGTAAAACCTCAAAGCTTAGCTTCAATGAACCCACTTCCTCCAGTGAGGTTTCACAACCTCCCCAAGCAGTGTTTTCTCCCGGGAGCCAAGTATTCAAGCACATGGTGGGGCATTTCACATTTGAACCACAGAAGCCCAAGAGTTGTTAGGATATATAGCACTAATGTGTATACCAAGCCTGGCATTTAAAGGTACTTGGTTATCATGAATCATGATCGTAGATTTATGTTTGTGGGTTTCCTCAATGCTCTCCCTTTGACATTTCTCTAAGTCTCCATATATAATGTATCTAACAGCCACAGGAGAAAGTATGGTGTGGTCATGTTTAGAGTACCCAGACAAGTCTCCGTGGTCTAAGTTTGGACCACTTGTTGGCATGTTCTGCTTGTCTTTTATTTTATTTCTCTTTTATAACCACCGAGTGAAGAGATGGAATTCTTTGCTGGGCAGCATCTAAATCATCACGTGGTACTAGCATTTGCACACTCTGTGTGTGCAGCATATATCCATTCTCCAGACCCATTTTGATTTTAACAGAGCAAGCAGTCATAGGTGCCCTGCAGATCCCAGGCTCTCAGTGGACTTGTTTGCCATGTGGGCCTCAGTCACAGCCACCCTTGAGTCACTAAGCAGTGTCACCATCTGGAACATTGGAAAGGAAACTCTATCCAGAAGGCTGACTCTTCTAGGGGGATATCTGTCAAAGAGAGGTGTGGCCCAAGGACAGCCGGGGTCACCGTGAAGGATAATCTGCTGCCCTCAGTTAAGACTCTGGGAGGTGCAGAAGCCCGGATCCAACATGCAAGAGAACATTTTCTTGGTGGGAGAGATTCCAAGTTCTTCATTTCTATAACCAAATATAATGCATTTGTTTTCTTACCCTGGTGATCATGGTTTTCATTTCATCTTTGAAAATGCTTCTGGAACAAGAGTCATTTGAGGAGATTTACTGCCGAGATAAAACCCTCCTGGAAGGAGGAGTTAGGAAATAGCTTCTGGAGTGTGGAGTGGAATTCCTCAGTGGTAGAGCAGGCCTTTAACTATGGGGATGAGGAACTTGGTGGATTCAGCTGAGCAGAGGCCATGGAGGACGCCTTACTTCAGCTGTACCTGGGATGATCACTCTGCCCTGGGCCTCCAACCTCTCTTTTCTACTACCACATGTATGTATTAAGAAGGTGGCCCCTTTTCTGCCCTCTGTCCTTAGGCTTTTGTTTGGGAATGACAATAAAAGAATATTGTGCTGAAATCATAGCTGCCTCATAAAAGAGATATCTTACAATCCTGAGAAACCATGGCTGGCCTTTAGGATAAGGAAGAGGCATAGTCAAAATGAAGCTTCTAGAGAGTGAGTGGGGAACTTCCTCCTCTCCCTGCTCCCCCTTCCTTCCTCCCTCCCCTCCTCCTCCCAGTTCTTCCCCTTTCTCTACTCACCAAGCCCTGTATCTCCTGAGTGAGTGCATGATGGGTAAAAGGTTGCAGCCTGGCCCCGTGGACAGGTGGTCATTTATTCTGGACTTCCGGTTCCACCCCCCACTAAAGGGGTGGCCTCAGGGAGAGCTATTGAGCTTGGTGTGCTCCATGGGGGCCTCTCCATAAAGTGACTACATCCCCCTTAGTGACAATTAGCTGTTGACTCAGTGTGTTGTGGCAATTTTTGGGATAGAGTAAGGGTTAGAAAAAGAAGTGAAGTGGAGAAAGAATAAGAGATATTGGTAGATAGCATGAGCTGAGAATACTTAAATCTACAGAGCAGTCACAGAGCATATGGTGGAGTATCGACCACATGCGTCAACTCCTAGATGTCACAGAAGCAGAGAAAAGTTGTGTGGTACCTGTCTTTAAAGCTTCTCTTCTGTTGAGAGATGGGTCACATGAATCCTATATGCAGAAGATGAAGTATTACACCTCTTCAAAGTCCCTGCAGTGATGTAAATTGGGCCTAGGTCTTGGCATCTAGAAAGAACATTACACAGAGGTAGAACAGCCTTTATTCACCGTCTATTTCAATTTGGACTTTGTGACTGAGAACAAACCCATGGAAAGACACATGGCCAGTGGGTGGCCAAAGCCAGGACTGGGCTCTGGGTATCTCCCTTCCTGGAACACAGAGTATTTGGAAACTAGGTGACCTCTTTTTCCTTCCCGATTCTGAATATTGGGGAAACTCAAAGGCTAGATCCTAGACAAAAACCCAGTTTCCTGAAGGCCCTTGTTCTACAGTTATTAACAAGGTAAACACAGGTACCAAACAAGGAGAAGACAAACAGATTTTCTTTCTCTGCATGAAGGGCCTCCTTGCTTCAACTCTTAGCTGGACTGGCTCTGTGAGAAGACACTGCTGATGATTTGGAGGGAGACAGTAAAGCTGCTTTCCCGGAGGCATCTGGGGCAGACATTTTCCAGGTTCACAAGCAAGACCTTGGCTCCCTATAGCCACACCCCGCCCCCTATGTCTGTGACTGTCTGTACTTGTACAAAGTCTGCCTTGAATACTAAATACTGCCTCCTACTTGAGGTGTAAAGAGCCTAGGATTGTTAGGACAGTGGGGGAAAGCTTCTATTTCCCAGTAGTGCCAATAGAACTGGCTATGGTTCCAAGGGGCAACATCCCCTCAAACCATAAACGGGAATTAAAATCTGCTTTTAAGTTGCTCCTTTTAGATGTTTTTTCACTGGTAAGAAACATCTCTAATGGTGCACTGTAATGACCCTTGCTCTCCCAAGCACCCCACAATGCACAGGGATACTGGTGAACCCTACAACTTCTGTCGACTCCTTTCCCTTTGTTTTGACTCTGACCTTCTCAGTTATTTACTTTTTATTTTCTTCTTTTCTGCTCAGTCTCTTTGCCCTTTAGATGTGTTTTCTGCCAGTCAGGATCGTGGAATTGATTTCTGCAATGGGCAATACAGAGCCTCTTCCTAGATGACAAAGGGGCCTTTGTGTTACAAATGCATGATTCTGGGATATAGGACTTGTAGAGAAAATGAGTGAGGGTGGTTGAATCTTTTGAGTAAAATGTTGAATGTCTTGATATAAAATGGCAATTAAATAAAATAAAATTTTAAAAATTATTTCATAAAAATAGTACTAAACATTTAAAACACAAATGTATGTATTAATAAAACATTGTGACTATAATAAAGACAGATCAAAGATAATCAAAATGTGAATCATTTTTTTCATACCTAATATACCAAAATAATCTATTGTATAGTTACTGTTCAGCTACTGTCCCAGTTCAAGAGCACTATCTTTGGAAGACTAGACGTCCTGACAAATGAGGCTTATAATGTTTAGCAACATCCCTTACTGGGTGCTTCTAGCTCTCTGCTCTCTGGTAAGATTGTACCTCCTGATCTTCTTCAGGTGTGAATAGGACTTTGGCCAATGACCCTTGAACAGAGATCATTGAGCAGAGGTTAAATCTAACTGGAAACGTAAGGGCTTATAAGTGCTTTGCCTTGATACCCCTCCCCCTACAGCCAATCATGAATCACACAGTGGCTAATCCATGAGCCTGAACCTGGGGTGTTGATAGCATAGCCAGAGCCCTCGCTTCCCCTTGATGGACATCTAGTATAAAAAGAGAATATAACTTCATAGACTTAATCCATTAAGAATTTGCATAATTTGACATGCAAAATCACCAAATTTACTCCAACTGATATAAAATATTGCCTTAAAAATGAATACCAGATTGGTGTATCTCATTTGTGACCATGTCTTTATTTCCTTTATATTCCCTTCTTCCTCCCTTTCTCACTTTCTCTCATGTAGGATGAATGTTGAATTCATTATAATTTCCCTTACAAAATTGAATTAGTAAAGGAAAGGCTATAGTTTATTCATTCACAAAGACATGATTTTCTCAGAAATGTAATGTATTCAGAAGCAGTTTACTAACATCTTTTCACCCACCTGCATTGTTTTGGTTGCAGAGTTATAGAAAATTTGTGTCAATAATTCAATGGGTATTAAGCCAACATTAACCCAGATCAAAATGGCACAGTTAATTGCAGAGATAGGGCCCCAGCTAGAGTCCAGTGATGACAGAGGTAGAAAAAGCTTCTATATGCTGATGGCTTAATTGACTATGGCTTTGAGGATCAGAAGTGAAGAAATGGGAAGAAAAAGCAATGTGAGGCTGTGTCAGGAGGATGCCACTCTGTATAGTCAGTCCACATCCAGTAGGGCCACATGAGATGAACATTGGACCCTGCTTGGGATTCTCGGAAGGAATGACTGAAAGCTTATCATCTCCCTCTCCTTTCTCTTCCTTTTCTTTGAGGGAACCCTGAGTTACTCCCCTTACTCTATCTGCCTTATATTGATAGGTAACAGTTTGGAGAACATACCCACAGAGATGGTACACTTCTAGGCCAAGGATGATACTGCTGTGCTATGCAGTTTCTAGGTAGGATTCTGACATTATAAAGTATGCCTATGTATCTTGGAAATGTCTATTCCAGAGGCAGCTGAAATCAAAGTGGAGGATGAGAATGTGAGGCACAGGAACTCATGTCTACTTTGTACTGTGATGCAGCTTGGGACAACAAATGGGAATGTCTAGTATTTCTATTTACCAGTGCCCCAGGAAAGGCCAGCTGATTGCCAGCCTTGTTTTAGATGCAGCAAGGGACGGTAATGCATATTCTCAGGAAGGCATACAATTTACAATGGTATGCTCTCATGTGGGAAGTCAAGAAGTCCTGACTGTTCCTCACAACTGGGGAAATGGAGGTGGTATGGCTAATTGCCATGGTATGGACGTGGAGTGTCTCTTCAATCCCATGTACAATGCTTCAACCCAGGGTATTTTTATTAGCAAGTGATATAGCCTTTGGGAGATGGGCATCATGGGTGATCTTTAGGTCACTGGAAGACTCAAGAAAAGACTATTACGATCTTAACCCTTTTTTTCTTTTGTTTTTTTAAATATCTTTTTTAAAAATATTTTTTATTCGATATATTTTTATTTACATGTCAAATGATTTCACCTTTCTGGCCCCCCACTCCCCAAAAGTCCCATAAGCCCTCTTCCTTCCCCCTGTTCTCCCATCCACCCCTTCCCACGTCCCTGTTCTGGTTTTGCCCTATATTGCTACACTGAGTCTTTCCAGAACCAGACTACTCCTCCGTTCTTCTTGTACATCATTTGATGTGTGGATTATGTTTTGGGTATTCCAATTTTCTAGGCTAACATCCACTTATTAGTGAGTGCACACCATGATTAATCTTTTGAGACTGGGTTACCTCACTTAGTATGATGTTCTCCAGCTCCATCCATTTGTCTAAGAATTTCATGAATTCATTGTTTCTAATGGCTGAATAGTACTCCATTGTGTATATATACCACATTTTTTTTTTTTTGCATCCATTCTTCTGTTGAGGGATAACTGGGTTCTTTCCAGGTTCTGGCTATTATAAACAGGGCTGCTATGAACATAGTGGAGCACGTATCCTTATTACCTGCTGGGGAATCCTCTGGGTATATGCCCAGGAGTGGTAAAGCAGGATCCTCCGGAAGTGACCTGCCCAGTTTTCTGAGGAACCGTCAGATTGATTTAACAGAGTGGTTGTACCAATTTGCAACCCCACCAGCAGTGGAAGAGTGTTCCTCTTTATCCACATCCTCACCAACACCTGCTGTCTGCTGAGTTTTTAATCTTAGCCATTCTGACTGGTGTAAGGTGAAATCTCAGGGTTGTTTTGATTTGCATTTCCCTAATGACTAATGAAGTTGAGCATTTTTTAAAGATGCTTCTCAGCCATCCAAAGTTCTTTGGGTGAAAATTCTTTGTTTAGCTCTGTACCCCATTTTTAATAGCGTTATTTGGCTTTCTTGGGTCTAACTTGTTGAGTTCTTTGCATATATTGGATATTAGTCCTCTATCTGATGTAGGGTTGGTGAAGATCTTTTTCCAATTTGTTGGTTGCTGATTTGTCCTTTTGATGGCATCCTTTGCCTTACAGAAACTTTGTAATTTTATGAGGTCCCATTTGTCAATTCTTGATCTTAGAGCATACGCAATTGGTGTTCTGTTCAGGAACTTTCCCCCTATACCGATATCCTCAAGGGTCTTCCCCAGTTTCTTTTCTATTAGCTTCAGAGTGTCTGGCTTTATGTGGAGGTCCTTGATCCATTTGGAGTTGAGCTTAGTACAAGGAGATAAGGATGGATCAATTTGCCTTCTTCTGCATGCTGACCTACAGTTGAACCAGCACCATTTGTTGAAAAGGCTATCTTTTTTCCAATGGATGTTTTCAGGTCCTTTGTCGAGGATCAAGTAGCCATAGGTGTGTGGGTTCATTTCTGGATCTTCAATCCTATTCTATTGATCTGCCTGCCTATCACTGTACCATCTTAATTTTGAGATTATACTTACAAAATTTCTCTCATTTGTTCTCCCTAAACTCTCCCATATGTCCCTGTTTTTCACATTAATGGCCTCTTTTTTCACTAATTATTTTTGCACACACACACACACACATGCGCGCACCTAAACATAATTGGTTGGGTTGGGTTCATATGATGTTTCTTGTATGTACCCTTTTAAGGCTCACTGTTTAGCACTGGGCAAAAGGTTGATGTGCTCTTCTTTCCTGGGGAGGATTACCTCTTTATCTTTTAGCTTTACTTAGTTGCCTGTAGTTCTTGCACCGTCTTGAGAACTCATGGGCTTTTCCTAATTCCTTTGGCACATCCATTGTTGTCCTCCCTTTTAGTTCACATGGAATCATGTTAGTGAGACTTTATGGGACAGTCTCACAGCAAACTTCCTGATCATCTAGCTCTTGCAGTCTTTCTACCCTTCTTCCACAATGATCCCTGAGGCTTCAGTGTAGAAGTGTTTTATAGATGTATCCATTGTGTCTGTGCTCTACAACTCTGAATATTGATTGATGGTGGATTTTTTTTGTAGTTGTCTCCAACTGTTGCAAAGAGAAGTGTCCTTGATGAAGGGCTAAGACTACACTTATCTGTAGGTATAAGGAGAAGTGGTTGTAGATTGTTAGGGACTTTGCTTCTTGGCCATACGCTCCCACCATGAGGCAGTCTTCAGCTCATGTTTAAGGGTAATGGGAGTGAAATGATCAGCACTTGGAGCATCCCACACTGTGAATAAAGACTGAATCAGCTTTGCCTTCTTAATGTGTAGGGATAACCACTTCTTTTCCTTCTCTCAAGAATTTCTGCTTCAGAGATAGCGACAGAAATCCTCAGAAACCTGTGTCTTTCCCTGCTTTTCTTCTCAGCTCAGTCTGTACACCTCACCAATTCTCACAGACCCAATTCTGGGACCACTTCATCCACAGTCTTCTGTACATATCTGTGACAACTTACTCATAGCCTCCCTACGTCATCATGGTCCTTCTGTATTTGGACATCAGAAAACCAAGAGGACCCTGTTGTCTCTACTCAAGAGACACCAGAGGACATTATGCTCTCATTATCCTCCATGAGTCCCTCTCTTCCCGGTCTCAATCCTTCCTTGAAGTATCATTCATCTTTTCTGGAATATTCTCTTTTTGTTCACTGTCTCATGGTTCCTGAAAGCTACCATGTTCTATTCTTTTGTTGCAAAGAGAAGTGTCACACATAGATGTGTGTTTCCCTTTGACTCTATTCTCAGCTGCCTTTGGGATTAATCCCTGTGAGAGTCATAGTCCTTTATGTCATACTGCATTTTCTGGGGACCTCTTCATGGGCCTCCATGTCTGATCCAGGTAATGAAGGTAGTTTTTTAATGTCCAATTCTTTTCCCACTCCAGGGAGAACCTGCTTCTCTACACATGGTCCTCCACCAAACTGCCTATGGCATTTTTGAGCCCAAACAGTAGAAAGGGCTGAGGAATTGGCCCTTCCTGGTCACCAGGAATAAGACCACTTTTACATCTTGAACACAGAGAAACCAGGCTGGGCTTTAGGAGGCAGACAGACAACATTACAGAAAGGTACACAAAGATACAGATGCTAGATGTGTGTGTGTGTGTGTGGGGGGGGGAGAGACAGGTAGGATGCAGACGTTCTATCCCTTCCCCACCCTGGAATCTTTTATAAGTCAGCTCGGCTTCTTATCAGATCTATTACTTTTTGCCTCATTCTACTTCCTGCTCCTCTCCTCATCTTTCTCCTCCTTCTTCCCTCTTCTTTCTCTATTCCCTTCTTCCTCTCCTAGTCATCTACTCTTTCACATCTCCTCTCCTTTCTTATCCTCTGATTTTCCCATTGCCTATCCATGTCTCTCTCACCTTTCCCTCTCTCCTCTTATTTATCCTGTATTTCCTCCTTCCCTTCTACCTTCTTATATCCACCCCTCTCTTCTGTTCTAACCCCTGCCCCCAGGTAGGAAGTACCAGGATGCTTTCACATGTATATCATGGGGAACAAGTTCAGTTCTCCATCTAGTTTCCTGGGGTTCCATAAAGCACCCCAGTTCTCTTTTGGAATGAGGTATAAACAAGAATTGGTTTTTTTTTGAAAGCTGGGTGTGGTGGCAGATGTCTGTAATGCCAATACTCAGAAATCTGAGGCAGCAGATTTTTGTGTGTTCAAGGCCAGACTGGTCTACATAGCAAGTTCTAACCTAACCAAAGCTGCACAGTAAGACCATCTCTCAAAACTAACACAAACCAACTAACCAAACAAACTCAAAACAGATTTTTAAAAATTACATGTGCATACATACATACATATGTATGTATGTATGTATGTATGTATGTATGTGTGTGTGTGTATGTATATCCTGGCTAGTTTTATATCAGATTGATACAAGCTAGAATCATCTGAAAGGAGAGAACTTTAATTGAGAAAATGTTTTCCCAAGATCCTCTTGTAGGACATTTTCTGAATTAGTGATGGGTTGGGGAGGGTCCAGCCCATTGTAGGTGGTGCCATCCCTGGGTTGGTAGTTATGGGCTCTGTAAGAAAGCAGGCCAAGCAAGCTATGAGAAGCAAGCCATTAAGCTTTCTGTAGTAACCCCTTCATGGCCTCTGTATCAGCTTCTGCCTCCAATTTCTTGCTCTGTTTGAGTTCCTGTCTAGACTTTCTTCAGTGGTAGAATACGATGAGGAAGTGTACATCAAATAAACCCTTTGTACACCATCTTGCTTTTTGGTCATGGTGTTTCATTGCAGCAAGTGAAAACCCCAAGTAAGGTTAAGGAATCTCTGTCCTATCTATCTATCTATCTATCTATCTATCTATCTATCTATCTATCTATCTATCTGTCTGTCTGTCTGTCTGTCTGCGTGCGTGCGTGCGTGCGTGTGTGTGTGTGTGTGTGTGTGTGTGTGTGTGTGTGTGTTGCACTCAGGAGCATGCCAGGTCACACATGAGGTGGAGGTCTGAAGACAACTTTCAGGAGTTTGTTCTCTCTTACACCTTGTGGGCTCTGGGCATTGAACTCTGGTCATCAGGCTTAACAGCAAGCACCTTTACCTGTGATAAATGAAACAACCACCCAAGTATCTGGAGTGGGACACATTCTAACATGACACACAGCCCATCAATGGGGCTTCAGCACAGTGTAGAGCAGAAGATCAGGAGGTCACAGTGTAGAGCATCAAGAGCTTCTAGGCTCTTTGCAGATCCGAAGCAGGGGTTGGAGGAGGTGTGTGATACTGTATTCCAGCAGGTGGGTCGGAGAATGAAAGGCACTGTCAAGTGCTGAGCCCCGTCTGGCATACACTTCATTTTCCATTAACATCAACATCTTCTTAATGACTGTCTGTTGCCAGTTTTCATTGAGCTTTCTTCTGTCAGATGGCCCCAGCGAATCAAAGGCATGTGTGGCATGAATAAAGCCTTGATCGTGTTATATATATTATTTCCTCCATAGCAAACACCTTGCTGCGGACAAGCCCTCCCTGGTCATGAGGAAGAAAGTAGGTTCTGCTCCTACCCTGCGCATTCCCTGTCATCACACAGACATACGAAATTAGCAATTAGTGTTGGACACCTCCGTGTAGTGCTGAGGATGCCTTTCAATTAGCAGGCAGCTGCTGTGCTCCCTTTAGTTAGTGTCACTGTTCCGGCGTCTATTCTGCATGATAATTGCAGTACGAACCAATGTGTATTTTTAACTGTTCCTTTTCTTTCTTTTTCAAATGGAAAGAATATCATTCTCTTTCACAGATTCTCAGCTGCAGCATTGTTGCCCCTTTACAAAAAAAAAAAAAATAGAAAACTGAAAGCAACCTGGGACCATTGTCTTTAAACAAGTGGCCACACGAAACCTCAGGCAGTCCATTGGAACAGGCACAATGCTGTGTGTTTGGAAGCAGTTTTGAGCAGCTTGCGGTACTCATAGAGCATCATGTTCACAAAGGCCCAGGCTCTAAGGATAATCACCACAAGCTGTTTAGAAGGAACGTGGCCCCCAAATACCCTTATTTTTTTCAGTGGAGTTACGCACCAATGAAATGACCATCAGAAAGCTTTAGTTTAAGGAGAAAGCTTGTTTTTACTTTTATATTGTTCAGAGAGCTTTTGGGAATGGTTTTACATTTTCAGAGTCTTGGAAAGGTTCTACACTGAGCCATTGGATGTCAATCTTCTCCTAAGTTTCACAGTTTATGTAACAACCATGTGCCCCGTACCAGCGCCAAAAAAACAGGAATGCTGGCACAGGGGTTATAACTGGCAGAGGGCTGGCAGCATTGGGATGTTACCTGTTTCCAAGGTAATGTTGCCTTCCTCTCAGGAAAGCCCACAGTGTATTGTGTTAGTTGTCATGACTCCAGTTCTCTCTTAGCTGAGCCCTTTTTATTTTTGTAGTACTGGGCATTGAACTGAAGTTCTCATGCATGCCAGTCAAGTACTCACAACCCCTCTGTTGATTCACCAGCTCTCTTGTTGCTTTTAGTTTACATTTTATTGTTTATTCATTTATAAGTGTGCGCGTGTTTATGCTATGGCGTAGAGGACAACTTGCAGGAGTCTGTTCTCTTTCTACACCATGTGGGTCCTGAAATGAAACTCAGGTTGACAGGCTTGGCAGTAAGCTCCCTTACCCAGAAGGCCATCTTGCCAGGCCTGCTTTTAGTTTTGAGTCAGGGTCTCAAGAGGTTGGCCAAACTGTCTTTGAACTCACTGGGGTAAAGGCAGTTTGAACGTTCCTTTGCTTCTACCTCTCGAGTCTCTAATTCTGGGACTGCTGGCTCGCACCACCACACTTGGACAAAACTTTCTTTGCCTTTATTTTTCATGTTCTAGATAGTTTGGAGGACTATTAGACATTCTGTATAATGGACTGTTGTTTAGACTTTTGTAGTCAGATCGAGGCAATAGATTTTTGAGAAGAATGCCACAGGCAGTGTGATCCTTGGTTATATGATATTAGGGGTATTTGAAGCAGATTTACTCACACACTTGGCTGAGTGATTTTTTTTCCTTTTTCTATTTTTCTTCCTATTGCAATAATCAAATACCCTGGCAAAAGAAGTTGAGGGGAGAAAGGGTATATTTGATCTCATAACCCCAGGTTATAGTGCTTTATAATGGAGAGAAGTCAAGGCAGCAGGAACTCAAAGCAGCTATTCATAGCATGGCCACATGGAAGAACAGAGAGAAATAAATGTATGCAAGTCAACTTAGGCTCAGCCTCCTCTCTGCATTTGTGTACTCTAGAACCAAGCTCAAATGGTGCTGCTGCCCACAATGGATTGGGCCTTTTCAAATCATTTCACACAATCAAGACAGCCTCTTACAGACATGCTCACAGAGAACTCTATCTAGAAAATCTACAATAGAGACTATCTTACCAGCTGATTTGAGGTTATAGAAAATTTACAATTAGATCTAACCAACTCCTATATAGAGTGACTATTTTCTGTTTTTATACATATCCTCTGGAAATAAATCATATGCTTAGTCCCTCAATGAAGAGAAGTGAAATCAAGACCTCCTTCTCCTGCTGAAAGCTTGCATGCAATAATATTTGCATAATTTAAAATTTCTGAGGAGCTCACCAATCACTATATGATTGAGGTCTGGTAACTCAAATGCTTTAAGCCTTCTGCTGCTTTCTTTTACAAAAGAAGAAAAAAAATACGTATATGTACACTTTCTGATTGCCCAGCTCAAATGACCAGAGCTTAGCTTACAGTTAGGCTAACAGATTCTTCAATTAGAAAGACGAGGGCTTAGGTTCTAACTCTGCTACCTATCCCCCACCTTAGATTGCATTGTCTATGCAATTTAGAATGATCACGTTCCTGGGAGAACCCATCAGGAATTTAGTGCAGAGGAATACATTGTACATGCCAACTATTATTTTGACCAAATAGTGTTTCAACAATATTCAGGTCAAAGTCAAATTATTTTTCCTGCCTATGTCATTACAAACAAATGCTTTGTATTCTTTTCAGTCCTCATTTAACATAGTATGAGAAACAGTTGTTCAGCCCCCTGCTCTAAGCATTAGTATAGCTGACAGATTCTGCAGGATTGTGTTTTTGGTAAATTTCTGTGGTATACATTCACTTTCTGACCTCAAAGCTGGCCCAGACTTCAGAAACTGATTATTATCAAGGAGCCAACAGGTGACAGGAAAAGCATGAAGGCCTTGCATACCACAGGGATATCCAGATCTCCAGTGCAGATAACTTGGGTCCTCACAGGAGTTTAATTTAAAATAATGCAGTCTCTGTCCTAAGTGGATACGGCAAGTTTTGAAGCTGGTCCTCTTTTTTTATATATTTATTTTTCTGCACAAAATGTCTCAAGAGTATAGGAATGAAGAAAATGTAATCTTACAGCTGCATAATTCCTGTCTGACACTGGCAAAGCCCGAACTCATTGCAATTCTATACAGGGGTGTGTGTGTGTGTGTGTGTGTGTGTGTGTGTGTGTGCGTGTGTGTATATGTGTGGTTCACAGGTAAATCTAAGAGGAAATAAACAAACTAAGGTAGATGGCACATCTGAGGACTGACTGTTTGTATCAGTGAACATGTCCATGGAAGCCCATTCTAGAAAAATACCTTAACAGGAGAAATAGTAGCAAGTGTGGAGAGATTTACTGCTATCTTATATATAATCACAACCAAAGAGGAGATCATTTAATGAAAATGATCAAGAACCTCTAATGTTTAGAGTCCACCAGGCTCACTATGCTTCTGGCAAGGAGGCAGGCAAATGGAAAACACTTAAGATGAAAATCACTTTGGGAAAGCAAATGAAGATACCCACAGCCTGCTCGGAACATCAAAACTCCACGCACAGAAGGTTGGTTTCAGGAAGGCAAAGAGCAAAAAGTAAAAACATGCTGTTTCGAGAAAAAGAAAGCACTTAGGTAAAAGTTAAAAGCTGCTTTTGATTTCAAGTGTCCAAACATGCTTTCCCAGTGAAGCAAAACAGACACAGCTGCCAGTCAAATGTCCATCTGTTGGGGATGAATACATCAGTGGTCTTTCAGAATACCTTCTGGTTTCCCTCTTCCCTCAAGCAGCCCTCAAGACTCCTGGAAGAAAATTAATCTGGCTAACAGAGTTGCTTTTATAGGATGTGTAGAGAGAAAAAGCTGGGCTCTGTGTATGGAGGAGAGAAAGAGCTCTTGGTGAGCTATTCTTAGCAGTTCCTTAGAGAGGGAAGCCTGTGTTACTGAAACACCAGGGTGATGAGGATGGGAGAAAGTCCTTCACCACGCCAGAGTCCTTTAATAGTGCATTGATGAGAGCGGTGGCAGAGAGAGCATATTCCAGTGGCACCTGAATGAATACAAATTTAGTCCAATTGAAGATCCTCCACAGTTGGCCTGTTCCATACTAACAGTGATAGTGAGAGGAGAAGAGAGAAAAGCAATTTTGGTCTCAGTTTTAATTCCTTTTACCCTGTTGCTAGTTTTTAGGAACACAAATGACTGTGATTGGTTTGCCTCTAAAAGTAATGGATATTTGTGAAAGACCCTATACCACCATTTAACAAGTCAAGATGAATCTAATTCATTTGGTGCTCACGCATGCGGGCATGCATGTGTGTATGTGTGTGTGTGTGTGTGTTTGTTTGTGTGTGTGTTTGTTTGTGTGTGTGTGTGTGTGTGTGACACACACACAGAGAGAAAGAGATAGACAGACAGACAGACAGACAGAGATATCGTGTGTGTGCACGTGTATACACATATGCTATATTTATATTTCTGTGCATATCACATATGAGCATGCATACAGGTATTTGGAATATGGAGGTCAGAGTTGGGGATGATGAGTGTCTTCCTCCACTGTTCTACACTTTCATTATTGAGACCAGTTTTTCACTGATCCCAGAGTCCATAGGCTTACACAGCTGGCCAATGAACTCTGTGGGTCCACATGTTTATGTCCCACAAGTTCCAGGATTCATTCAACTACATGAGAAATACTTTACAGCCTTTAGAGCTGTTTGCAACCTATGCAGGCTGCTTCAACAGAGAAAACCAGTGCAGCAATTATGTGTCAATAGCAGCAGGTTAGCCCACTGGCCGGACGTTTTAGAGAGTCGTGGGCATGACAAGATAGCTGGAGAGAGGGAAGGTGTGTTACTGTGTCACTTTTAAAGTGACTCTAGTATGAGCCCTTTGTCACTCTAGAAAAATGGCCAGTAGAATGGCAGAACACTCTAGTTTTGAATCCAGACAGTGGAGTTTCCTGGCATCTTTCTATTGGACAGCTTACTGTCTCTGTCTGTTTGCAACACAGCCTTTTAAGCCTGGGGACTAAAAATCCTGTATTATCTAATCAGCTCAGTCTAGATGGTATAACACACTTGGTACAGGGTGGTAATGTTTCTCATCTCAGTTCCTGGAGACTGTCCTGTTCATAACAAGCACCATCATGATTCTGAACAAGGAAGTGGTATGTCTTCAGATCCTTCTCTTGAATCTTGCACCTTTCTTGAGGGTAGGAGTCTGTAGTGGCTATTCCTGGTTGGCAACTTGACTATATCTGTAATGAACTACAATCTAGAATTGGAAGGCTCACCTATGATCCTAATCTGGAGGCTCAGAGATATAAGTTTCTGACCTGGATCTTGGCATGGAGATCTTGAAGCACAGTGGCTATGAATTCCAGAAGATTAAGACAAGGAGATCTCTGAGTTCAAGATCATCTGGGATTAAATGCATGGAGGCACACGGCTTTAATCTGGGCCACACCCTCTGCTGGAGATCTATAATAAGGACATTGGAAGAAGGAAAATTTACTCACTTTTCCTTGCCTGCTTGCCGCGTGAGACTGAGCAACTGCTAGATCCTTGGACTTCCATCCACAGCTGCTGCTGCCCACTTTTGGGGAGTTGGACTATAGACTGTAAGTCATAGACAAATTCCCTAACTATATAGAGATTGCCCATACGTTCTGTGACTCTAGAGAACCCAAACTAATACAGAGTCATTCCTGATTTTTACAACATGGACACTTGCACACCTTGGGAAGGAGGAGTAAGTGACTGCCCTCCTCTGTAGAAGATCCTGAAGTTCAGAGGTGCATGGGTTGTTACTGCAGTGCTATGATGCTTTCCTGGTATTAACTGGGTGTCTAATAGAAAATCCTGCACTCAGAGCAAGAATGAAGTTTTGCTGAGGACTCCAACTTGGGTCTGTTTCCAAGACTAAGCCTCCTCTGCCCCTACCTTTCCATTTTTTGTAACACTAACCTCACACTCCATGGCAGCCGTGATGAAGTACGGCTCTTCTCTCTTCTAACTTTCTCTTCTAAGTTGGTCCTATAAGCACCTTTGGATTTCTGCAGCATTTAAAAAAGTATTTTTGGCACAAAAAGTAGTGCCCCCCCCCACCTGTGCTTTTCTAAGAGGAGTTGGCACAATTGGAGAAGACCCAGGAAGCTCTTTTTGATTGTTACCTTTAAGTATTTCACTCCACGAACTTCAACTTGACAGGACTCTCTGTGACATAAAATCTAATACTATTTTTATATCTTTTAATCTATATTTTAACAGATTCCTTGTGTGAGGCTCCAGGCCTTGAATTTACAGAAGCAGGTCAGTGAGCATATGAGGGAAGACTTGACCCATTCTCTTCAAAGGCTCAGAACCACCTCCACCCCCAATTCAGGATCATTTTCTTCTTTCTTTCTTTCTTTCTTTCTTTCTTTCTTTCTTTCTTTCTTTCTTTCTTTCTTTCTTTCTTTCTTTCTTTCTTTCTTTCTTTCTTTCTTTCTTTCTTCCTTCCTTCCTTCCTTCCTTCCTTCCTTCCTTCCTTCCTTCTTTCTTTCTTTCTTTCTTTCTTTCTTTCTTTCTTTCTTTCTTTCTTTCTTTCTTTCTTTCTTTCTTTCTTTCTTTCTTTCTTTCTTTCTTTCTCTTTTTGTTTTTTTCGAGACAGGATTTCTCTATATAGCACTGACTGTCCTGGAACTCACTCTGTAGATCAGCAGGCTGGCCTCGAACTCAGAAATCTGCCTGCCTCTGCCTCCCAGAGTGCTGGGATTACAGGTGTGTGCCACAACCGCCCGGCCAGGATCATTTTCAACCCTCTGCTTTCTCTGATGCTGCCTTTTCTGTTGGCCATAGCATGACTCCCTGGATCCACAACACAGCCTTTAGCTGGCTTCTTCTATCAGGATAACTGCTAATCTCTTTGTAGCAGTGGGTGGTCATAATGTTTCTAAGGTATTGAACTGCACCAGAATCCCTCTAGTAGGAAGTCCACAACAAAGGCATGTCAGAGAAGGGCCAGACAAGTTTTGTTGCTACTTATTTTTGAGATTGTATTTTAATTACCACATTTCTTCGTTCCATTTCCTCCTCCTAAGCTCTCCTATATACCCATCTCCACCTTCTTCAAATTCATGGCCTCTTTTTATCATCAGTTGTTACTGTGTGTGAATACGTATATGGATATACATATATATTTTTATATAACTGTTTGGTACATGTAACATTACCTGCCTATTTGTTTTCAGGGCTGACCATTTAGCAGTGGATGAGCAGTTGGTGTGCTCTTCTCTGGAGATGGTCACTCCTTCCACTCCTAGCCTTACTCAGTTGCCTATGGTTCTTTGTATAGGACTTGGGCCTTGTGAGATTTTTCTTACCCACTTTGGCATGCCTGCTGTTGTCTTCCCTGTACAGCTCACATGGGTAGTCATGATAGTAAGGCTTGATGGTCAAGCTTCTGATGTTACTAGGAAACACAATCTCACAGTGTCACAGTCTTTTGTGGTCTTTCTACCCTCTCTTTCACAATGCACCCTAAGCCCTAGGTGTGAGAGTACTGTACCCACTGGAACTGGGTTGTACAACTCTGTCTATTGGTTGGCTGGGGTTTTTTGTAATGGTCTCTGCTGCAAAGAGAAGGTTCTTGATGAGAAGCGAAGACTACACTTATCTGGGGGTGGGTAGGTATAAGGAGAAATGTATAGATTGTTGTTAGAGATGATGCTAGTTTAGTTTAACAAATTTGCCATGGTAGATTCTCCTCCAATAACCGTGTCTTCACCACACTAGCACTAGTAATTAGCTAGGTTTCCAGTACCAGGCATAATATCCCTCTTATTGAGTGGGTCTTAAATGCAGTTAGAGAACAGTTGGTTACTACTAAGGTGTGTGTGCTAGTGCTACTCCTCTGGGGTTACTGTATCATGTGGTTATTGGTATGGCTCATAGATGTCATAGTTAGGTAGGACCATTGGTTATCTCCCTCCAGAGGAAGGCTGCTTGGCACCTTTTGCTACCATGAATACTACTAATCAGGGAAGGAGAATTCAGGTTAGCACAGGGGCCTCTAAACCCTGAACCATGGTTCTGAAGTACATGGCAATAGGGAGTCACCTTCTACTTTTGAGGGCTAACCAAGTTCAATAGAAATAGATTATATTTTTTTGAGAGTCTCTTCCTGTCTAAGAACTCAAAGGAGGTCTAATGTCTTGTTGTTGTTGCTGTTGGTGGTGGTGATGGTGGCAGTGGTGGTGGCGGTATATGGCTTTTGGTGGGAGCTTCAGGCATATTTATTGACTATAAGCACTTGATTTTACCCAGGCTCCTTGGGAGCTGACTTCTTCTTGGTGCTTGTCTTTATTTAATGGGAGAAGTACTCATGGACGACTCACACAAAAAAAACCTTACTGGATTCTTTCAGCATTTATCTTAGGATGGTATCATGAGCTCCTTTGTTTCATTAAGAGTTAGAATAGAGGTCCAATCCTAAACTCACTTCTGCCCCATGGGCTGCAGAGATTAAGACCAATTGCATAGGCAGGAATTATGACAGTCACATGGGACATGAGTATTTCCCATCCACATGTTGAATACAATTAATCAGAGCCACAGACTGCAAGTGAATTCCTACACTAGGCTTGTAGACAAAAGCCAAGAGAAGCCACGTGTGCTGAGGTTCATGTTACCAAACTTAGTTGTTCAGTTAGTCAGGAGAGGGAAGAAGAAAGAAGGAGAGGTAGGAGAGGATGGAGGAAAGGAAAGAGAGGAGAACACATAAAGAGAATTGAAAGGGAGAAAAGATGGAAGAGAGGAGACAGAGAGAAGAGAGGAGAGAGAAGGCACTCACAGAGACATGCGCGCGCGCGCGCACACACACACACACACACACACACACACACACAGGTAAGGGAGACATTGGGGAACAGAACTTCTTCCCAGCAGTGTAAGAAGTTACTTCCCCTCCAGCCTTCACAGAAAGGGGAATTTTATGCTTTTTCCTGTATTGGCCTCCCTCCCTCCTCCCCGCTTGGAAGCCCTCCCCCATTTTTTTCTCTTCCCACTTCAATTCACCCCATATCTTGCTATTCCCCAGTCAAGCCTGATCCCATCGTTCTTTTATGCTTTTCTGGTTTCTGTGGTGATCCCATGTTGTATATTCACATCTACCTGCAAATTTCATGATTTCCTTTATCTTTATAGCTGAATAGTATTCCATTGTGTACATGTACTACATTTTCATTAAGGGACATTGAGGTTGTTTCCATTTTCTGGCTATTGTAAATAGGGTAGCAAGGAACGTGGCTGAATAAGTACCTGGGGAGGAGGATGTGAAATCCTTTGAGTATATGCCAAGGAGTGGTATAACCAGGTCATATAAACAGATTTAGTTTTAGTTTTTAGGATTCTACTTTCTTAGTGAGACTTCCCTCTCCATGCAGGGTTATTGTTAATAGATTTGCCATGTTATGATATCTCAAAACAAATATGTTTCTCTTCACCACACAGCTCTGTATTTGCTGCCCACAACCAAGTCAAGAGATGGAGCCTAGAAGGGGCTTGCATGGGTACACCTTCCAGTGAGCGACAGATGAGCACTATAAAAGGCACTTACTTTGGGGAAGAACTCCAGGCCAGTAGTACAAGGTGTGGGGACATGTCAACCCTTGACATACCACCTTCATTGTAGTATCAGGAGGAGCTAAGACATGGGAACAGGAGATGTACGTTGCTCTCTATGCTGTTATGATGGTTCATATCAGTTTCCAGTTTGGTGAGATCTAGAATTATCTGGGATATGGGCCTCTGTACAGAGTTATTGTGGTTAGCTTGAGATGGACAGACCTGCTCAATATGGGTGCACCCTTCCCTGGGATGGGATTACAGACTTTATCTATTTTTTTTTTAAAGTGTGAGCTGTGTGTGCACAGTCATTTACTACTTTCTGATTTCATGGCTGTGGATGCAATGTGACCAGTTGCCTCAAGGTTCTACTGTAATGACTTTCCCTCCAGGATTAGCTATATCCTTGAATGATGAGCCCAAACAAAACCGTTCCATCCTTCTGCTGATTTTGTGGGAAAATTTTTTATCATAGCTATAGATGAAAGAAGTCAAACAGGTGCCCAGGAGCCCAGTACCCTTGGAGAGATATACCCTAAATATCATAGCCTGAAACCAAATTCTTTCTGCACAGATGCCTAAAGCCAAAGCAATGCCATCTATAACTCTTCCTATCTCAGAGTTTAAGTACCCATTGAGCCCCTGAGTCCAGTTTCTTTCTAATATGGGTAGGGTTCCTCTTTCTGGGAGTACAGGCTGATTTGAAAGTGGAGGCATCCGACTTCATGATTCTTAAAATGTGGGCAGAAGGCTAGACTTGTCACCTGAGAATGATGGGCAAGGGATGCACAGATACAGCACACAGGTATGAGTGTCAGCAAATTTCAAGCTCTGAACCTTGTGCCATTTGAGTTTATAGTGTGGGTGAAAGCAGACAGCGGGTAAGTATAGAAGGATCACCTAAGACCAGACTGTTCAGATTCTTAATATCTTAATAAACTGTGAAAATAAGGAAAATAGTCTACTTTCATAGGCAACCAAATAAAAGGGGGTTAAATGTGTCTGTTACATCTCTGAACACATTGCTTGAAGTCATAGCTTTCCATGTTGGAAAATAAGAAATGAAGAGTAGCGATTTAAAGTCAGGGGAGAACAAACAGGAAAGATAGATGCCACTCCTCTTTTTGCCCAGGAAACCCACAGTGAGGTCAGCAGCATTCCTGGACAACTAATATAGGAGAAGCCACAGTGACTGGGATTCTGGAAGTCTGGGAGTCAGGATGTCTGGCAAGAATCTGACAAGAAAGGGGGCAGTGTGATGTCTGTGAGGTTTAAGAGCCCCAAACACATGGGAAAGAAGGAGCATTGTGGAGAGTTCTGAGGCCAGCAGAGGAAGCCTCTGCAGTGTTTAGCTGAAGGCCGATTGACACTTGCACTAGAGACAACCACACAAGGCCGAGAAAAGCACACTTTTGGAGGAGTAGATGCTAAAACTCTTGGGGTCACACAGACTTGAAAACAAATCACATCCCTAGCAGCCATTATTGGGGCTCTCAATATACAGAGCTCAAAGATGAGCTCTGTATACTGAGAGCCCCAGAGATGGGCGCTCAAAAGAGCATTATGTCAGTGAAGAGACACAGTGAATCTGTGTCAGGCCCTGCCTGACAGTGCTTACAGGCAAACCTTGAGAAAAATCAGTGTTTTCTCACTTACCTTAACCCAAGAACAAATTCCAGCACCATTAATGGAAACAGAGAAAAAGCAGCAGCCAGTAAGATAAAGCCATCAGTGTCCACATTGTAGCAGAGATGGTTAGATGCTCAAAGGAAAAAACAAAAACTGGTCCAAGTGAGAATTTTACAAGGTCCAGATATGGAGGCATGTGCTTTATTTTTAGCATAGAACTTAGATGCAGGATAGTTAAAAGCTGTAAGTTTGCCTAGACTATATATTAACACAGTTTCAAAAAGCCAAGTAACCAGCTCCTAAACAAACAAGCACAAACACAAATGCAGAGACACAGATTCTCTACAGACACAGAAACACACACACACACACACACACACACACACACACACACACACACATCAATAGAAAAATACATATATAAAATGACAAAATTAGACAAGAGGTTAAAGCAGTTATTATATGCATTTCTTCCCACATTCTAGAAGTTAAATATAAATATAACATATACATTATAAACATTATATATATATATATTTCTGGAGATGAAAATTATCAGAGATATGCTGCATGGTACTTAATTGCATAACTGAAATAATAGAAATATCTGAAATAATAGAAATATCTGAAATAATAGAAATTATCCAAAATGAACTCACATGGTGGTGTACTTTAATAGTTCCAGCCGTTGGGAAGCTGAGGCATTAATTTGAGAACAGCCTAGGTCACATGAGTTTTAGACTTGACTGGTTCTCAGTGTTAATTTGCCATAAATACTAAAAAGGTGGTGTGTGTGTGTGTGTGTGTGTGTGTGTGTAATATAAAATGAAACAGGAAAAAAAGATAAAAATATAAAATGAAGAGAGCTGTGGCACAATTCCCCAAGGCCTTGTATAGCTGGAAACAGCAGAAAGGGGAAAGAAAAATATTCAAAGATATACTTCCAAAAATTCTCCAGGTTTGATTAAAACTACAAAACCTTAGATAACAAGAAGCTCATGGATCTCTGAGCAAAAAACCTTGAACATAACAATGTGTACAACATGACTGATCTTCCTAGGACCACTGACTAAGAGTATTATGAAATATCCAGGCAAGCATGTCACAGGCACGAGACCCATGGGTGGGAACTATGGGGAACTACTTGTGGCAGTAAATATGGACCGGAAGACTAAGTCAGAAGCAATGTTTTAAAAATGTTAAAGAACAGGGGAGTCAACATGAAACCCCACACTGAGCAAAATCCCTTTCTCTTTGAGCGTGAGTAGATAAACCTCAAGAGAGATTTATTTAAATGTTATTTTAGAAGCACACTGGGCTGGTACCGTAATGGCAGGTTGGCAGGACAGGCGGGCTCTTCCAGTGCAGATGTTGTTGGATTATAAGAGCCTGAATCAGGGCAGCCACTTGCCGGAACAAGGGAAGGGAAGAGTGTGGTCTGCTGGGGCTCTCTGCAGAGCCATCAAGTCTATTTTCCATAGCACAAATTGCATCTTGTGTCTCTCTGATTCCCAAGGATGTAAGACAAGCCCTCTGGTGGCTTTTTACAACTGTCATTTCAAGGGATGGTAGAAGACACTAGTCACTAAAGCTGACAGACAACCTGATTTTAATTCCTGGTACACACGCGGTGGAAGGAGAGAACTGACTCCCCAAAGCTTCTTTTTGACCTCCATGTCTGCACTCCATGTCTATACTATATATAGTATGTGTGCACCTCCATGTAATATGTTTATATTACATTCATGTGCACACATACTATATATATTTAAATACATATTTAATATTTTATTTATAATATAGTATATATTTAATATTTAAAAATTTAAAATGTACTTTCAATTTTATCACCTTTACTGGTTCTTTTGTTCATATCTCTCAGTTACACTAGGTACCAGCTTCGCTTTGAAATCCTACTGTCAGCGGCTCTGTAAATCACAATTAATACAACTGACATGATTACGTTTGACAGGCAACAGTTTGTTTTGAAGCTTTATTCCTGCAGTAAAGAAAGGATAAATGAGCTAATCTTTTTGTCTAGCCTTTGTGTTTCTCTCCTTGATAGCCTGAATTTAGAGAAGAAGGTTTATGGGACATATGGGGAGGGGGGGCGGATCTGGAAAAGGGGAAATCATTTGGAATGTAAAGAAAGAATATAGAAAATTAAATATATATATATAAAGGAATGGAGTTGGACACTAGCCTAGGGTTAAAATTAGCATAATTTGTAAATATAAATTAATTTTTACTTTGTAGTAGATAGCTGTGAATGAGATAGGCCTCTACCCTTTAAATAATAGAAACTCTCAAGATTTAGGTGACAAACAAAGGAGTGCTGAATTAAAATAATTAAGATCATTTTGGATCTATTGGAATGATACTTCCCAGACTAAGGTGGCTATTAACTAATGCAGTGATTCATTTATTTCCAAAAAAAAAAAAAAAGATACCTAGAAGTAACAGAAGCAATTTGTTGAACCTTAAGGTCTAGATTAATAAAAACACCATAGCTTTCCCTGTTTCTTCTAGATTCTTCTAGATAAAACCCACAATGTGAGTCTCCTCATTCTGTCATACTCTGTATATATCTTGAGGATCAGCCTCAAACTCAGCTCTTCTCCTCTCTTTGATTTAGTAGAAAATTCTCATAGCTGGCAGATGTCCCATCTTTGTAATTCACAGACCCAGATCCTTCCTTCTATCTAGGCCTTATTTTGTTTTGCAATCCCTTAATGATATCTGCTTATGGTTCTTATTTAAATTGATAAATAATGTTTATAAAACTGCAACTATGTTAGCATTGGTCATTATTAAATGGTTGGTTAAATAGCACACACATGCAAACATTCTCCTAATTACTATCTGAGTGGGATCTAATCATTGCCCTGATTTTTATAGTTTCTTTTCTGCTGGCCAAATGTTAGCTATGAGTATTTGCACCTTCTGCTTTGTGCCTGTCGCCTAAGCTGCTGGCTCTTTTGTGTCACTGGGAATCAGCCTTCTCACTTCTTCAGCTTGACACAAGATGGCATCCCCAGGACCTTACTAAAGCAACTCTTCCTGAGAGGACTCTTCTGCCTCTCAGATCCTGGGTCCCTTCTTCTGGTTCTTCATTCCATTACACACCTCACCATCACTTTCCTATGAGGGGACATGAAGAAAGTGATTTTAGCTTATTTTTATAATCCTTTTTTTTTTTGTTTTGCTTTGGCAAGTCTGAAACTGTTTTTAATTTTCTTTTGGTGTTGATGGAAAGTGTGTTTCTAGATGGGAAAACACACTGGGGATGGGTCCACCCACTAGCCATTTAATCCTTCCCTTTTTAGGTTTTCTTGTAATTCAAAGTGAGGAAATTAAAAATGCGTCCCACAGGCTTCCAGCCACAGTCCAGTCCTATGTTCTCTTGCCTATTTCTCCCGCTTTAAAGAAATTCGAAACTGGAAAAAATATACAAGGTTACTATGTTCAGGCAGTGGGTAACAGGCAATGCATTTCTGCAGTGCTCAGAGAAGGAAGCCTCCTGAAGCCAATCTCATGATCCACAACTTGGTTCCAGCACGGACTTTCCCGATTGTGATGCTGAGTTAGACTCCAAGCAGAGCACATAGCTTGTGTCACACAGAGCCAAGGAGATAGCAGAGGTGAAAACTCTAGGCAGACAGCATCTCAGGAGTAGGCCCCGGAGAGGAGGAAACTGTGTAGAAAGGAGGTTCTGTAAGCTGACAGGGAATCACAGAGATTCTGTCGTTGAGGGCTAGCTGTACAGGGGTCAATTCCCCCATGCCTGTCACATGGCGTCTTGTGTAATATTGAAAGCAACATAGATACACAGGTCAGGCAGTGATCAGGGAAGTAAGGGAAGGGCTTAGAACATTGAGGTTCTCTGCCAGAGTAGATTGTCTCAGCACCCCTTCATCCAGCTGAGATGTCAGAAAGCCCACTAAGAGAGAGGAGAACGTGGCCCGTTCTAACCATGGCCACAGCCAAAGGTCCACGAGGAGACTCAATTGAAGTATGTGCTCTGAGACATGAATTGGGCTTAGAAAACATGTTCAGTTTTCCACAGGCTTGGCAGAGTAATGTGTTTAAAATAATTTTATTGGCCCATTTTTATTATGTATGATGATAAGTTTCATAAAAACATTTATTTGTATTGTGCACTGTGATTGTGCATATACCACCTTCTTCTTGATTCTCCTGCTAGGTTCCTTCTGTATTTCATACATTCTCTCTGTCTTTAATCTCCTAATCTCACTTCTGCTTCCCTCTCTTTCTCTCTCTCTCTCTCCCTCTCTCTCCATATGTGTTTTTTATATACAAATATTTAAAAATTACTTTGTATCTGTATAAACTGTAGGCTATATAAAAGAAAGAAAATGATACTAATTTTTATGTTTGCTTTATTTCCCATAAAACCACTATCTCTTTTTGCATTCATTTTCCAGAAAATGACATACTTTATTCTGCTTTATCCTGAAGAAGGTACTAAACCAAGGTTTTAAAAAAAATGATGCGAAATAAAAGTTCATATAATGTCTTTTCTACAATGTTCAGCATTAAATAAATATATGACTAGCCATTTGTCTAAAATATAACCAGATCAGAGGTTGAGAGAACTTACTGGTCTTGCAGAGGATCTGAGTTCATTTCTCAGCACCTATGTTGGATGAACACTAGCTATAGTGGGATCCAATATCTCTGGTATACCCAACTACCTGAGCTCACATACCCAAACACAGATACACCTACCTACATATAAGTTAAACATAATGAAAATAACTCTTAAAATATGAATAGACATGAAGAAGTAAGGAGAAATGATGTATGCATCAATAATTGCCAAATCAGGCAGCCATCAAAATAGAATAATTCACAGGCATCCATATCTAGTGGCATTACAACTGAGTAGATGAAAACCAGAGAGAAAGAAGAGGTTTTCAAGGAAGCCAGAGGAAAACAAAGTGGTCCACATAGCAGATACACGTAAGGCTACTGCTATTTTTTATCAGAAACAGCAGAAGCCATCAGATAACTCCAAAGTGGCAAGTGAGAAAAACAGTAGCTAAACTGTGAATCTGCATCCAACAAAGAGATTGTTCAAATGTGGTAAAATACAGATTGATGTCATAAGTTATATGTCATTTTGGTCACTACCCAAAATGCTATAGCAAATTCTTCAAGGTGAAGGGAAATGATAGAAGTCTAGACATGCAAGGGAAACGAAAATTAGCAGAGGTAACAAGTACAGGATTATGCCTTAGCTCTTATAGTTCCTATGAAAGATAAGTGGCTAAAATGCAGATGTATACACACTTAAAGATAAATGCATGCCAATGAATATTTTAATGACCCAAATTTAATAATATAGCCCAAAGGAGAAGAATCCTGATGCTTATCCTAGAGGACAACTAACATTAAATTGTCAATAATTTTAACATCTTAAAACTTAGAAAGTAAGGGGGCACTATTATAGACCATAGGATACTGAAAGAAAGGACAACCAAATGCAAGTCACTGTCCTCAAATACAAACACCTGCACTTATCTGTAGACACATGGCCTGAGGAGACAATTCTCAGTATGCTTGGTTTGAATATGGACAACACATCAGGCAATCCCACTGCTTCAAAGACAATTCTCAAGTATAGCCATTGTGCGGTGGGCATGTAGGAAAATAGATTTTTGGATTAAATATTGTAGTTATTAGTGGTCACAGTCAGGATGATTATAAGTTACCTTCAAATGCTTTATTAAAAGGGGTAGGGGCGTGTGGTTCAGTGCTAGAGGACCTACTTAGCAGGTGCAAAACCCTTATGTTTCATCCCTAGTCTTAGCAAAGCAAAAGGGCAAAATATTCAAATGCTTTATTCAAAAGCATATAAATAAAATGCAAGTTTTTAGTAATTTCTGACTCCGGAGAGGTCCATTCTCATTTCTCACCAGGAAAGGAGTTGGCAGTCATTCATACGACCTGCAGTCATCTGGCTTCTGGGTTCTTCAGTACCAAACTCAGCTTTTGAGTAGAGGATTCTTCTTTGCCAGAGCACGTCCCCCCCTCCCCCACCCAGTACTGATCTGGGTTTGGAGCCAACTGAGAGAAGATCAGATTGCCACCATAACCCAGGGAATACTTATCTGTGCCACTTTCACCCTATGGTTTTTAGACATTCCTCTTGCACCCCCAGCACAAGCTTACTATTAGTTCCTGTGCAAGAGAACTGTGCATCTGAGGGCCATGTAGGTACTGTGATGGTACATGTTGATTGTCAACCTGACACACTGTGAATCACCTGGAAAGAGAGTATCAGTAAAGGACTGTCTACATTGGGTTGGCCTATAGCCATGTCTGTGGGGGATTGCCTAAGTGTTATGTGAAGTGTCACTAGGCTGGAGGTTCTGGCCTGTGTAAGAGTAGAGATATCAATCTGATAATAAGCAACCAAGCAAGGTTGCCTTGACTACCCCATGGTGACTGAAGCAAACTAGAATTGTGAACTAAAAATAAACTCTTGCTGCTTAGTTTTTTGTCAACATGACACAGGCAAGGGTCATCTGGGAAGAGGAAAGAAACTCAACTGAGAAAATGTCTCCATCAGATTTGCTTTAGGCAAGGCTATCTTCTTGATTAATGATTGATGTGGAAGGACTCAGACCATTATAAGCACTGCCATCCCTGGGCAAGTAGTTCTAAGCTATAAACAAAAGTAGGTAGACCCAGTCAATAATCAATGTTCCACCTTGGTCTCTGCTTCAGTTCCTGACAATGATTGGTTATTATTTCATTTTTGATTGGCATTTTAACTGCACATTTAATATAGCTCAGTTTAATGTTTCAGTGTTTGCATATAGTGTGCAGTAATGGAATCCAACTCCTGTTTATTACCCTTTTCTCCTCTCTCAGGTTGCCTCTGTTTCATGTGATCTGAACACACAGTACTTGTTTCTCTGAGGCTGGCTCATTTCATTTAACAGAATATCCTTGGTTTTCACTCATTTTGCTGCAAATGACTGGGTCTCACTCTTACTTATGGCTGTGCTACCCTCGTGTACAATATGCCACAATTTCTTTCTCTACACACCTGCTGATGGGCAGTCAGGCTAATCCCATGGCCTGGATGCTATGGATATTATTAGTATAACATGAGTCTGTCAGTGTCTCTTCGACCTGCTGATTTGAATGTATACTAAGAACTCAGGGAGCTGGGTCACACGGCTTTTCATGTTCTGAGGCACCTACACACCATTTGTCATATCTGACCCAATTTACATTCCCCCCAACTCTGTATGAGAATTCCATTCACTGTACACCCTGGCTAACATTTTTCATTCTTTATTTTCATTTGTAGTGACCATCATTTATTCTAACTGGAGTGAGATGATAGTACATGTATATCAGTAGCACTTCCCCAATAGCTATCAATAGTTTAAAATCTGTTCCATGCCTTAGCAATAAATACCTCTCCTTAAATATTTTGTGCAGTTCTGTCCACACAAACTTCAATAGAACCTTAGCAACCTGCAGGCAGAAATAAAGATGGTCCCTAACTAAGGAAGGATTGAATTACGGGTCTTGATCTTAGAACAATGTAAACATGATATACAGTGAGTAGGAACAGAGCACAGAATATTGGCCTGTGCCCTGGATATATAGTCTAATGCTCTCACAATGGTGGCCAGTGGCTGTGATTCATGTTTCCCTGTCAGCTGTGTCATTGGGCGGGGGGAGTAACTGCTAAGGTGGTTTTGGTGCACTGACTGAACACAGGCTAAGCTTGAGGTCGTTTCAACTCACAGTGGACCTTTGGGGTCATAATCCCATCATAAGTGGAAGAGAATCTGTATTTTTTATTCACATATGCATCTTAGAAATATCTGCCTTATTTTCTAGGTGCTGATGCTGTTATTAAAAATGAGAGGGCAAGAAAGAGAGGAGGAGGGATGGGAGGAACAGGAAGAGAAAAGAGGGTGAGGGAGGTGGAGAGGGAAAGAGGGAAAGAGGGAGGGAGGAAGAGAGAGAATGAGAGAGAATGAGAGAGAGAGAGAGAAGCTCTGAGCACCTTGCTAAGAAAGAACCCTTTCCTTCTGTGCTCCAGGCTCTCATTGCTTTATTACACGACTTCCTGGAGGTGCACACCCGTCAGGCTCAGGAATTTCCTGTCTTATATTCCACATTTTTCTTCATCTAATTCTTTTTATTTTTTTTAATCTCAAGGGTATGTGTTATGAAGAAGGACTAAATTCAGGCAATAGGCACTGGGGTCATGAAAGAGGTTATAAAACAAACTCTTTTTCTAGTTTTAACTCTGCTTGAACTTCTCATCTTTCGGTAGCAGATAAGTGAATAAAAATATATTGGATAGTGAATGTGGACAATACAGTGTGACGCTACACACCTTCAGCATGGCTGATCTAACTGTAGATGTGTGTAGACTTTGGGCTAGGTTTATTTCACTGCATGACATTTTTTAACTTGCAAGTTCTTAAAATAGAGTTTCAAATTTAAAGCCTTTATTTCTATTGAAAATAGATTTTTCACATACTATATTCTGATTATGATTTTGCCTCTCCCAACTAATAAAGTTTTAATCTTATAAAAATCTCATTTTGAAAGGCCATATATTAAATGTCTTTGATAAATTTTGTTAACTATTTTGTGTTTTTTGAGTGTTATTTCTGTAAGGTTTTACTTTTAACCTCCAGACTTTCTGTTTTGCTTTTATATTAAATTTTTATTTCTTATTTTTCAATTTCTAAAAACTTAATTTTTCTGTTTTCCATTTTTCTCATTGTTAGCTATGCTGTTTGGCATATTGTCTCAGTCCTTTGGAGAGCAAATGACTTTTTAGCAAGGTTTACTGTCCCCACCTTACTGTTCCCTGTATAAAATCATCCTTGCACTGTGTAAGCATCTGTCTCTTCCAGTTTGGAGGTTTTCTTTGGTGATTTTATGATCTCTGGTCAACCCATCCCAACTGAAAAGTAAGTGAGTGTCTTAGTCAGGGTTTCTATTCCTGCACAAACATCATGACCAAGAAGCAAGTTGAGGAGGTTTATTCAGCTCACACTTCCAAATTGCTGTTTATCACCAAAGGAGATCAGGACTAGAACTCAAGCAGGTCAGGAAGCAGGAGCTGATGCAGAGGCCATGGGGGGATGTTTCTTACTGGCTTGCTTCCCCTGGCTTGCTCAGCTTGGTTTCTTATAGAACCCAAGACTACCAGCCCAGAGATGGTACCACCTATATTAGGCCCTCTCCACTTGATCACCAATTGAGAAAATGCCCCGCAGCTGGATCTCATGGAGGCACTTCCCCAACTGAAGCTCCTTTCTCTGTGATAACTCCATCCTGTGTCAAGTTGACACACAAAATCAGTCAGTACAGTGAGCAAGTTACTAAGATGGCTTTGGTGAGCTATGTGTCCAGACAGCATTATGGAGCTCCAGGCTTCCTCCTAGGACTGTGTGTGAGTTGACTTTCCCCTGAAGGAACCCGAGATGTAGGATCAAGTGTGAGTACCTTCTTAGTACCAGGACTAGGTAGCAGGACTATCATCATTCCTGTGCCCCAGTTTGCTCACCAGAAAAATGGGAGTCCTAACAGTACTCACCTTTTTGGTTCAAGCAGAATGAATGAATTGTATAAAATGCTCTGAAGAGTGCTAGGCACAGGGAGCTCAGGGATTTTTGTCATTGTTCCCTTTGTCATTCATCATTATCACCAAAGTAGAAAAACCAACCCTTTCTGTGCTCTTGGTATCCTGGATGAAAGCAGCCTGGCTCTTGGTGTCCTGGATGCAAGAGACAGAGGTAGAGAGAGGTGATCTCATTGGCTCTTCCTGCTCCCACTTTTACCCCTTGCTTCCCCTGTGCCTGGCGTCCCTGTTATTTAACAACTCTTGGCATCTATTTGTCTGGACTAAATACTACAGTTTTACAAGGGTGCAGGAGTACAGACACTTGGGTGGTTATTTGATGTAGGGCCAGGGTCAGGCAAGCACTGAGTGGATGTTTCTCTTCTCTGGATGCTCTTAGAACTGCAGTCCACTTCCTGATTTGCTTTTGATCTTAAGGCTGCCTTCATGAATAGGATCTGATACGGCATACTAGGTCTCTTCTCTGGAACAGTTTGACTCCTTCCTTAGTATCCTGAAAGCATAGAAGGAAATAGAATCTGCAAGCATCCTAGCATGGTGCTGGGGTGCAGAGCACTGATGATAAAGGGGTACAGTGCCTTTTTATCACTCCTTCCCTTCTCCTACCCCTTTGCTCCTCCTTCTCTCTGTACCTCCTTCACAGCTTTATGCAAGAACATATTTCAACCTTCTCAGGCTGTTTTGGAGACTGCCCTTTGCAATTACAGCAGCATGGTGTGTAATGTCTGTGGCAAATTTATTCCCTCTCATATTTCTTGTAAGTGTTACTGATGCAGAATGAATACCTCAGATGGTACAGAAGCAAATAAATGAGATGTAAAACCTTTCTATAATAAGCCTGCAACATGAGGCACACACAGTTCTCTTCTTTGTCTTAAGCTATGTGGCCAATTAGAAGCTATGGGATATGACAGTCCATTCTTTTCTTAGATACATGAGTTTCCTCCTAAACTGGATAGTCCAGACCTGAAAGGACTGATACATGATGCAGATCCCTGACCTCTGTAGGAGGCCTCCTTCTACCCCAGTA
This sequence comes from Apodemus sylvaticus, assembly GCF_947179515.1. Lineage (NCBI taxonomy): Eukaryota > Metazoa > Chordata > Mammalia > Rodentia > Muridae > Apodemus > Apodemus sylvaticus. The sequence continues at coordinate 35,975,087 of NC_067488.1, forward strand.
GGAGGGAATTAAGTTCCTGTAAGTAGCAGGGAACTTAGAAAAGATGTAGTCACTCCTGATCAGGGAGAAAGTTGGGATCCAGTAGCTAGAATCACACATTTTCACAGACAAATCAACAGTCTGGTTCCCCCTAAACCAACATATATTTATTTCAGTTACAATAAATGGCCAAGTCCTATCCTGACCATTTCTTCTGTCTCTTCCTGCACGCACTTGCCCTTAGTACTCAGTGGTTGGTTTGGTATTGCTTGTTTTTAGTAAATTTATTCAGCAAATATTTACCATGCTGGAATGAGTCTGGTCAACAGAGGCACTGATGAATGTGATTCTGTCTCTATTCTTTCATGTCTCACTAGCAATAGAAGACTGACCTTGATTAGAACTTCCCCATTCTAGGTTGGTGACTGGACACAGGACAATCTGAAAGCAGCAGAGAAAAAAATGGAGTCTCTGTTTTCTGGAAGCTTCCAATGTGTGGCTGAAAATTAGTTTTCCGGGGAGGTGGGAATAAAAATGGCGAAGTCCAGGTAGTGAGGTATCCATGTGTGATGGTAGAATTGGGATTCAAAGTCAAGTCTAAGTTGATGGGTTTCAAGGCCAAACTTTATCCTTTGGGCCTCATAGCATCCCAGTTTATATGCCAGATTGGGGCACAGATGGTTTTCAATAGAACAAGACAGAGCCAGGATGGGACATTTCAAATCCAAAGCCCCTCACCTACATTTCACAACTCGGTGCTGTTTTAACCTCCCGATGGCATCATGGGATTGTCCATGATATATGGCATCCAGGCCCAAAGTACAACCATAATATCTTTGCTTGCCAATTCTTTTTTTTTTTTTCAGGAGGCAATGCTAGATTGGAGACCAGGGATGTAACATTTAGAAGTACTCAACAGTTTTTGGGATCATGCCTCCAGATCTGGTAGAGGGCCTTTCTTATAACCACCAATGTCTTTCTAGCAATTACACAAGGGGGGACACCACAACTTTCTGCTCATATCTTATTGCTGGTTGAGTATGAAAGGGGCCCCCATCCCCATTGGCTCATGTGTCTGAACACTTGGGTTCCGGTTGGTGGCACTGTTTGGGATCATTGTGGAACCTCTAGGAAGTGGAGCTTTGCTGGAGGAATGATGTCACTGTGGGTGGGCTTTGAGGTTTTAGTCTTGGACTCACTTCCTGTTCCATCTCTTTGTTTCCTATATATGGATGAAAAGTGATGATCTTGACTCCTGCTCCTGCTACCTGCTATACCTGTATTCCCTTTGGAACTATAAGCCAAAACAAACTCTCTTTTCAAACTTGCCTTTTGTCAGGGTATTCTATCACAGCAACAGACACACAACTAATATACACCAGACCAGGTAACATAGGGTTCTTCTACATGTTCTCTGATGGTTTCACACTGTACTAACACTTATCTCTAAGTTGAGGCTCAGAGCACTGAAGAGAACTTCCAAAGGTCACATTCTAGCAAAGTGAAATCAAGATGCAATTATAAGTTCAGTTGACCCCACAGCATTCTGTATGCTGGGAATATGGCGGGCATTTACAATGGAGCAGTCAAATCATTTCACGAGCATCTGGTACTGTCCTGAGGAAAACAAAGCAAGCTCTATGAAGAAAAATGTCTCTGAGATTTCAGAATGACCAGAGTAAGTACCCCAGATCCAGTCTACAAATCCTAAGGGCTTAAAATACATGGAAATTAACTGGCCCAGAGACAGATCATAGGCCCATTTTTATGGCTTTATTTGACCACATGATAGTGTGATCCAGATCTTCAAAGCCAAGCTAGGAGCAGTTGGTGTAAGTATACCCATCACCATCAAGGAACAGACACTGCACTGTGCAACTCTGTATGTGGTCTGTACCTGAAGATGATGCAGATGTAGGACCTGCTGGTGATGACATGGGCTGCCTGGGAACAGTGATGCTCTTGCCACTGGGAGATGGAAAAAATGGCGGCAGAGTTAGACCATCTTCTGCTGCTGATACCTAAGGCTGCTAGGTAATATATAATGGAAAGATTTATTTATTTCGGAGGTTGAATTTTATGAGCATCATACCAACATCTGCTTGGCTCCTGTGGGATTCCATGTCACATGATGCATGACATCCTTTCTAGAGCACATATGACAAAATAGGTTCTTCTATGTAGAGAAACAGAAAGCCAGGGAGAGAGGGAGAGGGAAGGAGGGAAGGAGGGAGGGAGAGAGGGAGGAGGGGAGGGAGAGAAGGAGGGAGAGGGAGGGGAGGGGGAGGGGGAGGGAGAGAGAGATATGCTGGTACTAACCTATCTCCAAGACTTATTCATTCTGGTCCATGGATAGTGGTGCTGCCCACAGTCAAGGTTGTCTTCTTACCTCCAATAATCCAGGACAGAAATTATCTCCTGGATGCTTATAAATCACATCAGTTTGACAATCAGTATTAAGCCTGGATCCCTAAGAACAATGTTCTGAGTTCAGAAGCAGAGACCCAAACTGGGGTTCCATCACTCTGTCGAACAGGATCATGGGAAACTCTTGGTCTCACTCGAGGCTCCTCCTAGAAGCCACAACTGAAAGATAAGAATACAGAAGAAGGAGAAAGGAATGTCCTTAGACTCTCAGGCGGGCGTTGATGGACAGGTATTGATGGCCTCAAAGGTGCCACAGTCCTATGTGCCAAGGAAACTGTGACAGAGTCCTGTCTACAGCATACAATATCCTGCTGGGTGGGAAGGTGAGGAGCAGCTGAAATAGTTCCAGGGGAGGGCAGTTCAGAAGGAACTCTAACCAAGCTTCTCCCACAAAATAAGTTCTTTGACTGCCACTTTGTTTAGCTGTCTGCAAACCATTCATTTGAGAAAAACTTGCCCATCTGGAAGACTGTGCATTGAGGTGCCTTTGCTCTACCAGTAGAGGTGAGCTCAGACTTGATACTTTTCTGATTTATTTCTTGAGTAGAGTGTTGAATCTTGATAGAGTGACAAAAAAGCAAGAAGGTCATAACACAGTCATTAAAGAAGTAGCCGTTATGCTGCTAAGAATCTCTTTAAGTGCTGACAGGAAAAAATGTGATTCTTGACCTGTCTTGAAAAAGTACAGTTTTACTCACATAACTGAAAAGTCCAGGAATAAATGCTGATCTAGGTTTGCCTCATCCCTCCTGCCATTGCTTAAGTCAACCCATGTGATATTTGCTCTCTATCATTTATGCAAGATTTGTCCTCATGATGGCCAGATGGTTGCAGCAGGTCCTGCCTGTTTTTCTAACATCCTATCTGCTAGAAAAGTGACTGTGGTGAATAATGGGTGGGGTGTTGGACCCACACGTGAATGCAGGGATCTCTTCGCTCTATTAGTTCAAGAGAATGGCAAGGAGTAGCCAAAGCATCCACACAAGTCCACTGTACTTTCCAGCGTATTCCTTTATTTGTGTGTATGATGGTGCAGCACACATGTATATGGTATGTACACATTTTAGTGTGAGTATGTATGGTGGTCAGACCACGACAATCTCCACTTCCTCAATCTCTACTTTGGAGGAAGAGCAAAAAGTTTCTCATTGAACCTTGACCTCCACAGTTTGACTAAACTAGTTGTATAGAAGCCTTAAGCAGCCCTTCATGTCTCCACCCCTGAGCTGAGATTTCAGGTACATTTTGCTATGATGAGCCCTTTCTTAGATGTAGGGATCTAGACTCAGGTCTCTATTCTTATGTGACTAGCACTCTGCAGACTGAACCACGTCCCCAGACACTGTCCTTTACCTTCTAAATTAGCCAAGATTAGTTATGCTTTCCATTCCATTCGATTCCTAATCCTAGTGTGTACAATCCCAGGTCAGATAGCCAAGAGGAGTTCCCAGTACTTATAACTTAAAAAATATAAACTGAACAACAAATGGAACTAAGGCTCAGCCAACATGGATGCATAGGTAGATTGCTGTCTGGTTCAAGCTTGTCTCTAGAATCTAGAGTCCTTTGGATTATCTGGGAAGAGAGATTACTGGCAGCTTCCTAGTTAACATCAGTCCCAGATAAAATTCATCAGCAACAGCAGATGTATATCCATAGTCTTCAGCCATGAAAAGAGATTTGCACAGGAGGCCTTGCCTAGCCAGGAATCTCTGATGGAAACATTCTGAGCCTTGAATTCTAGAAGAACTGAGTTTGGATCTTAGCTTCTGTAGACAAGTTGTGGGCCTTAGGTAGGCTCCTGTGCTCCCCAAGCCTAGCTGACCTTTTTGTGAAATAGGTGAACCATAGTCCTTGCCTGACAGAACTAGGAAGAGTGTTAAATAAGATGATGTGCAGTGCTTGGCACCTCGCATTACTCATGAAAAATATCAGAATCCCTGTCATATGTGTCACTGCCACTGTCAGTGTGGCTGCTGAAACAAAGGACTGCCTAGCTGGTACCTTAGCACAAAACAGGTATTATCTCATGCTTCTGAGGTTCGGACATTTTATTTGGTCTCACTTGACTATGACCCACGTTTTAGTAGATTTCTAGAGATATGCCACCCATGTCCTCTGACTGAGGTTGGCTTCCTCCATCTCAGAGCCTGCAGTGTTGAGCCTTTTTCCTTTATTCAGCTACTGTTCCACTTCTCTGACCTGTGTGTGTGTGTGTGTGTGTGTGTGTGTGCGTGCCTGTAAAGATTTGTGAGATTCATTGTGCACCTGAGAGTAATCTAGGAGGGCCCTCCCTCTCACCCCAAGGTCAGATTAACCACGTCCTTTTTTGCAGGTTCTATAATGTATCTGCAGGTCTGAGTGATGAAAGTGCAGGTACCCTCCATGTCACTGTCCTAACACAATCCCTGTTCTTTTTGCCACCACGGCCACAAATCGTAAGTGACATTCCCTGATCTGTGCTTGGTTGGGTGACTGTAAAGGACACAATAAAGTGAACCAGCAGAAGTGATTTCAATGGGAAAGGGACATTTGGAAAGGGTTGTGAGTTGGCAGGATTAAGGGGCCAACTTCAGGGCCACAAACCACATCTTTCAAACCAAAAAGCAAGACACAAAGTCTGACAAACCCATAACGGTTTAAAGGGACAACAGGTGACTCTGCTGAAAAAACATTGAGCATTTTGTAGTTGTAAGAGTAGATTTGGGGTGAAGGATGAACTTGTGATCTACTACCCAGAACAGGTAATTTAACAAATGAAAAGGTAGGCACCCTTCAAAGCAGAGACCTCTGAAGAAAAGCTGCAGTCCTATAGTCCCATAGATAAAGCTTGGGAGTTTTTTCTTATGCTGCAATGACCACATTGCTTTACTGCTTCTCTGCTTGCCTGGTAGTCCTTCCTTTTATCCTCTCTGCCCATGCCACCCTCATCTGGCTCTCACTCCCACCGGACCCAGGCCCCATCTTCCTGGGATCCCTGCTTTGGGCAGTAAAGGGTTGCTCTCTAGTCAGCCTGAATTTCCTGACATCAGCTGGCAGTTCTTCAGCTGGAAAGGGGTCTGTTCGTGTTGGTTACTTACTCTCCACCCTGATGGAATACTGTACGAAGGCACCTGAAGGAAAGGTTTGGTCCAAGTCACAGATGTAGGACTGTGCTCCATCATCGAAGGAGAAGCATCATGTTGGGAGCAGCTCATAGCTGAAGCCACAGGAGATTAATGTTGCTTGCTCGCATATCAGTGAAACAGGAAGCAGGGATGAACAATACATCCAAGATCTGCCTCTAAGAAAATTGCCTCCTTCAACTAACACCCCTGAAAAGGTCCCACAACTTCCCCAAACATTGCTACCAACTTGCGACTAAGCACTCAAAGACACGAACCTATGAGCGGCATTTGAATCAAAACCATGACAGCATCTGAGGCCCATTTTCTTCCTTCTTTCTTCAGTCTTTCCTTCCTTTCTTCCTTTCTTCCTTTCTTCCTTTCTTCCTTTCTTCCTTTCTTTCTTCCTTCCTTCCTTCCTTTCTTCCTTTCTTTCTTTCTTCCTTCCTTCCTTCCTTCCTTCCTTCCTTCCTTCCTTCCTTCCTTCCTTCCTTCCTTCCTTCATACTTTCTTTGTCTCTGGAATTGTGGACAGAATGCAAAAGTGTCATAGACATAGTTCGTACTGGGACACTTGGTTCTAGGATGGATGAAATCCTAGAAATTTTTCTGGGTGGTCTGTGGCTTCATATTTCTCGCAGCAATTTCTGGGAATTTTCAGGGAATTAGGAAGGACTGCCACCACATCAAACATCCTCCCTGAACAAAACTTCCCTGTCAGTTAGCATTTAGTAAAACAAGCTAAGGCCAGCATCCTGTCTCTTACTAGGTAGGAAGTACCCAAGTGTGTTGTGATTAACTGGACTGGGTCTGAAGACAGCTCATGATGCTTCTGGGATCTCAACAATTCACGCAGGTAGAGTGTAGAGAATGCAAGGACACAGAAGGGGTCGTGATGGCATAAAAGGAATGCACATAATATAAAGGACCTGTGGCTACACAATAGCACTATTCCAGGACAGAGGGGAACCCTTGGTGGCTCTTAAATAAGTCACTTTCTTCTCAGATGAGTCTGGTGGCAGAGAGAGTGAACTGTTAGACTCTAGGAGAAATGAGATTCCAGGAGTGTGAGGCTGCCAACCGTGTGGGCAGAGGGATGAGAAGCCTACCTCTTCTGCTTTGTTTGCCACCAAAAAGTTGGAGCCTATCCCACCTGTACTCCCAGGGCTCTGGGTTCTGTTCCCAGATGGTTAGTCACCCCCTTTTCTCCTGAAGGAAGCCATCACTGTTCTTGTCTGTGGAACTTCTGAGTCATACAGTGATGTCTGTGACATGATATCTGAAGCTTGTGACATGATATAGGAGCTCTCTGTGTGTTTGCTCTAAGATGGGAAGCAAAGGGCCGATATAGACCTTGACCTGCTGAGTGTTAGATACCAAATACCTCTGGTGTCTGTCCCTGCAGGATGCCCCATGATGCCAGTATGCCAGGGCATCGTAAGGACTCTGGTTATGATTTTCCTTGGATCTAGGCAGAATCTCCAATAGGATCTTGACCTATGGAATAACTTGATAATATATGAAAAAACTAAAAACAATCAATCAATCAAAAAGAAAAGAAAAGAAAAGAAAAAGAAAGGGGGATGGATCTCTCTGAATCTGTTAGTCTCCTTGGCTCCCATTTCCAATCTTCCCCCCATGGCTTCTGTCTCTTCTATTGACTCTCCTCCTGGTATGCCATGTAGGAGTGTTTATACTGTACATGGCTTAGGATCTATCAGTTGTAAAAGGACCACCAGACAGTCAGTAACTGATATGAGAATACAAACACTTGTGGGAATATGCGTCTCACCACTGGGCCCCAATGCATTAAGGGGGAAGGCTTTTGCTACAGAGACATACTCTAACCACAGATATGCTCTGAGCTTCCCTTGAGGTCCCTATGCTTACTACTTGCTGGTCTTGTATGCAAAAATCTTACTCCTCTCCAACACTGATGGGGCTTGGTGGGTGCAGAGCTTCCTGTCAGTTGCACGGTTTTCTGATGGGCAGGAAACTCAAGCCTGAGGACACAGGAACTGTATGAGAGGCAAGAAACTGCATGAAAGCCTCCAGTTTTTGGCAGCCTGAACCTCAAGCAAGGTTGTACATCAGGAAGGAAAGAAAGCAAACAAGCCTGCAAAGCTCACTGTAACAAACAGAACTGAAAGTGACATTTGCAAAGCTCTTCTCCAGTCAGCCCCATCTCTCACCTTACTTTTTTTCTTTTTTTTTTGAAATTCGTTTTTTTAATTTTCTATGTTCTTTGTTTACATTCCAAATGCTTTCCCCTTTTCCAGTTTCCCCCTTCCCATAAGTCCCATAAGCCCTCTTCTCTCCACCCATTCCTCAATCACCCCCCCCCCCCCATTTCTCTGTCCTGGTACTCCCCTACAATGCTGGATCAAGCCTTTCCAGGACCAGGGCCCTCTCCTTCCTTCTTCTTGGATATCATTTGATATGTTAATTGTTTCTTGAGTATTCAGAGCTTCTGGGCTAATTAATATCCACTTATCAGTGACTGCATTCCATGTGTATTCTTTTGTGATTGGGTTACCTCACTTAGGATGATATTTTCCAGTTCCAACCATTTGCCTAAAAATTTCATGAATTCATTGCTTTTAATTGCTGAGTAGTATTCCACTGTGTAAATATACCACATTTTCTATATCCATTCCTCCATTGAGGGACATATGGGTTCTTTCCAGCTTCTGGCTATTATAAATAAGGCTGCTATGAACATAATGGAGCATGTGTCCTTATTGCATGCTGGGGAATCCTCTGGGCATATGCCCAGGAGAGGTATAGCAGGGTCCTTCGGAAGTGTCATGCCCAGTTTTCTGAGGAACCACCAAACTGATTTCCAAAGTGGTTGTACCATCTTACAATCTCACTAGCAGTGGAGGAGTGTTCCTCTTTCTCCACATCCTCACCAACACCCACTGTCTTCTGAGTTTTTAACCTTAGCCATTCTGACTGGTGTGAGGTGAAATCTCAGGGTTGTTTTGATTTGCATTTCCCTAATGACTAATGATGTTGAACATTTCTTAAGGTGCTTCTCAGCCATCGATAGCTTATGCTCTAAGATCAAGAATTGACAAATGGGACCTCATAAAATTACAAAGTTTCTGTAAGGCAAAGGACACTGTCAAAAGAACAAAACAACAACTAACAAATTGGGAAAAGATCTTCACCAACCCTACATCCGACAGAGGGCTAATATCCAATATATACAAAGAACTCAAGAAGGTAGACCCCAGAGAACCAAATAACCTATTAAAAATGGGGTACAGAGCTAAACAAAGAATTTTCACCTGAAGAAATTCTCACCTTACTTTCATGCTTACATACAGCCACTTGGGGTCCAGCTGACACTGCATACATTTGGACATTCTCTGGCTGCAGACTAGAAGACTATGAAAGCTTCTGGATGGAAGAAGAAAAAAGATGGAGAGAGAAAACTTGCTAACTCCCTGAACCTGAGGATTTGTCCCTGTGCAAGAAGCTCACTCCATGCACCCTCTAGGATTTGACCACTAGCAGCCACAGGAAGAACGACTCATTACGGTCTCATCCTCAAAGACCTGTGATTCTGTTCTTAAGACAGATTGAAGACAGAACACCTGCCCTGCACCCCTAATCAGTGAACTGCAAGCTTGCTTCTCAAGTGACTGCTCTTGTCTGGAACTTCGGAGTCTTCTGAGAGCACTCAGCAAAAGCATCCCAGAGTTATTTCAACAGTTATTCCCATGTCTTAAATGAGCTTACCTATTTCTCCCTTGCTGTCTGCCCACTCCATTCTTAGATGAAAGGCTGACAAAAACCTGTCAGAGACAGGAGAAGGTGTTTTCCAACCACTTCACCAGAGTCCCCAGGGTATTTTCATCAAGGAGCTAGTGGGAGATGCTTCAACACTGTCCCCAGGGTGTCATCAACAAGAAGTCAATAGGAGATGCTTCAACACTGTCCCTAGGGTGTGAGAGCTGATATGAGCTGGAGAGCATGTGTGTGTGTGTGTGCCTGTGTGTGCCTGTGTGTGCCTGTGTGTGTGTGTGTGTGTGAGAGAGAGAGAGAGAGAGAGAGAGAGAGAGAGAGAGAGAGAGAGGGAGAGGGAGAGGGAGAGGGAGAGGGAGAGAGAGAGAGAGAGAGAGAGAGAGAGAGAGAGAGAGAGAGAGAGAGAGATTTTCTATAGCCAAGACTGGAGGGCCCCAAAAGAGTAAAGCTAAGGCTAGGGACAGATGTGTCTCTAGGCTCTACTGGTGGCAAATCTGAACCAGGCAACTCAGGTCTCTTGCACTCCATGGTGAAGCTCCTCCTCCCTCTATGAGTGATTCATTCTTTGTTTACTCCAGGTGGCCAGAGAGCAGTTTCCTTACATTCTCACTCTGCCCAGGCTTTTACCATTATTATATAATGTTGTAAACTTTAGAAAAAGGCAACATTAGGAAATGTTATTCAGACATCTAACAAAATCTTGTGTCTTAGTTGGAGTTTTCTTGCTGTGAGGAGACACCATGACCAAGGCAACTCTTATAAAGGCAAACATTTAATTGGGGGCTGACTGATAGTTGCACAGGTTTGGTCCATTATCGTCATGAAGGGAAGCCTGATAATGTGAAGGAAGACATGGTGCTTGATGAGACAAGAGTTCTACATCTTGATCAGAAGGCAATCAGGAGAGTTTAAGTAAGGAACATCCAAGCCCATGCCCAGGGTGATGCAACAAGGCCATGCCTACTCCAACAAGACCACAACTCCTAATAGTGCCACTTCCCATTGCCCAATATATTCAAACCACCATACCCTGCATGGGTGATCTTCAGTCTTGGGTAACAGGGATGAGTGACTGTCTCCTTTCTCTGAAGCCCTAACTGGAGCCAAGGGCAACTTGAGTCTCATCTATATAGGCTCAGTTCCTCCATCATCTGTAGGCATCCTGTAGGCAATCCCAGGATACCTTTCACCCTTGACTCTGGGTGAGGCCACATGGTTAGGAACAAGTGGCACAGGAACTAAAGTTGACCACTGAGAATTTCTACCATCTAAGGAAGAGGCCTGCTTAGCTGTTGGACCATATTGAGGCTCCAGGAAAATAATGGGTATGAGGGTGGAGAAAAGCTACTTAAATACCTGATTCTGTGGCCCCTTGGAAATTGTCACAGTTTGACTACAATAAATAGGTTATGTTTTTTGACTTGCCAAATCCCTGAAATTCCCTCTCTAATATTGAACATTTGTGTTATCTTGTTGTTGTTGTTGTTGTTGTTGTTGAAATTGTTGTTATTGTTGTGGCTACTGCAGCTGCTGAAGTTTGGCTTATAGAAAGATGTGAGAGCTATTTCTATATAGCTCAGGCTGGCCTCAAACTCCTCTCTTAGCTTACTGAGTGATAGGATTACATTATGCCAAGGCACAGTCCTCTTCTCTTGAAATGGTCCCAAACTCTTGCTTGTTTATTGTAGCTGAATAGCAGCTACATCTATATGTAAGCTTGGAAAAAATGCCCTTGTTTGTCCTCATACACCCTGTGCAGCAAGTTCACTGATCTCAGATTCTCGAAGTGTTTCATCCTTTGTTTCTCTGTGATATGAGCTCCTTTCCAAATCCTTTGATCCTAGATGAAAGGAAGGTGATGACCCAGCAGTCCTTATTGGATTTTGCCTCACAATCATGTCTTTGGACCATACAATGGCAGATTCTGTATTACTCTGACAATAAGAGTAGGTGGTAATTCCCAAAGATCTGCAGTGCAGTTGCCCATCACCAACTTCAGCATTGGCATGATCCCTACAGAGGGCTGGCATTATCATCATCCCTATCACTTTCATTGTCCTCAACTTCAGTTTTCCCAGAAACAAACACATGGCACAAACAGGCTCACCAGCTCACTCCAAGTCATTTGCTGGTAAGTGTTGGGCCTGAGATTGACATTCAGTCAGGCTTACTTAAATTTTTGCACTTACCTACTGTGCTGTGTGTGTGTGGGGGTGGCATCTACACTGCTAAAGCTAGGGGAACCTATGGTTACCTTTGAGTTGGGAAATGATGGGCTGGAGTTTTGGTCTTTGATAGAGTTAATAGGAGGGTGAAGATGTATCTTACTTAGGGTTTTACTGCTGTGAACAGACACCATGACCAAGACAACTCTGAGAAGGACAATATTTAATCAGGGCTGGCTTACAGGTTCAGATGTTCAGTCCATTATCATCAAGGCAGGGACATGGCAACATCCAGGCAGACATGATGCAGGAAGAACTGAGAGTTCTACATCCTCATCTGAAGGCTGCTAACAGAATTCTGGCTTTCAGCCAGGGAGGATGAGGGTCTTAAAGCCTACACCCACAGAGACACATCAACTCCAACAGGGCCACATCTAATTGTGCTACTCCCTGGGCTGAGCATATACAAGCCTCTACAGGATGGATCTGGATGGAGACAGGCAGGTGGCTTTGACTCAGGCATTGATGCCAGAGCAGATCAGGTGTAAGCCACAATAGACCTTAAAGGCATCCTGAGCTTCAGGCTTGCAAGTGAGTAGACCAGTGTGATAGTTTGAATGAAAATACCACCCTAAATGCATAAGAAGTGGCACTATTAGGGGGTGTGGCCTTGTTCGAGTAGGCATGGCTTTGTTGGAGCAGGTGTGTCACTAGGGGTGGGCTTTCAGGTCTCAGAAGCTCAAGCATGGGCTTCAAGTGTGTCTTTTCCTGCAGATTGTGGATCAAGAGGTAGAATTCTCAGCTCCTTCTGGAGCACTATGTCTGCTTGCATGCCGCCATGTTTTCCACTATGAGAGTAGTGAATGAAAGCTCTTGTAAGTAAGCCCCAGCTAAATATTTTTCCTTATAAGAGTTGCTGTCTCTTCACAGCAATACAACCCCAACTAAGACAGCCAGATTACATTTTTTTTTTAGATAAGAAACTAAAGCTTGGGAATGGTGACACATGCCTGGAACACTCAGTGAGCAGGCAGCCAAACCAGCTTCTGAAAGTTGTTCCCTGCTTCCTGGTTGCAGAGGTGTGGAAAACTGAGCCCAAGGTATAGACCATGGCCCTAAGAATACCCACTCCCTGTCTCTATGATGTTAGAGTGGCTCATGTCCTGTCTTCCATAGCTTGCCATAATAGTCTAGGCGAGGACATCCTAGTCAGAGACTTGACAGCAGATTTACATATAGTCATAACTTTGTCATCAGACCAGTTCCCAAGACCCAGGTCATCATCATCATGGGGTAGATGTAGTCAGAAGACATAGCTGAGAAACAAATTAGCTCTGGACTCCTGGGAGGGGTTATAGCAACTGCAAAGCTCTCATCTCCCCGACCATATCACTGAAATCTCAACAAGCACTGTGCATGATGTTTAAGACAATACTAATGGAAAAGTTCCAAGCATCTCCTGGGCTAGGATGTGGGCATGAGCTTGAAGCCCTTCCTCATCTTGTGGAGTGTCATTTACATTTTTGTGGTTACATATGTGGTTACATTATGCTCTGTGTGGGCGTGGCTCACTTTGAGTAGCCTTAGAATCCTAAAGCCATCACTGTTCTGTGCTGGGGAAACTGAGCCCTGAAATTCAGGGAGACACTTTTCTTTGCTATTATGGCATGTTATCTAGCTAGTATCCTGAGCCCTGGAGGATGCTACCTGCCATGGGAAGAAGAATTTTCCACCTGCCAGGTTATCAGCCTGGTGATTTCTGCAACGAGCTCCTACTTCCCTTGAGGCTGAAAAAAAAAAGTGGCAAATGATGCAGAAGAGGCTGGAGAGAGAATTCAACAGCTGGAGAATTCAACAGCTGGAGAATTCAACAGCTGGGCAGGCCAAATGCAGGGAGTATGAGGATACTACAGTGTGAGGGAGTATTTGCATATTCACAAGTACACACACATGCACATTTGTGTGCACACTCTCATGAGTTGATGTAGTACATGTATGTTTCTAGCACTACTGGGATCTGGAGGAGGGAGAAAGCAAGATTCTTTCTAGTAAACGCCTGTGGATAAAGTGCTTGCCAGACAAGCATGAGGGCCTCCTGACCCATGTAAAAAATAAAAAAGCAGGATAGACTATATCCATGTGAGACCCAGCTCCTGGCAGAAACACAAGAATCCCAAGGATTTGTTGCTAGCTAGTAAAGATGAATTCTTGACCTCAGTCATTAATGGGCTCAATTTTTCCTACCTCAGCAACCAGGAAACAGGGAACAACTTTCAGAAGGCTCTGTGAGAGATGCTGTCTCTAAAACTAAGGTGGAAAGCAATAGAGAAAGGCAGCAGACATTAGACATTGACCTCTGGCTTCTGTATATGTGTCTGTACACACACACACACACACACACACACAGACACATACATAACACAACGTGTGCATAACAAAGAATCACAAAATTTCACAGTGAAATTTGAGCCTTAGACTTCGAAGGAAACTCTTTCATGCTGACTCCAGGAAGGGGTAATATTGAATAATAGAAGGGATACTGACCCAAGAAGCAGAACATTTAAATATATCTGTGTCCAGTCTATTGGGTGACATCAGGAACTCAGCCAGCCTACTTTCCAAACAGATGAAGCTATAGAACCATTGACAGAAGTCAGTGAGGCTTGCAGAGGGTGCTGTGGTTCATAGCCGTCCTTCAGGTTTGAGTCACTATTCCATTAGCTGGTGGGCATGTAAGCACAGGAACTGCAGCCATGCAGAAATGAAGAAAACTTCCTCTCCCAAGGTCATAACCCCCTCTCCTTCATAATGGTCTAGTAGGTGACAAGTCAGTACAGGCCAGGGCAAGTCTGTTAGGCCTGTCTAGGCCCGCCCAACTTGAAGCTCCGGGGTGATCAACAGAGGCTATCCTTGAGTTTACACTGCAGATCATTTTCACCCGGAAATCCTCTTTACCATCTCCAGGCATTTGTCCTGGACACCGAATCCTATCTCAATACTTACACAACAACTCTGAGAACCTGGGTTAAGGCCCTAATTACACGGTGTCACAGGTATCTGTGATCTGGGAAGTGGCCATTTAAACATTTTCTAGTCATGTCTGGAGGGTACCCTTGTCTTCTGTGTGCTTCCTCTATCATCCACAAGTATGATGGGCTTATCTTTCTATCAGCTAGAGAATTCTGTCAAAGCCCCGTGCAAACCAGGTCAGTGTTACTATTTTACCTTCAAATCACCTTAGGTGACTCTCAAGATCTATGTCCATGGACTTGAGACTGTGCTCACCCTTAAGTGTGACCTCAGATAGACATCTCATGCCCCTGGGAGATGTACTCAAATCTGTCCTATTAGGACTTGTGTTACCTTTGGGCCTTCTAGAAGCCACCTCAGAACAGAACTTGCAACCTTGAACTCAGAGTGAACTATTAAACCTCATGGATCTTCTGTTCATGTCTTGCTAGAAACAAGATTGCAAGATCCCAGAGAGGAAACTGAGATGAGTCACTCTCTTCAGATGCGCTTTATTAAGAGAGGAAGAGCATCATCCAGGAAGCAATGATGAGGCTCTAGTGGAGAGAGACAGGTCATTATTCAGTTCTGAACCTCTACAAACAACATGGAGGGAGGGCTGGAGGACAGGAGCCTGAAATTCTAGACAACAAAAGGAATTCTTTGTTCTGATAGGTTTGCATATATATGTTGATAACTGTATGTAGTGCTAATTGCAGATGTGGGTGACCTGATTTCTGGGAGTTGGTAGTTAGAAGATGTATAAAGAAAGAATATGTGAAATGGGAAAGAAAATCCCTATGCCTTCATCTCTTGAGAAAAAGGTTTATGGGACATATGGGGAGGGGGGATCTGGGAAAGGGGAAGTCATCTGGAATGTAAACAAAGAATATAGAAAATAAAAATATTTTTAAAAAAAAGGAAAAAAAGGAAAGAAAGTCCTGAAAGACTGGAATGAGACAGGGAATGTGAATACCCACAACAATGTGAGGTTATAAACACAAGTTTTTTACTTATGATACACAACTTTGGAAGTTCTAAATGTAAGATTAGATGGCTCTCTGGTTAGGTTTCCATTAATGATGATTATTGATGGGGTGAAGGGATCATGGATAATCTTTATGTTTTCTAGTGACATGAAACTGAATTTGCAGGACGGAGTTGGGAATCCTCTCTGAAGCAACCAACTTGACCAAGCTCACTGTGACCCTCAAGGTCACTGATCTTATTACATTTGCATCCAGCTGCAGTTTCTTCCTTACACTGTTTTATCTTCCATGCCAAAGTAATAATAACAATAATAATTATTATTTTAATAAAAAAGTCTCACTATGTATCCCTGGCTAGCCTAGAACTTGCTTTGTAGATCAGGCTGGTTTTGAACTCACAGAGATCTACCTGCCTCTGCTTCCTGGTTGGGGTGACACTATACATGGCCCTGAAGTAATTAGTAATAAATATACTTACAATTATTATGTGATGCCATTAATTGACTTTGGTCTATACAATGTCTCTTGCATCCCAGGTCTGATGCTAATCATATGCAGTATCATCTTCATCCAGAAAAGCTCTTCACACAAGGTATGGGAACTGATTTCAAGGTTCAGATAATGAATGGATGTGCCCAAAGCCCTACATCCTGAGTGGAAATGAGCAGAGCTAGGACCCTACTGTGATTCTCCTTGGTTTAACTGCCTTGAGAAGAGTTGGCAGAGTAACTGAAGCATCTGGTTTGGATTTGCACCAGTTGCTGAATTATCGTAGTGTTAAAATGAAAGAACTCTAACCTTGGGGCATCAAGGATCTATGATTGAATCTTCCTACCCTAGTATTGCAAAGGGCAGATAGATCATCATTGTTTTGAATTATTGTCTTTTTTTCTTTGAGAGTTAGTTTGGCTTTGTTTTTAATATCTAAAAGGGAGCGTAGTACTGAACCTCAAGCAATTAATTTCCAACTGAAATAACAAATGCAAAATTGCCCAGGAATGATAGCTGTTAATAATCTAATTTAAGTGCACACATTTCTCCATCCATCCATCTGTCCATTTATTTATTATCCTTCATTCACCTTTTATGTTAATTCTAGGTGTTCAAGAGGCAATATTGGTTCTGGTGCTGGAATGAAGACTTCACACACTTACCATTTAGGAAATACTGGGTATGTGTTTAACATCTCTCAACCTCATCTTGCATTCAGGATGAAAGTTACTGTCTTGTGCCAGGCACATGTTAATTGATTTGTGTGTGTTAACTCATTAAGTCTTCCCAACAGCCTTTGAGTTCTGCTTACATTATTGCATATGCTTGACCTTTTGGTTGCACAGGATGAATGAGAGACTGAGTCAATGGTTGCTGTGTTTTGTTGGCTGGTGAGGTGTGGAGTTAAACATTCATTCATTCTTATGGAATTAGAGTGTGAGCTCACAGTGTTGTACAGCTATTGCTTCTTTTAGAAGTACTATACAGGTTTCATTGGTGTCAAGTTAAGGTTAGTCTGTGTCAACATTCTGAGAGTGATGGTCTAACCTATGAGTGGTTCCATATGTATACTTCAAGAACAGACTTTGGGCCTGGATTCTGTTGGGGCTCTGTTCTAGATCCTCAGAAAAGCTGTGTTTTGGGCAAGAGTTTTATTTCTCATGTCAGCAAAGGAACAAAGGAACAGCAAAGGACAGTAACAAAATTCTCCATCTGAGGATTTAAAAATAATTTTATTTTTAATTATTTGTATCTGTGTGAGCTGTGCATGTGGGTATGTGGACATACATGTAGGTACCTGGTGAAGCCAGAGACATCGGATCTACTTATTATTGAGTTACATACAGTTGTGATGTGTCTGACATGGATACAGGGAATTGAACATTGGGTCCTCTAGAAAAGCAGCAGGTACTTTTTCCTGCTGAGCATTTCTCTATCCCCACCTGAGGGTTTTGGGGACTTCCTTCAGCTAGAGCTAGAACAAAGAGTAGAAATGGAACCCAGCATATTTTAAATTCACTACAAGTTTTGATTTGTTTGAAAAAAAAAAACCCCTTTTTTTTTTAAACCAGTTTACACTCACAGTAAAGTGCATGCACATTTCAGATCTCTTAGATAGGCAATGCTTTAGTTATCAAGGTCTCCCCATAGCCCAGAGCATCATATCTCATATAGTCTTGAAGCTGCCATTTTCACACACACACACACACACACACACACACACACACACACACACACACACACTATTGAGATAGTCAGTGAGACTCTCTCCTATTCTATAGATCTAGTTAGAAGTTCCTAAGTCTCAAGTGTCAACACATTCTCTCCTGAGTGATCCCCTCACACCACAAACTGTTAAACAGGTGAGAGCTTACCAGCTAGAAGGAAACAGGAAAGGTACAGGTAGAGTCTGGGATTGCCCGCTCTTTAATAACTCTGTTAGAGCTGACACTGAGGGCATTTGTAATTCATCTCTTCCTCCATTCAATCATCCACGGTTGGGAGAGTCCATTTCTGTTTATTTCTTCCAGAGAGGCAAAACTGTGCATTTAATTACTCCTTCCCTTCTTCATCTCTCTGGAATCATAGACCTTTCAGTCTTATGGGCATAAAACCCAGTGTGTTTCCTGCCACGGGGGAAGCTGGGCAGTGCACACTAAAGCTCTCATCTATAACTCCCATCCTCAGCTGCTACTTTCCCCACCTCCCTGAACACTTTCTAGAGGTTCCTTCCCTTGTGCACACCCATACTCTTCTCTTTGGACCCGAGATTAGCTTCCATTCCCACCTGCCTTCATTCTCTTCCATCCCCGCAATGCCCTTTCACCCTGTGGCCAGGGCATTTAAAGAGATCCATCTCACATCTCTGTGTCTGTTGTGTACTGGAAAGAAAGCATCAGAGTCCTCGTGGCGCTAAACATCTACTTTGTGTTACTGTATGTAGTTGTGACTATTTCGACTGTTCAGAGAGGGAAAGCTCACCGCTTTACCCAGAATATATCACAGGCTATCTTGAAATGTGTCAGGTGAACTAAATATGGACAGACAATGAGGTGTCTTGGCAGGGTGTGTTGAGATGGGACTGTACTGAACCCACAAGCAGCAATACTTAGGGGGTTTATCCAATACCAGCAAAGGCACTGATGGATCAGACTTTCACAAGCCCTTGTCTGGGGGCTTCTTGATATGTATTTGATATATATTCTAGTTTCTCACAAGTAGGCTGTGAGAAGCAAAGGCAGTTTGGCTCAATAAGAGGTCAGCTTTGAGGCAGAATTGGCAAGACTTCCCCAACCCTGTGTCTAGAAGCTTCTGAAATGTCTGAAACTGAGGACATTCAGGAGTACTCCAAAAAGCTTGGGCAGCTGTTTCTCAAATTGTCATCTCCCTTTAACCCTGACCCGTGTCTTGGGGTGAGCATAAAACCCAAAAGTGACAGGTGTTCATCGTTCATTAAGATACATGCATGACAACAGCCTACTGTATGCCTACTACCAAATTTGATTGTCACGGTCATCCTCTGAAGTATGACCTTCAATTGCCTCCATCCACATCTTAGTCCTGGAACCCTGAGTAAGGATCTCAAGGGAATCAAGATACACGGACAGAAAGACTGGGCTTGGCTGGGTTGGATCCTCCCTGATGGAGTCATGCTGTCTAGCACAGCAGCCCAGGTGCAGCACAGAGGGAGGGGCTGGCTGATCTTTGTAGGATGTTTTTATAGGGAGGTAGTCTTATGTTGTAAACATGTGATTGGAGCAAGCTGCTGTTGCTATTTTCTCTACACATTGGTCTATTGTTGTACATGGACCCTGGGGGAAGGCTTTGTTGCTCCTCTGAGCCTAACTTGGGGAAGGCTTTGGTGCTGCCTTGTGGCTGGGACACTGTGGTCCTTCACATTTCTGTGCCCATGTCAACAATATTCATCTACTCGCTTGGCTTCCTCTACTTCCCACACCCAATGTAATTTTTGAGCCCACAGAACAGTTTTTCCAGGTTAGCCCTGAAATTGCCAAATAGCATAGGGATGACCTTGATCTCCTGCTTTCTCTGTCTCTGCTTCTCAAGCACTGGATTACAGGTGTATATAACCACAAATACTACCCATAACCCATTTTTAAATTTATTTAAAAAAAGCTTTAATAAACTATAAACAGAAAATTCTCAGCCTGATAATTGTTCTCTGTGAAATACACAGCTACTCACCCAGTTAATAATGAAAAATGTAAAACTTGTTTTAGCAAGGGAAAATGGCAAATGTGTTTGCTATTATATAATTTATCCAATATTATCTTGGAGGTCCTAGCTAATGTAATTAGGAAGGAAAAGGGAAAAGAAGAAACAATAAGAAAAAGGAGAGAGGAAGGGAGGTTGTATGGCCATTATCACAAAGGATGTAAAAGGATCTCCAAAAGCACCAAGAAGGCTCAGTGGTTAAAGCCTTTGCTACCCTTGGCAAGAGCCAGGTTTGGTTTGCAGCACCTATCTTGGGCAGCTCACAACCATTCTAAATTCCAGCTCCAGGGATCTGATGGTCTCCTCTGACCTCTCCAGGTACCTGTATAAACATATTCAGACAGATATACATATACATAAATAAAAAGTATATTTTTACTTTAAAAGTATTCTGGTTTCATATGCTGAGATCATTTGTAGAAAATCCTAAGGTTTCTGCTAAAAAACTGTATGAGAACTAGTAAATGAATTCATCTTGGTCATGCAGTACAAGATCACAGTTAAACAAACAAACAAACAAACAAACATATTTAAACAGCAATCAATGAGCATTCCCAGAATAAAATTAAGAAAAAATTTGCTTATAGTGCAGCATAAAAAGGAGAAATTATCTAGAAACAATAAAAAGAAATTATCTAGAAACAAATTTACCGAAAGCAGCACAAAAATTGTGCAAACCACAAAACACTGTGAAGCAAAGTCTAAGTAGCCAGGCCTCTCATGATCATAGATTGGAGATTTAAAATTCCCAGCCAAGTGATGGCCCTTTAAGTGGGCTTCATATTAACAACACGTCTCACTGGCATTAGTATTACTAGTTTCTAAAGAAATTGGCCCTGATCCTAGAATGATGCAGAAACTGAAGAACCCACTACATCTGGAACAATCCTGAAAAATAGCAGGATAGAGCTGAGGAACTTATGCTTCTGAATTTCAAAATTTGCAGACACCAGGCTGGAGACATGTATGTCATGGGGCCTGCACAGTCATCAACAGTGTATGCAGATCAGCAGAAGGTAATCAAAGCACAGAGCTAAGCCCTGCTTGTCTGGTCAGTTCATTTGTGCCATAGTTCAATGGAGGAAGTAACATTCTGTTCAACAATAAGGGCCACATGTACATGCATAGGTGACACTGTGAAGTTGAACCACTTCCTCACTCCATACACAAACCTTGTTACAAAATTAATAGACCCACAAGAAAGGTCAGAAGAAGAAGAAAATAGCAGCATATCTTCATGACCTCTGATTAGGTAAACACTCATGATGCCATGAGCTCACACTGAAGAGTAGATAGATTTGACTTCTTTAAAAAGTAAACATTGTTCACATGGTCTCCTGATTCTGGCTATAGATCAAGATGTTGAACTCTAGGCTCCTCCAGAACCATGTCTACCTGCAGGTCACTCTGCTTTCCACCATGATGAAAAGGACCAAACCTCTGCAACTATTTGGCCATACCATGCTGAAAAACCATTTAATCAAGTAACACCCTGTCGACAAGATTCCATCTCGCCTGAATCATCAAAAAAAAAAAAAAAAAAAAAAAGTAACAACAGATGCTGGTGAAGATATGGGAGACAAAGGGCTCTTTCTTTCTGCTGATAATAACATAAACTATTTATGTACCTATGGAAATCGGTATGGAGATTCCTCAAAATACTAAAGGTAGAACTACTCTACCAGCATTCTTGTATGTATATTCAAAGGAACCAAAGCCAACACATGACAGAAGTACTTGCCACTCAGTGTTTGTTGGCACACTATTCACAATGGCCAGCCAGGAAGCAGGACTAACCTAGAGGTTTACCCACAGATGGATGCAGAAATAGAGGGTGGTACAAATACACAATGGGATTTTGTACAACTAAAATCATGACATCTGCAGAAAAATGGAGAAAAGTTGGAAATTATTAAGCAAAATAAGCCAGATTTGGGAAGATAAAAATTCTATTTTTTTCTTATATGTACAATATAAATATAAAACTCTAAAAATAGTAAAAGAAAAAAAGTAAACATTTGTGCTTAAGAATGACTAATGATAACTAACATACAGAATGGAAGTTGTTATAAGGAACTTATCAACCTAAAAGAGAAAGAGAGAGAACTTTTATAAGGGTATCCAGAGAGCTACCAGGCACCTAAGAAGAACTCTGTACCACTCACTGTGTGCCTGTGTTAAAGGCAATATGTACCGAGACTTCACATGCATGCAAGCTGTAATATACACAGAAGATAAAAAAAATCAGTGAGGTTGGGAGATACCAGGATCATTGCACGTTGCTACTTGGAGTGTAACAGAGTCTGAAGTTACCATATGATTCATCAGTTCCAACCCAAGGTACACAGCCAAGAGGAAAGAAATTGATGTTTACATAAAATCTTGCTTATGGATGCTTATTGTAGGCTTATTTGTAAAAGTCAAAGGTAGAAAAATGCAACGAAGTATATACAAAGATAGAACGTAGATTCTCAGTTCTGCAAAATTGACTTTGCATTTAGGCTCAGCTCCAGAAGAGTGAGCCACTGGAAAGTTCGCTCAGCCTCTAAAGGGTTGGATTTCTGTAACTTCAGAAGGCAAGCACGTGTGAAAGTACCAAGTTCAGTGACTCCTTCTGATTGCTTATTTTTTCTTTTCATAACAGTGAAGATTCTAGTATTGCTCTGTGTACCTGGAGGAGAATAAACAATGATGTAAGACTTAATTAACTATTAATTCATAATGACAGAGAAGTGGTATTGCAGAGAAGATTTCTCTGTGTTCAAGAAGGTTGGCACATCACATCTCCCTTTCCCAGTGCTTCTCTAGCTTTTTGTGACAAGCGTGGGAAGGGGAGACCAGGGCAGACAGGGGGATTTTCTGGGCAGCTGAGCTTGGCTGGAGCCAACCCCCAAGCCCAGTTCCCTATCCACATTTGGATTTCCCACTCGGTTCAGACAGCTTCTTCCTCATTGTTGGCAGATCTCTTTGGCTCAGAACATAGCATTCTGATAAGTCCAATCAGTGCCCAGAGTCCTTGGGAGGTCAAAGAGCCTGGGACCCAAGTGTCATCTATATGATGACAGCAACCAGATGCTGTTGGCAGCTAGAGCCAAGGGATAAATAAAACGCTAACTGAAATAGCCAGATGCCCAGGTCCTCTCCTGTTCCTGGCCCAAAGAGACAGAGGAAATGCCAGAAGTCCCACCAGTCCTCACTGCATCTGAGGGACTCATTCTGTATCTATTCTGGGAGGGTCTGGGCAGAGGCTGCCTGAAGA
The DNA here is from genome assembly GCF_947179515.1 of Apodemus sylvaticus. Lineage (NCBI taxonomy): Eukaryota > Metazoa > Chordata > Mammalia > Rodentia > Muridae > Apodemus > Apodemus sylvaticus. The sequence continues at coordinate 35,997,998 of NC_067488.1, forward strand.
ACAGCTGCTAAGAGAGGGAGGAGTGTGTTACATGACATGTGGGGTTTCTAGCTTGCAGGCACATGTGGCGCTTGTCCATCTACAGTAGTCTGATGCTGACGGAATGCATGGAATGGAGAATGGACGTGATATATAATAAAAGCTTATAGCAAACTATTACATGTTAGGCTTCTCCCACTGAGCAGACAACTGACATGGGTTTTCAGTAAAGGCTATACAAATACGCAATTGTATTTAATCACCCAAACGAAGTCATTTTCCTTTACTTTTGCAAGTAAGGAAACCAAACTCACTCACTGTCATGGGCTCAGTGGTGGAGGTGGAGATTGACGATACCTCTCATGTTGATCCTGTTCAAAGCAGAAGGTCAGGTTCATCTGTGAGGGGGTAGGGCTGTACTGTTAGTGCAACTGGCTATGGGTGAGCCCAGGAAGGTCAGTTAGCCAGGCCAAAGTGAACGGAGGAAGGATAGTGGCTGGGCGGAGGTGGGGCAGGCAACCCTGGAGTCTGTTTGTGTTTATCCTTCTACTGAGAGCCCAGGTCACCTGTCTGGAGAATATGGGACCTGGTGTGGAGGGATGGGATCGTCCCTACTACGGTCCTATAGTCAGCTGACGGATTACTGCTAGGAAATGGACCCTTGTTCTCAGAGACTGGCTTGAATTCTGAGTTCAAAATAAGTTCAAGTATATTCAGTGACTTCTCAAATACTCCCCATGAAGTATTAGAGGAGAGTGGAACCTTTGGCCCTGGTCTTGTTGTTTTATCCAAAACCCATTTTAGTAGATGGGGAGATGCATCAGTTCACATCTGGGATGGGGATAAAGAACAGGAAACAGCCTGGAGGAGATGATTTGGGAAAAGGGAAGAAGCCTTCAGCAAAGACTGATGTCAGGATAGCTGTTGGCCCTTGCCCATGTTTTTCCAGGTGGACGCTGTCTAGCTAAGTCCCCAAATTGAAACACTCCCTCCTTGAGGGAGGAGGAAGGCTCATCAGATTCAGGAAGGGAGTGAGCCTTACAAGGCCAGTAAGCTGGTGAAGGCTACAACCCAAGGGCTTCTCCCTACAGTTAGTTACATAAGCAGTAACTGTGGTTGTGGAGAGAAGGCTCCTGCTGAGGAAGCTAACTGAAAGCAGTACAGAGCAAAGCTTGGGGCTTCAGCTTCTGTGAGTCATCACCTGGGCTGCAGAAGCCTCTGACTCACACATGCTCCTGTAAGTTAACTCAAATAAACTCACTGGCCAGCTAGCTAGACCTGTGCAGAATGATTTCCTTAGCCTGTCATCGGTCTCCTATGTGGGGTGAGTAGGCTTGTTTAGGTCTCCCTAAGAGAAGGTACATATTGGTGGAGATGCTCCAGAGATGCTTTGTGAGAATGACTACCGGAAACACACACCAGGGAAGCTTTCTTTCACAAAGTCAGGAAAATAAGCAAGCTGCCCCTTCACCCCCTTTCTTTTCTGTTGTGTTTGAGGAATGTGTTTCACATCTGTCTTTAACATTACGGACTAATCTCCACACCTAATTCCTGTGTGGATTCTCATTTGTTTGCCAGATCTTAAATCACATGATTGTGCTAAAGCTGCTAGGGTATCTGGGGAGAGTAGGCATTGTTTGACTTCTTAAATTCTTAGAAGTCAATTTACTTGAAAAAGAATCAGTCATAGCAACAGGGATTGGCAGGTGGGAAGGACTAGCCAGTCATGTCTCACAAGCCCTCTTGCCAGCACACAGGGCCTTTGTTGATCTGGAGGTAGGTGAGGACAGCAAGCCCCATCCAATTCCTGGTGTCTTCAGCAAGATCTCTGTGTTACCTTTGGAGGTGTCAGGTACTTGAGGAGTGGCTCAGAAGGCTCCAGAAACCTTCTGCTTGTCCTACTGCCTAAGAAACTGGGGCTTGGGATCTTAGCCAGTTAGCTATAGGCCCAGGCAATGCATGGAAACATTTAGTTCCTTGATGTCAGAGACACATGGTCTCTACCCTCTCCAGACCCTAATTTAAATGCCAAATGTAGTTATAAGTAAAGTATAGTTCCTACTCATTCCCTGGAGTGGTGTTCTTTGTATTTTAAAATGTTAATCAGCTTTGTGTCACTGTAACAAAATGCTTGGGGTAATTAAATTGTAAAGAGACAAATGTTTGCTGTGGCTCACAGTTTTGAAGGTTCCAGTCCATGACTGATAGGCCTCATTGCTTTGGGGTTTCTGGTGGAGATTTTAGGCCACAGTGGCAGGGAGTATTTAATAAACTGTTTATATCATGACCATGAAGCCAAAGAGACACCATTGTTTGAGGTCCTATAACCACTTTCAAGGATCTGAAGACCTCCCTACAAGCTACCTTCTAAATGTCCCACTACCTCTCATCAGCCTTGCAGATCAAGCTATCAACACATAGACCCTTGGGAGACACTTAGCCAACCACAGCAGGGAGTAAGAAGCAGATCAGAGCAAGCAAGTGCTGTTATGATGAATTGGTATAAGGAAGTCTTCCTGGAGGAAGAGACAATGGAGCTGAACTTAAACGTAGGAGCTTATTTAGCAAGCAGACGGGAAATAAAGTATGAAAATCATTGGAGCTCTTCATGTAAATAATATCAGCTCTCTACTGGGCCATGAGAGGGTTGTATTCCAAGCTCTCCAGAAAAGTTTGGCCAGTGAAATTTGACTTGGGTGAAAAGCTGAGGAGACAGTTTTCCACACCTTTTTTTTCTTTTGCTGTGGTATTTCTGGAAGTTAATGCTGGGATGCAGCCTCTATTAGCTTCAGTCATAAAGCTTCTATAATAAGCAGACATTCTCCTCTACCCTGCTTCCTAGTGACAATACTGGTCATGTGGAGGAGATTTATGGGACATTTGTTTCTGGAGCAGTACTTTGTCACCCTGACTAATTCATAGAGGCACCATAAAAGGCAGAGAAAATAGTACCAAAAAATGCCTGGAGGTGAGAAATAGATCCTTGACAATCAATAGCTCAGGGTGGCTATTGAACAAATCATGGCCCTGGAAAATGGACAGTAGAACATGGGCAGTGGCTTTCATCTGCTTTGTAGAAGGTTGCCTCTGGGTCCTATGAACATCAAGGATCTATTGGACTTTTATTTTAGACATATCACTCCAGACACAATATAGAAATTAGAACCCCAGATGAAGCTGTTTTATTAGGAAAAAATTAAAGCTGAAAAAATATTTTTTTTTCTGTTTTTTTTTCCACCTGAGACAGCGTTTCTCTGTGTACCCCTGGCTATTCTGGAACTTGCTCTATAGACCATTCTGGCCTTCAACTCACAGAGATCCACCTGTCTCTCCCTTCCAAGTGCTGGGATCAAAGGCATACACTACCACACACAGCTGTAAAAGATGTTTTAATGGTTAAAGACTGAAAGAATGACTCAAGTCACAGAATGGAGAAGAGGACACACTTTCTGGGAAGTTAGCTTGGAAGAATCTACCAGACCTAGTGAGAAACTGTATGTAAAGATGGAGGAGAAGCTCATGTTCCTTTCACCTTCGTCTCCCTCAACCAACTTGCTTGCATTTGCTTTGCCATTTCTGACTTAGAGTGAGCAAATATCTTCTTCATAAAGGAAGAAACTGAGCCTCAGAGAATGACAGGAAGACTTTCTTTACGGTCACAGTGCTAGAGCTGCAGTCTCCCGCATTGGAGCTGGTCTCCTTTCACTACTCCACCCTGACCTGGCTTACTTACAATCTTTAGGGGAGAGAGTAGGGTTTGGGGGGAGGGATGTTAGACCAACACAAAAAGGTGGGAGGTAGACCCGATGCTTTGGGGCCAGAGAGTTCCAACTGATTTAACTAGCAGTGTTTAGGAATATGCTGTACACATAAAAAGCAGTGTATTCAAAGGAAGATCCACATACCAAAATCTGGATTTATAAGACACAAATAAGTAATTTTTGAGCCATCATAAAGGCTTTCTTCCCCTTCTTATTTTATCAAAGTATTCTTCATGAAGTTCTTTCAAGGAGAAATCTTGGTTTCCCATGATACTTTTGAAATGTAATTTATTGCACATATTTTATTAGTGTTCCTGTACCTAATAAAGCAGGCACTGGTGGCACTATGCCAGTGTGAGATGTCATTAGTTGGTCCAGTTACTTTCACAGTGATTTTGAACAGAGACAGAGGAAATAGAGTCATCCCTGTGTTTTAAAATGTTCCACTGTCTCCCAGTCAAACTCATGGCAAAAAACAAAAACAAAAACCAACCAACCAGCAAAAAAATAAAAATAAAAATAAAACTGTGAAATTTGAGGACTTACAGAAGAGGCAGCTAGGATCTAGCCAGCTTCTCCTTTTGGTTCACTTTGCTCTTCTAGGTGGGAATACGGATGAGTTGCTGGCTTGACACAGGTGCAGATAGCCCTCAACCTATAATGGGTCTATGTCCTCATGATTGTAGGTAGCATTGCATCTAAGACATTCAATCAACATCATCGGTCAACCCAGCATCCATGCATCCATGTAAGTCTACAGTTGGTCCACATCACCTGGTACAAAGTCTGCTTTGTAATGAAGGGTTGGATGTCACATGAAATTTACTGAACACAGAAATGAGGTGGAGAGCAGGCTGCTTCACACCACTCTAAAGCTAAAGACACCAAAATATGCCATCATAACTTTGAGGTATTGCCCATTGGTTTGGTTATTTTCATTGCAGTTAATTTTTTTTAAGCTGCTGAGGCTTTTCTAAATCTTACTATTGCACAGACACTTCAAATACAACCAAATAAAACCAAAAAGGGGGTGGAGATGTGTGTATGTAGCTGCCCTCCTGTGGCTATTTCTTTTCTCCTTTTAAAACCTCTGGGAAACCAGGATGCAGAGAAATCAGGAATCCATAGGGTTAAATAAATGGTCACCCTGCTGCCTTCTGACACACCTATCGATGTGTTAACTGCTAACTTATATCAGCCATGTAGTTCTAAGAGTGAATGATAGCCACATATCCACTTCATGTTTCTGCTTTCTAATCTATAAGGAGGGATTTTCATACTGCTTTTGGTGGACTCTGATAATGAAAAAGTAGCCACTACATTGTTTAGAGTGCTTTTGTATTTAGTATAAATGTTACACAACACACACACACACACACACACACACCAATATTTATTCAGTATTAAAGACATGTCAGAACTAATTGCAGCAACACTTTATATATCACTCACCTAATTGTTGCAACATCATAGATCATGTCCTCCTGTATGTTTGCAGATGAAAACCATCAGTCTCAGATTGAGTCACTCCTTTAAGGTCAAGAGGCTGGGCAGTGATGAATAGGTACAGAGAAGTTTTACTCATATTGATTATAGTCCTGGTCTGAAAAATTGAATCAAGGAGGCAAAATTGTGACAGACCTAAGAGTGACTAATCCATGCCCAAACTGTTAGCTACTCATGTTAATCCATTTCATTTGGGACTTAAGCCAGTTTGAAAATAGGCTTCCATCACTAGCCACAGAGAAACCACTGGCATATACCTGCTAGGAGGAGCTGAAACTTGATGTAATCTTATTGTCAAGAACAGATGATACAGACAGGGACATTTTTTAACCTTTAACTAGGGCAGAACACAGGGACTGTATTGTCACATGTGCTAGATGTGTCACAGATGACCAACAAAACTCCTGGCAATGGCAGCATGGATGCTAACCTTGTAACTAGTAATTGTCACTCTTAAGCCTCAGATAACTGCATGAGAAATAACAGGAAATGTTGGCTGGCCACTTCCTGCATATCCATCTCTATGTCCATCTCTTCATAATCAAGATCTCATTAAATTGCCCCTCCAGCATCTTACATAGAGACAACAGTGGTGATCTTAAGGAGGTAGATTCTACAGTTTTCTTCAGCTGAAGCTCTTACAGACAAAGTGACCCACGTGTCATTAGGAGTCACCTGGAAGGAATGACTACCCTTTGAGGAAAGCCCTGAGGGGTAGCACTAAGGGAGAGCGCCTACATGGCTGGTGTCTGGTGCTAGCTTAGTGAAAAGGGCCAAAATGCTGGGAATATACAAGCCTTTTTGACCCAGGAGGTTTTCTTGGTCAGCTGGCTGGAGATCTGGGGCTCAGTAACACAATGGAAGGACTTTTCCTGTGCTACACAGCCTAGCCAATGCTGTCTACATGTCCCCCTGTAAATTCTGCAGTTGCCTTTGTGCTGTGTGGGCTGAGAATCAGAGTAAGGATTCAAGCCTCACCATGGCTTTTGGCATATCTTTTTACCCCTCTGTCATTCTTCGCAAACAGCCTACACATACTCCTCTCTGAGCTGATTCATTGGTCTGATGACCAAGGGGTGTTAGTCTCTATGGGGATGTGTCAGTACAAGGCTAGGTATAAGAATATGAAATGTTTGGATGCCATGCTTGAGATTGAAGTAAACCTCATCCCAAGAAATCACCATATCTTATCTCTGCATCTCCACAGACACTCAAAGAAGGTGAGGCTCAAATTAAAGGTGTGTCTTCCCACCCCAAATTCCAGATTAAGGTTTTGTGTCTTTCTTCCTCAAAGATCCTCATTAGAAGTGGATCTACCTTCTTTGAATTAAACAAAAATCCTTCACAGGTATACCCTCTGTGAAGAGGCTGTCTTTTCTGAGCCTGGGGCCCAGAAAATACTAGAAGAACTCAAAACCCAAGATATTTGATCGAATGTTTTCTTAAGTGTTGTCCACTTGGTGTTGCTTCAAGACAGGGTCAGGAGCACTATGTGGATTCACACTATGTGGATTGTGTTGTACCCAGCACTGCCACCTAAGTTCCTTCCCGATAAATACTGATGTAGGCATTTTTTCTTTTTTCCTTTTTTTTTCTTTTCTTTATTATTTGTTTACTTTCCAAATGATTTCCCCTTTCCCAGTTCCCCCCTCCCCATATGTCCCATACACATTCTTCTCTCCACTAATTCTCCAATCACCTCTCTCCTTTTTCTCTGTCCTGGTACTCACCTCCAATGCTAGATAGATCAAGCCTTTCCAGGATCAGGACCCTCTACTTACTTCTTCATGGGTATGCTAATTGTGCCTTGGGTATTCAGAGCTTCTGGACTAATTAATATCCACTTAGTGGACAGTGCATTCCATGTGTATTCTTTTGTGATTGGGTTACCCCACTTAGAATGATATTTTCCAGATCCAACCATTTGCCTAAAAATTTCATGAATTCATTGTTTTTAATTGCTGAGTAGTATTCCATTGTGTAAATATATCACATTTTCTGTATCCATTCGTCCATTGAGGGATATCTGGGTTCTTTCCAGCTTCTGGCTATTATAAATAAGGTTGCTATGAACATAATGGAGCATGTGACCTTATTGCATGCTGGGGAATCCTCTGGGTATATGCCCAGGAGTGGTATAGCAGGGTCCTCTGGAAGTGTCATGTCCAGTTTTCTGAGGAACCACCAGACTGATTTCCATAGTGATTGTACCATCTTGCAATCCCACCAGCAGTGGAGGAGTGTTCCTCTTTCTCCACATCCTCACCAACACCTGCTGTCTCCTGAGTTTTTAACCTTAGCCATTCTGACTGGTGTGAGGTGAAATCTCAGGGTTGTTTTGATTTGCATTTCCCTAATGACTAATGATGTTGAGCATTTCTTAAGGTGCTTCTCAGCCATCCAAATTTCTTCAGGTGAAAATTCTTTGTTTAGATCTGTACCGCATTTTTTAATAGGGTTATTTGGTTCCCTGGGGTCTAACTGCTTGAGCTCTTTGCATATATTGGATATTAGCCCTCTATAGGATGTAGGGTTGGTGAGGATCTTTTCCCAATGTGTTGGTTGCTGTTTTGTCCTTTTGACAGTGTCCTTTGCCTTATAGAAACTTGATAGTTTTATGAGGTCCCATTTGTCAATTCTTGATCTTAGAGTGTAAGCTATTGGTGTTCTGTTCAGGAACTTTTCCCCTATGCCCATGTCCTCAAGGGTCTTCCCCAGTTTCTTTTCTATTAGTTTCAGTGTGTCAGGTTTTATGTGGAGGTCCTTGATCCACTTGGAGTTGAGCTTAGTACAAGGAGATAAGAATGGATCAATTCACATTCTTTTGGATGCTGACCTCCAATTGAACCAGCACCATTTGTTGAAAAGGCTATCTTTTTTCTACTGGATGTTTTCTGCTCCTTTGTCGAAGATCGAGTGACCATAGGTGTGTGGATTCATTTCTGCGTCTTCGATTCTATTCCATTGGTCCACTTGCCTGTCACTGTAACAAAAAACCCAGGATAACTAAAACTGTTCTCAACAATAAAAGAACTTCTGGGGGAATCAGTATCCCAGACTGCAAGCAATACTACAGAGCAATAGTGTTAAAAACTGCATGGTAGAGTGGATGCAAAAAATGTGGTATATCTATACAATGGAGTACTATTTAGCCATTAGAAACAATGAATTCATGAAATTCTTAGGCAAATGGATGGAGCTGGAGAACATCATACTATGTGAGGTAACCCAGACTCAAAAGATGAATCATGGTATGCACTCACTAATAAATGGATATTAACCTAGAAAACTGGAATACCCCAAACATAATCCACACATCAAATGAGGTACAAGAAGAATGGAGGAGTGGCCCCTTGTTCTGGAAAGACTCAATGAAGCAGTATAGGGCAAAACCAGAACGCGGAAGTGAGAAAGGGTGGGTGGGAGTACAGGGGGAGGGAAGGGGGCTTATGGGACTTTTGGGGAGCGGTGAGCTAGAAAAGGGGAAATCATTTGAAATGTAAATAAAAAATATATCTAATAAAAAAATCAAAAAAAAAAAAACCTGCATGGTATAGCTGGGCAGTGGTGGCACATGCCTGTAATCCCAGCACTCTGGGAGGCAGAGGCAGGCGGATTTCTGAGTTCGAGGCCAGCCTGGTCTACAGAGTGAGTTCCAAGACAGCCAGGGCTATACAGAGAAACCCTGTCTCTTAAAAAACCAAATCCAAAAAACCAAAAAAAAAAACCATACAAACAAACAAACAAACAAACAAAAAACTGCATGGTATTGGCACAGATGTAGCCATATTTTAGTTGTATCTAATAAGACTTTAGTAAATTTATTTTTCCCTTGGATGCTTTGCTTTAAAGGCTACTTTCTCTTCTGTCATCTCTTGTCAATAGAAGTGTGAGACATTATGACTATGGTCAAGTTGTACCAGGGCTGTTCATTGGTAAGAGCTCTGTGTCACGTTCTTTTATTCTGGGCAACTCTATGAACCTACCCAGTCAATCCTCATCTCCCCCTTAATTGTGGACCTCCAGCTAAAGACAATTTGCAGTCAGTCACAATAACTCAGGTAAACTTAGTGAAGTCCTGCTATGGGCCAGGCCCAGCTACATACTTTTGGGTTTGTCTTTCCAGCAACCACCCCTTCTTTCTTGCAGAGATTCATTGGTAGGTCAGTACTAGAGCCTTTCCTCTTGTACTCACAAAACATGATTTGTGGATAGGAAGGTGGATGACACCTCTAATTGGCTTTAGAGGCTAGGCAAATGAGCCAGACCAAGCAGAAAAGAGTACCTTCTTGGTGACAGGTGACTATGATCACACATAGATTTGAGTTAATCAGAAAATGACACAAATTGAGAGTTATTGGAGCTCTCTCTCTCCCTCTCTCTCTCTCTCTCTCTCTCTCTCTCTCTCTCTCTCTCTCTCTCTCTCTCTCTCTCTCCTCTCTCCTCTCTCTCTCTCTCTCTCTCTCTCTCTCTCTCTCTCTCTCTCTCTCTCTCTCTCTTTCTGTGTGTGTGTGTGTGTGTGTGTGTGTATTTTCATCAGAATGCTTGCCAAATAAACAATTAGGATTGTGAGCTTGTTGTTAACAGGGTTGGTAGACTTGAAGTTAAACTTGGTTGAGAACAGAACAGAACAGATATAGAAGCAATGTAAGGGAGCATGGTTAACCTACCTGTGTCACTGCCCAGTGTGCCAAGGATTTTCTGGTACAGTGAGGTGCTGTGGTTAGTGGGGAGACACAAAGGAATGGAGATGGGATGGGAGGATTGGCTGAGGAGGGTGGTTGAGAGCAATTAGGGGTCCGTCGGTCACTGCCATAGGTAGGGTCCCAAGAAGATGGAATGAGCTAGGCATTTTTAGGAATTAGGTAGAATTCAGTATAAAATCTTGCTTATAAGGTTTTGCTCAGAAAGAAATTTTTATTACTGCTTCTACATCATTGCCTATTGTCAATCTATTTACATTGGTTTTATTACCTTGATTTAATTTTGGCAGGTCATATTTACCTAAGAATTTGTCCATTTCTTCTAGATTTTCTAGTTCTTTGAAATATAGAATTTCAAAACAATCTCCAGTGATTCACTGGTTTTTTGTTGTTGTTGTTGTTGGTTTTTTTTTTTTTTTTTTTTTGCTATCTGTGGTAACAGAACACCCCCATTACATTTCTAATTTTACTATCCTGTGTCTTCTCTTTTGATTAATTTGGCTAAGAGCTTATTCTTCATATCTTTTCAAAGAACCAACTTCTGTTTGCTGGGTTTTGTGTATGCTTTGTGCATGCATATATGTGTGGGCATCTGCATGTACACATATTTGTATGTCACTATGAAAGTCATGGACAAATTTTGACGCTGCTTCTCAAGCACTTCAGCATACTCTTTGAGAAATGAATGCTCAGTGTCTTGGGTCTCACTGATTATGCTAGGCTGCCTGGCCAGCAAATCCCTCCAATCCCCTCACTCTACCTTCCTAGTACTGGGAACACAAACTTGTAGCACATTACCCAGATTTTTTACATCGGTTCTGAGGATTGAGCCCAGGTCCTCTATGTTGTGAAACAAACTTGATTTATATTGGCAGTCCTGTGTTGTCATTTAAGTTTCCATATTATTAATTTTGCTCCAACATTTAGTATTTCTTGCTACCTACTGCATTGGGGTTGATTTATTACTGTATTTCTTGTATCTTCAGTGTATCATTAGGTTATTTGGAATTGCTCTGACTTTGCAATGTAAGCACTTCTATGTATAAATGTTCCTTTATGCCTATCTTACCTGTATCTCAAAGGTTCTGGGAAGTTGTGCTTTTGTCTTAATTTGATTATTATGGGTTTTTACTTGCCTTATTGATTTTTTTAAAGTGACACATTGGTCATTGCAGTCTCCAAGTATTTGTACAATATTTGTAGGTTTCTTCAGACAATTATTGATTTCTAGTGTTATTCCAATAAGATATAGTGAAAACAGAGAAACCAGTAGTTTTTTCAATATTTTTTATTCTCTATATATTTTTTCTTTTTTAAATTTTTTAATTTCTTTTATTCGATATACCTTTTATTTACATTTTAAATGATTTCCCATTTTCTGGCCCCCCACTCCCCGAAAGTCCCATAAGCCCCCTTCCCTCCTCCTGTTCTCCCACCCACCCCTTACCACTTCCCTGTTCTGGTTTTGCTTTATACTGCTACACTGAGTCTTTCCAGAACCAGGGGCCACTCCTCCATTCTTCTTGTATCTCATTTGATGTGTGGATTATGTTTTGGGTATTCCAGTTTTCCAAGCTAATATCCACTTATTAGTGAGTGCATACCATGATTGATCTTTTGAGACTGGGTTACCTCACTTAGTATGATGTTCTCCAGCTCCATCCATTTGCCTAAGAATTTCATGAATTCATTGTTTCTAATGGCCGAATAGTACTCCATTGTGTATATATACCACATTTTCTTTTGCGTCCATTCTTCTGTTGAGGGATAACTGGGTTCTTTCCAGCTTCTGGCTATTATAAATAGGGCTGCTATTTATAATATATCCTTGTTACATGCTGGGGAATCCTCTAGGTATATGCCCAGGAGTGGTATAGGAGGATCTTTCAGAAGTAACATGCCCGGTTTTCTGAGGAACCGCCAGACTGATTTCCAGAGTGGTTGTACCAATTTGCAACCCCACCAGTAGTGGAGGAGTGTTCCTCTTTCTCCACATCCTTGCCAACACCTGCTGTCTCCTGAGTTTTTAATCTTAGCCATTCTGACTGGTGTAAGGTGAAATCTCAGGGTTGTTTTGATTTGCATTTCCCTGATGACTAATGAAGTTGAGCATTTTTTTTAAGATGTTTCTCCGCCATCCAAAGTTCTTCAGGTGAGAATCCTTTGTTTAACTCTGTACCCCATTTTTTAATACGGTTATTTGGTTTTCTGGGGTCTAACTTCATGAGTTCTTTGTATATATTGGATATTAGCCCTCTATCTGATGTAGGGTTGGTGAAGATCTTTTCCCAATTTGTTGGTTTGTCCTTTTGATGGTGTCCTTTGCTTTACAGAAACTTTGTAATTTTATGAGGTCCCATTTGTCAATTCTTGATCTTAGAGCATAAGCTATTGGTGTTCTGTTCAGGAACTTTCCCCCTGTACTGATGTCCTCAAGGGTCTTCCCCAGTTTTTTTTTTTTTTTTTTTTTTTTTTTTTTTTTTTTTTAGCTTCAGAGTGTCTGGCTTTATGTGGAGGTCCTTGATCCATTTGGAGTTGAGCTTAGTACAAGGAGACAAGGATGGATCAATTTGCATTCTTCTGCATGCTGACCTCCAGTTGAACCAGCACCATTTTTTGAAAAGGCTATCTTTTTTTCCCATTGGATGTTTTCAGCCCCTTTGTTGAGGATCAAATGGCCATAGGTTTGTGGGTTCATTTCTGGATCTTCAATCCTGTTCCATTGATCTGCCTCCCTGTCACTGTACCAATACCATGCAGTTTTTAACACTATTGCTATTCGATATATTTTTTATTTACATTTCAAATGATTTCCCCTTTTCTGGCCCTCCACTCCCCGAAAGTCCCATAAGTCCTCTTCCCTCCCCCCTTTTCTTCCATCCACCCCTTCTACTTCCCTGTTCTGGTTTTGCCCTATACTGCTACACTGAGCCTTTCCAGAACCAGAACTGGCCACTCCTCCGTTCTTCTTGTACATCATTTGATATGTGGATTATATTTTGGGTATTCCAATTTTCTAGGCTAATATCCACTTATTAGTAAGAGCATACCATGACTGATCTTTTGAGAATGGGTTACCTCACTTAGTATGATGTTCTCCAGCTCCATCCATTAGTCTAAGAATTTCATGAATTCATTGTTTTTAATGGCTGAATAGTACTCCATTGTATATATATATACCACATTTTTTGCATCTATTCTTCTGTTGAGGGATACCTGGGTTCTTTCCAGGTTCTGGCTATTATAAATAGGGCTGCTATGAACATAGTGTAGCATGTATCCTTATTACCTGCTGAGGAATCCTCTGGGTATATGCCCAGGAGCGGTATAGCAGGATCCTCTGGAAGTGACCTACCCAGTTTTCTGAGGAATGGCCAGACTGATTTCCAGAGTGGTTGTACCAAGTTGCAATCCCACCAGCAGTGGAGGAGTGTTCCTCTTTCTCCACATCCTTGCCAATACCTACTGTCTCCTGAATTTTTCATCTTAGCCATTTTGACTGGTATAAGGTGAAATCTCAGGGTTGTTTTGATTTGCATTTCCCTAATGACTAGTGAAGTTGAGCATTTTTTAAGATGCTTCTCAGCCATCTGAAGTTCTTTGGGTGAAAATTCTTTGTTTACCTCTGTACCCATTTTTATTTGGGGTTATTTGATTGAGAAACCAGTAGTTTTTATTTTTGCTTGTTAAAACTAGCTTTGTGACCCAGAATGCCATCTGTTTAGAGATGATTCCATGGACAGCTAAGGATAAAATGTATTATATTTCTATTGGATATAACACTCTGTAGATATTGGCTTGATTCATTTGATCTATAGTTTAGTTTCACTCTGAGGTTTCAGTTTGGATGGCTTTTTGAAACTGAGAATGGTGTATTGAAGCACTCACAGTCATTCTATCAGGACCTGTCAGACCCTTTATGTCCATTTGTTTTGATAAAACTGGGCGCCCCAAAATTTGGTGCACATATATTTAATTGTTTCATCTTCTTAATGGATTTTTCTCTTTTACTAATGTGCAGTAGCTTATTTATGTCTTGTGACTAATTTTCATCTTAAGTCTTCTTTTCACATATCAAAAAAGTTATGCTAGTGTGTTTGGGGCTTCCATTCAATTGCTTGACTTCCTAACTTTGACTCAGGTTTTGTTCATCTTTACAGACTTATAGACAACGAAATTTAAATCTTGTTTTTAAATCCAATAAAATCATTGGTAAGTTGAGGCCATTTACATTTATAGTGATTATTGAAAGAGGCTTACAAATTCCTTTGATTTATTTATATTTTTAGGTTACATGCATTTTCCCCTATTCTTACTGGGATTTTTATTGCTTACTGTTTTGTACATGGTGGATTCCTTCCTAGCTGTTCTGTAGTAATCTGTTTCTCTATCATATGTATTTTTTCCTATTCTCCTGTGACTGAGATTGCTTTTCTTCTTCTGATTATACAGTATTCATGCAAGTATTTTCTGAAATGATAATTTGTGCTTGTCTTGAAATATACTTATTTTATCACCAATTGAAAAAGATAGTTTTGCTGAATTTAGCAGTTTTGGTCAGCAATGATTTGGCTTCAGATCATTTTATATATATTATTCTATGCTTTCCTGGTTTTTAGAGCTGCTTTTAGAGGTGTAATATCTGATGTTTTTCCAATGTGCTCATCTTTGTAACTGAGTTGAAATCTTTCTATTACAGCTTTTGCATGTGATGGTATACATGATGGTGTGTGCATGTGTGTGTGTATGTGTGTGTGTATGTGTGTGTGTGTGTGTGTGTGTGTGTGTGTGTAGGAGCCAGAGAATAGCCTCAGTTGCTTCTCAGGAGCTGTACTCTTTGTTTTTTTTAAAGACAGGATCTCTCATTGGCCTGGAGCTTCCTGATTAGCTCAGGTTGACTCTCCAGTGAGCCCATGAGATAGACTAGTTTTTGCCTCCGCAGGGCTGAGGGATGACAACATTTGAATTATATTTGTCTTGTCCTTTTCTTTTTTTTCTTTTTTTTCTTTGATATATTTTTATTTACATTTCAAATGATTTCCCCCTTTCTAGACCCCCACTCCCCGAAAGTCCCATAAGCCCCCTTCCCTCCCCCTGTTCTCCCACCCACCCCTTCCCACTTCCCTGTTCTGGTTTTGCCCTATACTGCTACACTGAGTCTTTCCAGAACAAGGGGCCACTTCTCCATTCTTCTTGTACCTCATTTGATGTGTGGATTATGTTTTGGGTATTCCAGTTTTCTAGGTTAATATCCACTTATTAGTGAGTGCATACCATGATTGATCTTTTGAGACTGGGTTACCTCACTTATTAGCATGTTCTCCAGCTCCATTCATTTGCCTAAGAATTTCATGAATTCATTGTTTCTAATGGCTGAACAGTACTCCATTGTGTATATATAACACATTTTTTTTGCATCCATTCTTCTGTTGAGAGATACATGGGTTCTTTCCAGCTTCTGGCTATTATAAATAGGGCTGGAATGAACATAATGGAGCATGCATCCTTATTACATGCTGGGGAATGTAACCTCTGGGTATATGCCCAGGAGTGGTATAGCAGGATCTTCTGGAAGTGAGGTGCCTAGTTTTCTGAGGAACTGCTAGGCTGATTTCCAGAGTGGTTGTATCAGTTTGGAATCCCACCAGCAGTGGAAGAGTGTTCCTCTTTCTCCACACCCTCCAACACCTGCTGTCTCCTGAATTTTTACTCTTAGCCATTCTGACTGGTGTAAGGTGAAATCTCAGGGTTGTTTTGATTTGCATTTCTCTAATGACTAATGAAATTGAGCATTTTTTAGAATGCTTCTCCGCCATCCAAAGTTCTTCGGGTGAAAATTCTTTGTTTAACTCTGTACCCCATTTTTTAATAGGGCTATTTGGTTTTCTGGGGTCTAACTTCTTGAGTTCTTTGTATATATTGGATATTAGCCCTCTATCTGATGTAGGGTTGGTGAAGATCTTTTCCCAATTTGTTGGTTGCCGATTTGTCCTTTTGATGATGTCCTTTGCCTTACAGAAAGTTTGCAATTTTATGAGGTCCCATTTGTCAATTCTTGATCTTAGAGCATAAGCTATTGGTGTTCTGTTCAGAAACTTTCCCCCTGTACTGATGTCCTCAAGGGTCTTCCCTAGTTTCCTTTCTATTAGCTTCAGAGTGTCTGACTTTATGTGGAGGTCCTTGATCCATTTGGATTTGAGCTTAGTACAAGGAGACAAAGATGGATCAACTTGCATTCGTCTGCATGCTGACCTCCAGTTGAACCAGCACCATTTGTTGAAAAGGCTAGCTTTTTTTCCATCAGTCCTTCAAAGAAGACCTAACACCAATACTCTTCAAACTATTCCACAAAATAGAAACAGAAGGAACACTACCCAATTCCTTCTACGAAGCCACAATTACGCTGATACCAAAACCACACAAAGATCCAACAAAAAAAGAGAACTTCAGACCAATTTCCCTTAGGAACATCGATGCAAAAATACTCAATACTCAATAAAATTCTTGCCAACCGAATCCAAGAGCACATAAAAACAGTCATCCACCATGATCAAATAGGCTTTATCCCAGGGATGCAGGGTTGGTTCAATATACGGAAATCCATCAATGCAATCCACTACATAAACAAACTCAAAGAAAAAAACCACATGGTCATTTCATTGGATGCTGAAAAAGCATTTGACAAAATTCAGCATCCTTTCATCCTTAAAGTCTTGGAAAGAACTGGAATTCAAGGCCCATACCTAAACATACTAAAAGCAATATACACCAAACTGGTAGCCAGCATCAAACTAAATGGAGAGAAACTTGAAGCAGTCCCACTGAAATCAGGGACTAGACAAGGCTGCCCCCTTTCTCCTTATCTTTTCAATATTGTAGCTCGGGCAATTAGACAACATAAAAATGGTGGTGACAAGGATGTGTAGAGATTCAGGAAGAGGGAATCCAGTAGAAGAGGATGAGTTAAGAGGCTTATGGAAGACCAGAGCAACAGGAGTAGAAAAGAGTAGATATGGCATTTAGTCAAGAGGGCATAACTCCCAAAGAGTTTCTTCCTCATATAG
This sequence comes from Apodemus sylvaticus, assembly GCF_947179515.1. Classification (NCBI taxonomy): domain Eukaryota; kingdom Metazoa; phylum Chordata; class Mammalia; order Rodentia; family Muridae; genus Apodemus; species Apodemus sylvaticus. The sequence goes on from NC_067488.1 coordinate 36,015,011, forward strand.
CTCTTGGTTTGACTCATTGTTCTAGAATCTCTTTGGAGTATACTAGGAAAAGTGATAGTGATAATGTCACATGAGTTACACTTTTAAAAGATTTCTCTGGTTGCATTAAGAAGAGTCAGGTACAGTGGCAGCATAAGACTGTAGAAAGACTATGTCAAGAGCTGCATGAAATTCTCAGCAATAGATGGTTCTTATTTGGATCAACATAACATGAAGAGACAGCCAGATAAGTGAAGACTTTCATAAGTCCTATAATAAAGTATGGGGCAAGGTAGAAGATTCTGCATATGGCATTGGTGTAAGTGAAAGAGGTATTACACATGGTACTAGACAAAGATGCTGATATCTGGGATGGAAAAGGCAAGGTTTATATATAAATATCATTAGTTAAGAGGTACCCATTTGAGTTAAGGTACTGTCATAAGAGGTATAGCCACAAATGCTTTGATCTGGCTCCCTTAGGGGACAGAGGCTAATATCTTTCTCCTTCACTGGTCTGAGTGTAGTTTCTAGTAAACAGGATATGAGAATAGTGATTGGGTAGGATACAGGAAGTTAGAATCCAGCATGACTGAAGCTTCCATCTTCAATGTACTCTCCCTCCACTTGACTCAATAAATCATCTAAGGTGACAGGAGAAAGAGATGCTAAGTGATGATGTGTCAAGATGTTCAATCAGCCCTTGAAGTTCTAGCTGGTAAAGATCTGATGCCTGAAAACAACCATCTGAGTGTGAGCTTAGAATCTGGTTGTTTCCAGACATGGCTTGAGATGATTGGTGACTTCAACCCTTTATCACACCATGATGACAGTCTTAAGAGATACCTTGAACAAGAATCACCAGCTAATCCACTTCTGGACTCCTAATGGAAATTATGAGATAGTACATATTATACCTTTAAGGATTATATAAATTGTTACACAACAATCAAGACCAAATGTAGATGTCTTAGGAATTATGCTGGTAAAGGTTGTCTCAGCATCATCTAGACATTTAGTCAAATCTCTCCTGAAAATTTGATCAAAACATGTCATATGTAAGAGCATACTTAGCAATGATACTGTGGACTGATTCATCTTAAAGTATATAATATATTATTGCCAATGAGAAATGCTGCTCAGTTCTTAACCTTCTGGTACTAGAGTCAGCTCTGTTCCAATAGGAACCAATACACTGTGTTTTTAATCACTGTAGCCACTCAGCAGCAAGCACATGTTCCTGATGGTGGGCATATAAACTGAACTTGGTCAGGGTCCTCCAAGACCTTTTTGTCTCATTGCATAGTCAGATAATGTTATTGTTACCACAAAATAAGGTTCAGTAAAAACCCTCTGGAATTATCTAGACTCCTGCCTCATATTTCTATAGATCAAAGAACTGAGGCCAATATGGAGACCCGGAGCCACTTGAAGGCCATAATGAATAAAGTTTAGAATATATCAGGGCTGGAATGAGACTGAGTGCCACCACTCAGGTCACTTTTAAGGAGGCATTCCCACGGCAGTGCTCTTTGCATGACCCTGAGAACCAGTGTCAATTTTTATATCCTTGCTCTTAAAGGCTGGAGCTTAACCTACGCTTATATTAATTTCTAAGCCTTAACATGATCCTGATTCTGGCTGTATCCCAGTTCCCTGACCTCATGATTCCTACACTTGCCTACACTTTCTTCATGAGCTTTGCTACATGTTTCTTCTTTTAAAATGTTTTCCTTTTTCCAATTAATTTTATGGGAATTTTCCAAGGTAAGATATACAACACCCAGGAGGTACAAAATCAGATGTCAGTCACATGGAAGACTCTGGCTGAGGTTTCTGCTTCTCCAAGGGTCCTCAGTTTGGACCTTCAATAGTGCATCTTAGCAAACCTTAGCTTCTAGCAGTAATAGTCCAACTTGTTTCTGGTGATCCTAGAAAATGAACAGGGAGTCTCAGAATGAATGGACACAGTGAGCTGTGCACGATGTTTCTCTTTAGCCCCTTTTCAGATAGGACAAGTGCTTCTTAGTGGGTGTCATGCTCAAGGTCATATAGATTCATAGTGTAGACCTGACCTGAAAACTAGTCCTTTCCTCTGGATCATAACTACCTTAGTTAGCTTTGGGTCACTGTAAAGAATACTCTATACTGGCACTATGTAAAGACAAGAGGTTTATATAGATCACCATTATGATGACTGGGCTATCTCAAGAGCATAGTTCTGGTTAGGGGCAATGTAGTCTTGGCTATGTTCCAACACATCAGAAGACAGAAAGGCATTGACTATATGTAGAACCGTATTAAAAAAAGGGATACAGAGCTAAACAAAGAATTCTCACCTGAAGAACTTCAGATGGCTGAGAAGCATCTTTAAAAAATGCTCAACATCGTTAGTTATTAGGGAAATGAAAATCAAAACAACCCTGAAATTTTACCTTACACCAGTCAGAATGGCCAAGATTAAAAACTCAGGAGACTGGAGGTGTTGGCGAGGATGTGAAGAAAGAGGAACACTCCTCCACTGCTGGTGGGGTTGCAAATTGGTACAACAACTCTGGAAATCAGTCTGGCAGTTCCTCAGAAAACTGGGCAGGTCACTTCCGGAGGATCCTGATATATACCGCTCCTGGGCATATACCCAGAGGATTCCCCAGCAGGTAATAAGGATACTTGCTCCACTATGTTCATAGCATCCCTATTTATAATAGCCAGAATATCCCTCAACAGAAGAATAGATGCAAAAAATGTGGTATATATAAACAATGGAGTACTATTCAGCCATTAAAAACAATGAATTCATGAAATTCTTAGACAAATGGATGGAGCTGGAGAACATCATACTAAGTGAGGTAACCCAGTCTCAAAAGATCAATCATGGTATGCACTGATAAGTGGATATTAGCCTAGAAACTTGGGATACCCAAGACATAATCCATATATCAAATGATGTCCAAGAAGAATGCAGGAGTAGCCCCTGGTTCTGGAAATGCTCAGTGCAGCAGTATAGGGCAATACCAGAACAGGGAAGTGGGAATGGGTGGATGGGGGAATAGGGGGAGGGAAGAGGGCTTATGAGACTTTTGGAGAGTAGGGAGTCAGAAAAGGGGAAATCAGTTGAAATGCAAATAAGAAATATATCGAATAAAAAATACATAAAAAAGAAAACAGGGAACCAGGTTTGTATACTCTGTCATAGATCACCACCCAGTTGTAGTCCTACTTTCATCTTAAGATAGTAGAGATCAATCCAGTAAGATTGTAGTAACCTTTCCCTGTGGGTAGCTCTTGGAGCTTCAAGCATCTCAGCATGCCTACATGGGAGGAACAGTTTTTAAGTACACGAACCTTGGTGTTGCAAACCATATTGAAACCATGGAGACATTTGCCCCCAGAGCTGTCACTTTTGGCACTGAATTCTATAGAAAAAATAAAACCCTTTGTGTGGGGGTAGCAAGGAATCTTTCAACGAGGCAGTAAGTCTAATGTGGAATAGCAATGGGTGGATAGAATGACAAAGGACAAGACGAAGGAAGTATCTGTGGAGTAGGGTACCAAGGCCTCTCAGCACATAGCCAGGAGTGTATAGCTAGATCATAGGGAAGATCTTCCTTTAGTGTGGTGAGGATTCTCCACCCTGATTTCCATTTGGTTATTCCATTTGGCATCCCAGCAACCGTGAAGTTTGCTTTAAGTTTCATTTTGAAAATCAAGTCACTTTATGAAAAAAGAAGGGGAGTGTAAAAATAATCAGAACTGACCCCTGCCACATATGCCCCTTGTTTTCATTCTTCTTCTGGTCAGTATTGTGCAGGGCATGTCAGCTAACAAGAGCACTGGACACTTCCCTCTGACCTTCCCAGCCCTGGATTGGTGGCCAGGAGAAGTGCTCAGGCTGCCTGCCCATGACATTACCTCACTAACCTTACCCTTGGGTATGGGCAAACACCCCACAACAGAAACAATGGGAAAACCATGTGTGCCACATTTTAAAAAATCAACATGAATGCAATATGCTTCCTAAGTAGTTGGTTAATAATCCAATTCTGTTTTTTTTTAAAGTGGTAAAAGTCAAAGATCAGAACCAACTGATTGATGATTATCCTGGCCTAGCTAAACATTATCAGTGTATTTGGTCAGAAGCGCGATGTCCTGCTCTGTTTTCTACCACTTACCGATTCTTGCAGGAAACAGACATCTGGTTGTTACCATGCAGAAGAATGATTAGATTAGCCAGGTGGGATTATATTGGTTGAAATAGGGTGGAGGGAAAGGCCACTGGGTAACACGCCAAGGAGACATTTTTGACCCTGAGTGAAGTAGAAATTAACTTCCTTTCCTGTAAAACTCTCAGTTCCCCTGGCAACAGTAAATTTAGCCCACAAACTATTTGAGAATTAACCAAGTTGACACACATAATTACACTTGGCAGAGCACGGACACAGCGCATGTCCATTTTCTTTCACTCTGCTCTTTGAACTCCATCTAAGTTGGGATTGTCCAGTTGAATTGTCTGAAAGGAGGACATGGGTACAAATGGTTTGTTTTGGAGATAGTCCCAGAAAGCAGGAATGGAGAGAGAGAGAGAGAGAGAGAGAGAGAGAGAGAGAGAGAGAGAGAGAGAGACAGAGAGACAGAGAGAGAGACAGAGAGACAGAGACAGAGACACACAGAGAGAGAGGTGACACAGAGAGAGAGAGATGAGGCAGTGAACAGGAGGAAGCAGCAGGAGACTGTCAGATGGAGGAAGCAAGATGGACACCATGACGTCTTGATATCATTAGGCATCTGGGACATGTGGAAGGTGCTTTTTAAATCACCCTTCTGAGAGCAGACATCTGATGTCTTGTTTACCAAGTGAGAGTCACCCCAGGGTGCCATCTGCTCTCTCCCCTTCACACAAGCACACATCTCATTCTGTTCTGGCCTATGCATCAAAAACAGGAAACAGGATATGAAAGTGCTTTGCTGTTCAGTTACTGCCACAACTATTCACTAAACCTGTGGGTGGATTTAGATATAGGCCATGAAGGTCTGACACATGGAGCCAGAATTGGGTGCTGCATGTGATGTAAGACAGGTTTCACAAGCAATGTCTAGTGTCCCTGGTCCCTGGGAAGCTGGGGGCTAAGTTGCTTCTTGTCTAGGTGCCTTTGCCTCTCGTGCTGGAAGCATCATTTGTAACGTGGAAGGTAACTGTAGGTCTGTGGCACAGAGAGTTCAAAAGATGCTGGGCCTGTTTCCTTAGCCTCCGCAGCTGTAGCTCTGACAGTATCAGGAGGCACTGGTTTGCTACCACCCCGGTGTTTACCTTCAAAGCCAGATCCACTCAGGTGAAAGCTTTCTTTAAGCCTTACTCCATGCTATATGGTCAGCTCAGCATCTGTATCATCTTGTAGCTGTGTAAAAGTACAGTTTCCCCCACCAGGGTCAGAGCTGAAGTTTAGTCAGACCCTTCATGCACCTGCATGGTGTTTGAAGCACTGCTCTATTGCACCAAGTTGGATCTTATCCCCATGGTGACAGTGGACAGAGGTCCTCTGCCAGCAGATGTATGTCTTCTTGTCGTAGCATCTTTAGGACTACACTTCATCCTGCTGAGCAGCCTTCAGCATTTCTCTCTGTTCACACCTCTGCCCTGGAAAGACCAAAGCTTGTTGTGTGTTTATGGCCTTTCCTGAAGTCTGTTGGAGGCAGCACACACTTCAGTATTCTGAAAGTCCAATACCATTCACTCTTTTATACCTACAATTCTGCATATCTTATGGGCACCAGGGAGACAACCCCTGCTCCAGGGAGCTTCAGTTTGTACCCCTGGATTCTCCAAGTAGCTCCACTCTGATGATGAAGAATTTTCATTTCTTTTTTTTAAATTTGATATATTCTTTATTTACATTTCAAGTGAGGATCCCTTTCCTGGATCCCCCATCCCTGGAAGTCCCACAAGCCCTCTTCTTTCCCCCTGTTCCCCAATCCACCCCTTCCCACTTCCCTGTGCTGGTATTCCCCTACACTGCTGCACTGAGGTTTTCCAGGACCAGGGGCCACTCTTTCCTACTTCTTGGGCACCATTTGATATGTGCATTGTGTCTTGGGTATTCCAAGCTTCTAGGCTAATATCCATTTATCAGTAAGTGCATACCATGTGTGTTCTTTTGAGACTGTGTTGCCTCACTTAGGATGATGTTCTCCAGTTCCATCCATTTGTCTAAGAATTTCATGGATTCATTGTTTCTAATGGCTGAATAGTATTCCATTGTGTATATATACCACATTTTTTGCATCCATTCTTCTGTTGAGGGATACCTGGGTTCTTTCCAGCTTCTAGGTATTATAAATAGGGCTGCTATGAACATAGTGGAGCATGTATCCTTATTACATGCTGGGGAATCCTCTGGGTATATGCCCAGGAGTGGTATAGTGGGGTCCTCTGGAAGTATCATTCCCAGTTTTCTGAGGAACCGCCAGACTGACTTCCAGAGTGGTAGTACCAGTTTGCTACCCCACCAACAGGGGAGGAGTGTTCCTCTTTATCCACATCCTTATCACCCCCTGTTTTCTCCTGAGTTCTTGATCTTAGCCATTCTGACTGGTGTGAGGTGAAATCTCAGGGTTGTTTTGATTTGCATTTCCCTGATGACTAAGGATGTTGAACATTTCTTTAGGTGCTTCTCAGCCAATTGATATCCCTCAGGTGAAAATTTTTTGTTTAGCTCTGTACCCCATTTTTAAGGGGGATATTTGACTCTCTGGAGTCTACCTTCTTGAGTTCTTTGTATATCTTGGATATAAGCCCTCTGTCGGATGTAGTGTTGGTAAAGATCTTTTCCCAATTTGTTGGTTGCCGTTTTGTCCTTTTGACAACGTCCTTTGCCTTACAGAAACTTTGTAGTTTTATGAGGTCCCATTTGTCAATTCTTGATCTTAGAGCATAAGCTATTGGTGTTCTGTTGAGGAAATTTTCCCCTGTACCCATAACCTCAAGGGTCTCCCCCAGTTTCTTTTCTATTAGTTTCAGTGTGTCTGGTTTTATGTAGAGGTTCTTGATCCACTTGGACTTGAGCTTAGTATAAGGAGATAAGAATGGATCAATTTGCATTCTTTTGCATGCTGACCTCAAGTTGAACCAGCACCATTTGTTGAAGAGGCTATCTTTTTTCCACTGGATGGTTGTAGCTTCTTTATCATTTTTACAGACTTTCCTGCATGCATCTTACTGTTGGACCAGGATGCTGGGTCCTCTGCCTCCAGATGCATGCATTCTTGCCATAGCATCTTTAGGACTACACAATCACAGGCTGTGATTGAGGGCTTCATACCAATCCAGAAAAGGGCTGATGTTTCTGTCCTACCAGTAACTTTCCCCTGGGCCCATTGTAAAAGGTTCCCATGAAGCTTCTTCAGTGGTGAACAGCCCACAACATCTGGCTGGGATGCTTTCTACCATCCCTACAACAGCGTGTGACACATAAAGGGCTGTTGGAACATTTGTGACACTTAAATTTTACTAAGAAATCTTGCACACTCTCCCTGGGCCTTGTTTCTGGTTTCTGTCACTCAAACGCCTACCAGGAACAACTTAACAGAGGAAGAACTGCCCGAGGTCTTTCCCTCAGCAACTGTTACTGCTTTTTGCCCTGTGAGGCACAGAGTCAATGCTCTTCCCCCAATGTCTTGTTATGTCTCACTCGCTCACCACAATGCAAACAGTGATTATAAGAACATGCATGTTCGGAGCCCTAACCACTCATGTTGATTAGCTCGTTAAATCCGCATGATCGTCTAGTGGGATACATCCTGTTCCTATACTATTTTACAGTCAAGGAAACTCAGTAATACGGTGTGAGATGTCCCACTGCTGCACTTAGTGGGACTGGAACCTGGTCCTACTGAAGCACCACACAGGTGATTTGCTTTGCAACCACTTTCAAGGGTGAACATGGATTTGGCCATAATTCCTCCCTTCCACTTCCTTCTTCTGGCTTCCTTCCCTACCTTCCTTCTCCTTTCCTTCCTTCTCTGCCGTCCTTTTCTTCTTTTCCTCCTTTCCTCCTTTCCTCTCTCCCTCCTCTCTCCCTTCTTTTCTTCCGTTCTTCCTTTCTTCTTTCCTTCCTTCCTTCCTTCCTTCCTTCCTTCCTTCCTTCCTTCCTTCCTTCCTTCCTTCTTGTCTTTCTGTTTTTCTTTCTTTCCCACTCATTCTTTATCAGTCATTCACTGCACTGACCAAGGATCCATACTAGCACCCTGAGGTGCTTGGCCACTTCATAGAACCCCCTACTGCCTGACTAAATTCCCCAACTATCTCTTGAGCATTTTTTTGTGTGCTCATTTCTTTAGTTGTGGTGGTGAAGATATAGTTCTTCCCCCCAGAGATTTCCCTCTGATGTCCAAGGTGGAAGTACAAACCAGAAATTGTGATAGGCAGAGGTAGGTGCTAGGAATAGGTCTCCTGCACACTCTCTCAGGGCCTCATCTTCCTACCTTGTAAAACAGGCAACTTGTTTCTCCCTTTCTTTTCTGTTCTCACTCTCCTGTGCACTGTATTTTCAAAATGAAAAGTTAGAACGAACTGTACTGGGCCTTCCAGCTTGTATTCACACCGACACAGAGCACTTGTGTTCCGCATTGTCTGCCTTCCAGAATCTTTTATTAAATAAGAGGGGAAAGTCTTTAAAAATTTATATTTTAAGGTTTAACATCCGACAAAGTAATAAAGGCCCCTGCGCAAACAAATTTCATCTGAAATTACAGAGTTCTCCGTGTCAGTGCAGCAGGGGATGCCTCCCAGATACACTCTGTGCCCTATAAGACTGAATAATAAATAACATTGAGAGAGGTGGTAAATATTTATATGAGGCAGTAAAGTTTGATTCACTCATAAAAGAGTTTGAGGAAGAGAAAATTAAAAAGTATTGACATATGCATAAAAGAGAGATAAAATAAACATTAAGAGAATCAAATGAAATGTTAATAGTACTTTTTTTTTTCTGGGACTGGAGATTGTATATGAAATTTATTTTCTTTTTCTTATTTTCATGTGACCCCCAAAATATTCTGCAGTGAGAATGTGCCACTTATAAATCTAGAAAACAGGCATTACTTAGAGAAATTCTTGGTGATGTGCAGGGTCTTTTTCATTGGTACTGGTGGGCTCTTGTTTGCCATCAGTTTCCCTGGGGAATTTGGAATCACCTGGTGTGAAGTACTGTCAATTTTAAAGTTAAAACTGAAGCAACTTTTTTGAGGAGGACTCCTAGTATGGTTAGCAGCACTTTCACCAGCAAGGTGATCTGGGGAGTACTCTAATCCAGCTTTCTGCACAGGAAACTTTGCCTAGCACAGCAGTTCTAAGGTACAGCAATAAAACACCAGAACCAGCAGTGAGTTCGCGCTCATCACACTGGTCCAGAACTCTACTGCGCTGTGTGCTGAACTCCTCAGATGTTAATTTATTTTACTAGTTATGACCAGGTTAGCAAGCCAAGAGAAAGGATTCAGAAAAACTGGGGCTTCACCATCCTAAACTCTGGGCACAAGTTTCCAAACTGCAAAACTAGTTTGTGTCTCCTTGGATGCATCCCAGGGTGAGGTGGGATTATGTAAGTGAACTCAATTCCCTCAGCACTTCACTAATCCATTCAGTAAACACTGTTGCACATTTAATTTAATACTTATTTGATTTGATTTGACTTGATTTGATACCAAGGGGGGAAAAACAGGGCCTGAGGAAGTCTAAATTTGTTCTTTCCCATGATGAGATACCCCGAACCCTCTAGAGGTCCAATTCTCTGACTTGAGATCCATCTTATCCCAGTTGGCCGTGCTGGGATTCCACGGTTATTCTGTAAATTTCTCCAAGGAAGATGTAGCCACAGAGACATTTTAAAGGCCTTTCAGTCCCGAGACTCAAGCATGCATGAAAAGTCTTCAAAATAAATCAGTTTGACCTGAATCTGAACATATTTTTGTTTCATAACTGTTCCCTAGACAAGACAGAATAATTACTTGCAGCAAGTTACATTTTATTAGATATTATAAGTAATCGAGAGATGATTTAAAATATGCCAGGAGTTGTAGGTAGGTTATATGAAAATATTGTGTTGTTTTATATGTAAAGAACTTGAACATCCCCAGAGTTTGGCCTGATAGGACTATTCTTAGACCTAGTCTTCCCAGAATACCCCTTCTCCCCTTGGATACTGAAGAACAACTTAACTATATTAGCATAGAAGCAAGTTCAACTATAATTTCATATGCACTTTTCTATAATTTTAGAGATGATTTTATAGTTATGCATAATGTGATATTACTTTGAACATGCTCAATTCCTTACTACTGCTAGGACTGTAGGGTAAGATTTTAAGTCTTTTCCCTCACACCGGATGCTACCTCACACGGTAGAATTTCCATATGGTGTTTGCTTGGTCCAAAAGAAACTTAGGACAAATGGCTAATTGTGAGGCCTATTAGCATGTAAAAGCATATACTGGCCTCCAGGGTCTCTCAACATCTCAAATACTTGTTTTATATTCCATGGCATCCTGGTTCTCACTCAAAGCCCTAATCTAAACTTCTCCCTGTGGACTCCCCTTCACTCAGTTTCTCATTCCTATATAACCCATTTTTTATTGGATATTTTATTTATATTTCAAATGTTATCCCCTTTTCCTGGTTTCCTTTCTGGGAATCCCCTATCTCATCCTCCCTACTCCTGCTTTATTAAAATTATTTATTTTATGTATGTGAGTATGCTGTCACTGAAAAACACACACACCAGAATAAGGTGTCAGATCCCATTACAGACGGCTGTGAGTCAGTATAAGGTTACTGGGAATTGAACTCAGGAACTCTGGAAGAGCAGTCAGTGCTCTTCACTGCTGAGCCATTTGACCTCTACTTGCCATGCAACTCTCTCTCTCTCTCTCTCTCTCTCTCTCTCTCTCTCTCTCTCACACACACACACACACACAGACACACATTCTCTCTCTCATTTTCTCTCTCCTCTTTTCTTCCCTGATCTCCTCCCCCTCTCTTTCCTCTCATGTCCCAGTTCAGTATACAGTCTATGTTGAGTTTACTCCTATGTGTCCCTACTCTAGATTCTTCCAGATGCCTATGGATGTACTCTCCCCCATATCTACAATAAAAGTCTTTCCCTCAACCATTCCTTAGAGAGGCCATGCCCTCAATTTCCACAGTGTAACCAAGTGAATGCTTGTTTTGCCCCAACATTTATGTTCAAATCAAATCCTCAGTGAGACAACCTCCAGAAGTTGGGGGTTTGTTTAAAGTGTTATTAGATCGTGGATCCTCCTCATGAATAGAATTGGTACCCTTATAACAGACTTTAGAAGGATGCTCATTCTTTCCACCATGTGCTGATACAGCAAGAGAGACACCATTAACAAACCAGGAGGGTAGACCTTTATGAGATACCCAATTGCTTAATTTTAGGTTTCCTAGGCTCTAGATCCATGAGAAAGCAATTACTGTTTTTATTTTCCTTTAAATAAGTTGCCTCTCTATGGTTTCTGTGTTATAGTAGCCTGAACAAATTAAGACAGGCACTATTTCCTGATTCAGTTTTGGCCAGTTCCACTCTGAGCTTAACTTAACCTTCCTCACCTGCCTACACTTAACTGCCTTTCCCATTTTCCACCTTCACTTAGTGTTTTGTGTTTGAATTACTTGTTTACCACCCCTTTCCCAGATCTTGAACCCAAATGGTGGAAAAGAGATAAATCTCACTCCCAGCCCAGGGTCTCTGCTATTGAATTCCTTCAAGCTGCTTTCTGAACATATGCAAGGCTAGGGCCAGAGATCATAGACTGTTTCTCACACCCCATCTTGACCTCTGCATCCCTTGCCTTCTCTCACAGAGCCTGGAAGGCCAAATACCTTATTTCCCAGCTTCTCTTGCAGTCAATACTAGGTGAGCACTCCTTGTTGGATTTCAGTGGCTATTGCGTCTAGCCTAAAATGCATCTGTGAATGAAAGAGCACTGTCTTAAGAAAACCATGTCTTTTTGTTCTGCCTCTTCATTTCTGTCTATAATGTTGATATTCTGAACACAGTGTGTACACAACAGTCACCTTGTGGCCACCAGGTCCTAAGTAGAACAAGAAAAGCCCATACAATGGGATGTCATTCTCAGAAGTGATAGAGTCTGGGCCCTCCTGGCACCCCTGAGCTTTTACTCTGGTCCTCTGCTACTTACCACTAGGAATGCTTATATTGGGACATAGATAAATTCTGCTTGTTTTCACCATTATGGTCTGGTTTCTGCTGTGGGTAGTGGGTCCCACATGTAAATGGTACTCTGAAAGGTTGAGGGACCTTGTGATAAAGGATGTCAGGAGGGCATCAACCTGGATTTGAACCAAGTCAAAAACTAATATTCATAGCATCTAGGGATTTGTAATCCAGGGAAGGATATGGCTGGCTAAAGAAAGCATAATTGAGCACTGGAAACATCGACCCACATTCCTCACAGTGTCCCAGTGTTCCTTTTATAAACATGTTGCAATGTACTGTGCATACAGAATGTATTAATTTCCTTACTTAGTTAAGTAATAACAGCAGAAATGAAGTAAGTGCTGGCTTGTGTGGCCACAATATGATCAAATATGTCCTGAGACAGTTTTATACAAATGCAGCATTTGTTCCCTTTCTGCCCTTTGTAGTGTTAGGAGTGCTTAGACATCACGGGCAGTATTGATTCGTAGCTCAGCACAAATACAGATGGGATGTGTCATCCTCTAAGGAAATATCATTTGAGAAAATAGATCAATACAGTTAATTATTCACATTAAAGGAACCCATACTAATGTGCTGGAATAATTGTTTATTGCAAGCAAATGAATATAAAGGTTACATGGCTTGGTCCAAGAGTGCCAGGCTGAGACAATTTTTCATTTGAGTCTCTTCTATAGAGACTCTTCATGCACTAATTCTATGAAGAGCAAAGCCATAATGATGTTGATTTAACCTTGTTGCATAGTTGTTTTGTGAACTATTTAAAAGGAAAAAGAGAACACAAAATTCTCTGAACACTACTAGACAACTGATGTTATAGAAATATGCATACAACATTAAGATAATCTTTATGGAAGTGTTCACACAAGCTGAAAGAGGAAATACTCTGAAGATCCAATGGATGTGGTCAGGAAATTTTCATGAGCAGGGTGCTACTAGGTGAACAACATTTGACTTGGGAAGATATCCTCCTTGGCAAGGCAAATGCAGGCTCTATCCATCTTCAGCCCTGGAAACACCATCGCTCACTTCTTTGGGATTTTGCCTGGAAGTCATCATGGTATTGTCCAGGAAGTGTCTTTATTCTAGGGACAAATAAGGAATTCTCTCAAAAAGGATATAGAAGGACATCAGGACATGTTATCAGCAGGGAATGGTCTAGTGGCAGAGCTTTTTCAAATAGACTCCTCTCATTTCAGTCCTGAGAGGTGAGGCTACTGTTGACAATGAAATTGTGCCTGTCACCATCATGAGGACATAAACTATCTCTGTAAACATGGTGGTGTCCAGGACATTGAACATACTCAACAGACATATAGAGCTACAGAGGCAGCATTGATGACCATGCTTTGAACTTGAACTAGAGCAGACTGGCATTCTGTCCCTCTCCTGTCATTTGTTACGTTTTGTGTCCTTGGCCATGTAGTCTCCCTCTCAGGGTGCTGCTACTTCAGATTTGGCTCTGAGCCACAGGAAGAACCAAAGCAGATGTGACAAGTCTCCTCACCTCACATTCCAGGTTCAAATAGCTGTGATCTCATAGTATGTTCTTTACTGTAACAGCACGCATTGCTCTGAGGCATCCTTCCTGGTAGCTGGAGTGGGGAAGACCTTGAATGGATCAAGTCATCAGATGGTGGTCATACAGCCTCCCATCCTGCCTACCAGCTCTCTGAGTGTGAGTCTACAGCCAGAGCCCCTCTGGGAAGGGAGTAAGGGCAGAGTTCTTTTAGTTGAGTCCTTAGGAAACTGAGCATGGATTCCTCCCCATGTACAAAGATCTGCAAGGAAAGAGGAAATGGGATGCAGCTCTACTGGGCGTATTACAGATAGCAACTGAAAATGGCAGTTTCCAGGCAACATGTTTGGCTAGGAAACGTCCTGAATCTTCCGTGGCCACTCTATATTAATAGGGAGGACTGGACATGAGCAGGGATCACCAAGGTACATTAGATAATTATTCTCCTGGCTGTCAGTTTTGGGGGAAAGAGATGCCAGGAGATGCTAGAAGTAGGAATGAGTGCAGATTAAATGAGACTTGTCTGCCACAGAGGCTATCAAAATATCCAGAAGGTACAAAGTTGTGACACAGATCTAATTTTCACTGACACTGTGTACTACATTTGTTAAAAACAATAGTCATCACCACTACCACCACCACCATCACCACCACCACAACAACAACAACAACAAAATGTCTGTTAAATGAAGAAGCAAGTTGTAGTGTTTGCCAATTCTCAGGTGTCACAAAAAATATGATTGTTGGATTTTCAGGAATTTTGCGAACTGCATATCATATTGACATTCTGCCAACAATGTCATGCCAACATTAGCCTTCAAATAAGGTATGGCCTCAGCTGCTTCATGATGCTTGACATTTTAAGTGATGATCATGTGTAGCATCACCTGTCATATGCTGTGAGCATTTTGAGCAAGCTGTCCACTAGCCAAAGTGCATGGCATACTCAGAACTGAGTGTCACTACTCAGTCTTAAGAGTGGGAAACAGAGGGCTTAACACACCAAGGGGATACCAGGGTTAGGTTTGAGTGAACTCCTCTGGCTTCAGAGCCCAGAGCCTGTAACCAGTGCCTTGGAGCATTCTTAGAGAGGTGCAGGACAGTTTTGGGAAGAACTCCCTTTCTCCTTCCATGAACAGAGAAGTAGAAAAGTGTCATAAGAACTGCCTGGATTTCATGTTGTACCATCCAGGATATAGCCTCGAAATGGAAACTTGTAGTTCTTTGGAAAGTTAGTTATAGCAAATGTTTTGCTGGGGCACACAAGTGAAAGGATGTCTTGCTAAAGCAAACAAGTGAAAGAGTGTTTTCCTGAAGCAGACACAGGTGAAGCAATGTTTGGATATCAAAAACACATGAAAGGACGCTTGATGAAGGATTATAAATATGGCCCCCAGACAGTAGGAGACAAGCACTGAGCATTGGTTTGTTTTGCTCCACCTTGCTATTCTTTGCTAAAGACACTCATGTATTGGTTCACCTTACATACCATTGTTGAGCTCAGCTTGTGATAACTTCCACCTTGAGGGAAACTTCCAAGAACTGCTTAAGAGGTTCCTGCAGCAGCTTGCCACGTCAGCAGCCGCGCCCCAGGCCTATTGGTGAGCCTGCTGATTTCTTCAGGATTGAGCTACAGCTTCCTGATGTCTGCTTGCTAAGCTGTAGCTGCTGGCTCATGTCTTGGTGTCTGATCGCCTAGAGGACTGGTCTGGAGCTGCTAAGTCATATTTGGTGTTTGCTACGAGACTGAACTGCTGCCCAAGATCAATTAAGCTCACCCCCACAGAACTATTGCTGAACAGGTACACTTCTCCTATATCCTAATAACTTTTCTCTTCCACAACCTCTGCTGGGTGGTGGGCTAGAGAAAAGTTTGAACCCTTATTAATAGTAGGTTGCAAAAATTTTATGCCTACATTGCCATAACTCATCCCCTAAACAATACGGTGTGCTTGCACAATCAGTTTGACCTTTTGGAGTCTCCATGATCTCATTTGTGAAATGCAATGAAAACAAGGCTCACCTTTCACAGCAGCCAGCTATGGAAACTGACTGCAGATTGAATGAATAAAGGTAGCTAGCTAGGTATCTTCAGCAAGCTAGGGCTCCCAGTCTCCTCTGCTGATGACGTCTGCTTCCTGTGATGGTGCAAGAGTTTACTGGAGGATCAAATGATACTCTAGACAGGACCTAATCTAAAAAATATGAGGGGACGGGAATTCAGGCCAGGAGACAGAGCAGGCTTCTTTCAAGTTCACATTGAAGTATATCCCCAGTTATGTTGAGAATATCTCTTATAGGTTGTCCATCCTCTCTATGCTCCCTGATGTTACTTTTACTCTTAATGCTTATAGATGACTCCTCACTTACTTCTAAAAACTTCCAGAAGGGGCCAACAGTCTTCCAAGGACCCATCCTTCCTCCATGTCTTTCTCCCACTCCTACATGAGTACACATTTCAGTGTCACAGACCACAGCTCTCTAGCTAAAGTCTCACATTCAGTATGATGCCTGGTCAGATGCCTGGGTGAGGAGGTTGTGAACTTTTATTTTTTACTCTCTCTCTCTCTCTCTCTCTCTCTCTATATATATATATATATATATATATATATATATATATATATATGTATATATATATGTATATATACATATATGTATATGTATATACATGTGTGTGTGTGTGTGTGTAATCTACTGTCTAGCTATCATCTAAATATCATATATCTGTCTGGCTGTCTCTCTATCCATGTCTCTGTCTCTATGTCTGTCTATTTGTATGCATGTGTACAAGTGTCCCATCCCATGAGTATGAAGGTCAACGGACAACATGTGGGAGTTGGTTTTCTTCTTCCATAATGTGGGTTGTGGCCCAAGGCTCATGGCTCTTATATGCCTAGGCTGTTTCCACTGTGCATCTGCCAGTCATATTGGAAGCCTTCCCTAAGCCCCAGCATAATGCTGTTGCTTAGAGTCAGTGTCTCTGACTTAGAGGCTCAGACTTTTGAGGTGGGTCAATTCTAAGCCACACCGTCTCTGACTGTTCAGCTGCATGGTGCTTATTCATCTGAAGTTTGACCTTTATTTGATAACCAGAATAAATACAAGCACATGCACATTTTTCACGAAGAATGGCCTAACCTATTGTAGACACTGTTATTGCTACTATTGTTATTTTGAGTTTTGTGAATGAGGGTCTTATTATGTAATTCTGTCTATCTGTGTCTATCAATAATTTAGGCCAATTATGATTTCTATGCCCCCTACTTTCATATTTCAAGCAGGTAGTAGTAGTCTGTCTTGCAGATATTATCTTTACCTGGCGTGACTTGAAGATTTTTGCTTCTCAATTTGTATAGCACAGATTGAACCCTTGAGACCCCTTCTCTGCAAGGCTTTGGCAAAGCTGTCAGTATTGCTGTCTGGCTAGTCCCATACCTAAAAAGTATCAGTTCTCAGGAGGTCTGGATAGTCTGTCGAAAGGAAACTTTAAGGCAGTCCCATGGTTCTACAGAAGCTTATGGTTACCAGTGGTATGCTAGCTAGTTTTATGTCAACCTGACAAAGCTATTTGCTATCTGGGAAGAGGGTACCCTGACTGAGAAAATATCCACAGCAAATTTACCTGTAAGCAAGCCTGTAATGCATTTGCTTAATTGACAATAGGTATGGGAGGTCCTAGCCTATTGTTGGTGATGCCAACCTATGAGCAGGTGGCTCTGGGATGAATGATAAAGTAAGCCAAGCAAGCTACTGGTAGCAATGCTGCAAGCAGCACCCCGGTCATAGCCTCCCCTTTACTTCCTTGTTCCTTCCCTGCTTGAATTCCTGCCCTGATTCCTTCCAGTGCTGGACTGTTACCTGAAAATGTAAGATGACTGATATAGTAATAGAAACAGTAACTAAGACAATGGGAAAGGACTCATCCTATCTGAGTAGGAAGACACCAAGTCTGGCATTACCGTACAGAGAGTTTTTCTAATGAACACCAACTTTCCATAGGTCTTGGCATGTGTATTGCCAAGGACTGGAGATAGAGGGATGGAGTTGTGAAGGAGACTAGAGGGGTCTTTTCAATTCAGGAGCAAGTGCAGACAGAGAACTGGCTATGTGAGCGGGCCAAAGAACACCAGTAGCCTCCAGTCTCTTCTCATACATTCTTTTGAGAACAAAGGTATTGTCACCTTAGTTTGAGTCTGGCACATTCCTTCTCTGAGGTTTCTATTTTACTCTGTAAAACATAGTTTCTTCTAAGGTTGATGTGATGGACATGCTCCCAAATGATGCCTAAGGGTGCTGTTCTGTAACTCCAAACTCAAGCATGCTGGAGTAGTAGTGACAAATGGTTACTGCTTAAATCTTGCTTCCCTTTCAAAATTCATGTTGAAACTCAATTCACAGCATGTCAGTACTGGAAAGTGTGTCTCTGTGGAAGTGACTGAATCGGGGACATTGTGAATGGAACCAGGTGGACTTATGAAAAGGCTTGAGAGAGGGCGTTCAACTCCTTTACCTTGTATGAAAACATAGCCCCCACCCCATTCTGGAGGTCACAGAATTCCAGGAGACATCATAGAAACAGGACAGAAAATCTGCCATGCCTTTTCCTGCCCACCATTTAGAATTGTCGGAAATAAATTCATGTTCTTATAAGTTACTCAGACTATGGTATTTGGTCATAGCAGCGCAGAGAGAATAAGTGAAGCTCCTTTTATCCTCCCTCAACTACTTGACCTCACCTTGAGGAAGATAACTACAAGGCAGCAGTTATCCTTTCCTCGGGTTATCCATTTAGACGTGTGGCAATAAGCTGTGCTTACAGAGGTATTACCAGAATTGAATAGGAGAGTGTGTAGAACCATTGTAGAGTACTCTGGGACTTGACTGGCTCTCTTCAATCTACTTCCTATTTGTCAGATGTTGAGTTGGATGATAAAGCTTGAAGAACAAAGAAAGATTTCACGATATTGGCCTAGTCTAGAGTACCTCTCACATTAGGCTTGAAGAAGGTCCCCGTGGTTCTAATTTAAAACAGGTGTTGGGATGATTTGAATACACTTCTAGGGTACTTTTTAGGACTTCAGTCTTGTATACTTGGTAGCAGCCTTAGTTATTCTTTATCAAGGTGTCATAAGTAATGGTGTTAGTCATCTTGTTTTATGTGAAGAGATGATGTGTGTGGCCCACTATCAAACTGTAAAAGGTGACAAAGTCAAGATACTGTCTGTAGACCCTGAATTTGTGTATATCCTCCCATGTTGCCAATGGCAATGGGTCTGGCTGTGTCAACCTTCAGTCCTTTGGGGGCTGATGCTTATAGTTTATAGGGTCCTGAGGCTGGCCTAGTTCATTAGGCTACAACTTGTAAGCCTTCTCCCATGACTCCCCAGAGGCACTGGAGATAAAGAGAACTTGAAGGAATCACTGTTCTCCTTCTCAGCATCTGTTGGTGTGCTGTGAAAAATGACCCATGGGAAGGGTGTCAGGACCCTGCAAATATTCTTTGCCTACCTTGGTTCTTGTAATTCTATTGCACTTCATAAAGTAAGCCATATCCCCTTTAATTTGTGTCTATCCCTGGGGCATGGGGGTTGTAAAAAGGAGACTCTGAGGATACCAAGCACAGGGGCTTCCCTAGAACACTGAGCACAGTGTTTCCTTTCTTCTAGTAATCATAAACAAAAGCAGTTCTCTCTTCTACTTCCCTCTTTCTAGTTTTTTTTTTTTTACAGATTGTATCATATTTTTTTATTGAAAAGGGAAGTAAAAATACTTTATGATAAAATTAAAGATTTACATGGAAAATATTTCAGATAAACATGTTAATATTGACAATTTTCATGGAAAATTAAGGAGTAAAGTGGTAAACATGTAAAACATTGCTAAATTAATTGAAATTTGGGATAGAAACATGATAGAATTGAAGATTTACATGGAAAATATTTCTGATAGCATTGTAGAAAAATGTAGAAAAACATGTTAGAATTAAAGATTATCATGGAAAATTTTATATAGATATAATAATGGTAGGCATAAAAGTATTCCTAAGTTGATTAAAAATAGAATAATAAAGATTTTCTGATAAATTCAAAGATTTACATGGAAAATAATTCTGATAAAATTGTAGAAATATATAGAAAACATGTTAAAATTAAAGATTATCATGGAAATTATATAGATAAAATGTTAGGCATAAAGAGAATTCTAAGTTGATTGAAGGTGGAATTATAAACATTTTCAGATAACATTGAAGATTTACATGAAAATATTTCTGGTAAAATTCAAGAAATAAATAGACAAACACATTAAAATTGACTATTTCATGGAAAATTTTACATAAAAGTGGTTGATGTAAAAACTCTAAATTAATTGAAGGTGGGATTAGAAATATTTGTGATGAAATCAAAGATTTACATTGGAAACATTTCTGATAAAATGGAAGTATATAGAAAGACATATAAATTGAAGATTATCATGAAAAATAATGCAGATAAAATGGTAGACATAAAAGAAATTACTAAATTAAAAGGGGGATTACAATCATTTTCTGATAAAATTGAAGATTTACATTAGAACTATTTCATTAGTCTGTCTTTTTATTGTTGAATCCATTGTTGTTAAGAGATATTCAGGAATAGTGATTGTTGCTTCCTGTTATTTTTGTTTTGTTTTGTTTTGTTTTGTTTTGTTTTGTTTTTGAGACAGGGTTTCTCTGTGTTGCCGTGGCTGTCCTGGTACTCACTCTGTAGACCAGGCTGGTCGAGAACTCAGAAATCCATCTGCCTCTGCCTCCCAAGTACTGGGACTAAAGACATGCACCACCATTGCCCTACTTCCTTTTATTTTTGATGTTATTTTTATGTTTGTGTGGGTACCTTCTTTTGGGTTTGTTGGAAGAAGATTACTTTCTTGCTTTTTCTAGGGTGTAGTTTCCCTCCTTGTGTTGGCATTTTCCATCAATTTTGTCTTGTAGGGCTGGATTTGAGGACAGATATTGTGCAAATTTGGTTTTATCATGGAATATCTTGGTTTCTCCATCTATGATGATTGGGAGGTTTGCTGGGTATAGTAGCCTGGGCTGACATTTGTGTTCTCTTAGGGTCTATATGAGGTCTGGATCTTCCAGGATCTTCTAGCTTTGATTGTCTCTGGTGAGAAGTCTGATGTGATTCTGATAGGTCTGCCTTTATCAGTTACTTACACTTTTTACCTTACTGCTTTTAATATTCTTTCTTTGTTTAGTGAATTTGGGGCTTTGATTATTATGTGCCAGGAGGATTTTCTGTTTTGGTCCAGTCTGTTTGGAATTCTGAAGGTTTCTTGTATGTTTATGGGCATCTCTTTCTCTAGGTTAGGGAAGTTTCCTTCTACAATTTTGTTGAAGATATTTACTGGGCTTTTAAGATGTAAATCCTCACTCTCATCTATACCTATAATCCTTAGATTTGGTCTTATTATTGTGTCCTGGAGTTTCTGGATGTTTTGAGTTACCAGATTTATGCATTTTGCATTTTCTTTGACTGAGTCAATGTTTTCTATGGTATCTTGAGAACTTGAGGTTCTTTCTTCTATCTTTTGTATTCTGTTGTTGATGCTTGCATCTATGACTCCTGAATTCTTTCCAAGGTTTTCTATCTCCAGAGATGTCTCACTTTGTGATTTCTTTATTGTTTTTACTTCTACTTTTAGATCCTGGATGGGTTTGTTCAGTTCCTTCACTTGATTGTTTGTGTTTTCCTGTAATTCTTTAAGGTATTTTTGTGTTTTATCTTTCTTTATGGGCTTCTGCCTATTGACCCATGATCTTCTGTATTTCTTTAAGGGATTTTTGTGTCTCCTCTTTAAGGGCTTTTACCTGTTGACTGATGTTCTCCTGTATTTCTTTAAGGGAGTTATTTAAGTCTTTCTTGAAGCCCTCTATCAGCATGAGATACGATTTTCAATCCAACTCTTGCTTTTCCGGTGTGTTGGGGTATCCAGGACTTGCTGTGCTGGGAGAACTGAGTTCTGATGTTGCCATGTAGCCTTGGTTTCTGTTGGTAGCGTTCTTGTGCTTGCCTTTTGCCATCTGGTGCTAGTAGGTGTTGTTGTCTCTGGCTGGAGTTTGTTCTTCCTGTGGGCCTGTAAGCCTGTGTCCTTATTCCTCTGAGCTGAAAAGTGAAAGCACTGATGGGAGATCTCTCTCCTGGCGGGCTATGCACAGAAGGCTGTGGAGTCTCCTGGCTCCCTGGTGCAAATGGCGGTGGGAAGAGTTCTGTCCCAGCTGCTCCACTGATCTTAGGCCCTGTGTGCTCTTAGCTGGGTCTCCTCCAGAGAGCCCTTCTTTCTATTTTTATCTATTCATTGTCTGTCTGTCTGTCTGTCTATCTATCTATCATCTATCTATCTATCTGTGTATCCATCACATACCTATATCTATTGTCTGTCTATCTAACATCATTTACTTATCTATCTATCTTTCTAGTTGTTACTCCACAGTTTCTACTCACTCCCGATCCACCCATCCTTTCATCCAATCATCCATGTGCCCCAGACTTTTAATTTTATGAGTGAAACTATCCAATAAAGCATTCAAATCAACAAACACACTTAGATTTTTAAAGCAAAGCTGTCACATCTTTAATCCCAGCACTTGTGAGGGAATAGGAGAGAAAGTCAGTTGGATCTCTGAATTGAAGGCCAGCTTGATCTACAGAGTCAGTCCCAGCACAGCTAGACACACACAGAGAAACTCTCAAAAAAACAAAACAAAACAAAACAAAACAAAACAAAACAAAACATGACACCCAAACAATGACACTCCCCACTTTCTTTTTAAACAAAGTCAAACTTTCCTGTTAGAAAGTAAATTGGATTTGGTGGATAGGGAAAAGAAAGGCCCATCAGGGTACTGTCACAGGGCATTTAATCACATGTTGAAACCTGAGATTATTTTGTTTACTGGAAAAAGCTATTTCTAGATGTGGTGTGGCTTAGCCCTAGCACACATCTTTAATCCAAGAGCTTTCTGCTTATTTTAAACAGAACTAAATAAAGCCAACCATAGGTCAAGAGAGAACAAGTAACTAGTTGACAGGGAATGAGCATAGGGAAAAAGAAACCATAAGAGAGTAAAAAGAAATCAGGAGGATGAATAGAGAGACACATAGGAAGTAGAAGGGAGGAACATTCAGTTTGAAGGGTTTTGAGACAGCGTGGAGAAGGAGAGTTTGCTTTTCCTTTTGGGATATCCATTGAGGAAGTAGATTAGCTCAGTTCTTTCTCTGCCTCTATAAGCTAGGAGGCTTTCACCCCAGCATCTGGCCCCCGAGTCTTTACTTGTAAAATCAAACATTTTAAGATTTTGTTAAAAAAAAAACCCAGCAGGGTATATAAATACATTTTTCATAAATTAGATTATTAAATTTTAACTCCAAGTTTTTGACAAAGAAGAATTGACATATTCAGTCAATCCTGCAGAACCACAGTATAATGTGATAGCTCCAAGCACTCAGGGCACATGACTGTGGCTAATCCATGCTGAGGTGTGTTTTACTTATAAATTACCTGTGCAATATTTTTTAAAAAGTGAGTTACCTTGGCAATGTTTTTTACATTGACAATGTGTTGAAGTATTTTATGTCCTGAGTGAAATGAAGTATGCTTCTTAAAATAATTTCACCCTTTAAATAGGAATACATTGTATTCCTCCTGGACATGACTTCTTCATACAAACCATCTCTTGGAATCATATAAGTTGATGACAACACTTTTAGATGTCTGTTTATAATGTCCCAGTGAATGAAGGGTTTTATCATTTTTTTCCACATTTGCCATAGCAAGGTACTAAGAGCTGAGAAACTTTGGCCAAGATTCAGAGCCTAATGCCTAGATGGGTGCCTCTTTTGAATTCTACCATGTTGCAGAAAGCTCACGTGTGACTTCCTGAGTCTTGACAAGTTCAAACTATGTAACCTCTTTCCAGTTTCCATAAAGGTCAAACAAAGTCTTTCTTGAAGAGCATAAGCCTTTTTGCTCTGAGACTGTCTAGCAAATATGGACATTTGACAAATATGGAAATGTTCCCTCCTACCCTGCATCAGAAAGAGTGTGTAAAGTCAATGAAGAAGACTGGCTGAGAGGCAATAGGGTGCGGTCAGGATCCTATTCCAAGAACTAACTTACTGAGTACTTCTCGTTCCTGGTTAAGGGTCTATAAAAAGTTAACACCAAATCCCTGTCCCTCTATCTACATGGTCCATCTATGGTCTAATAGTTTGTATTCCCCTCCAATTCATACATTGCCAACCCAGACTCTTAGATGGTAGTGTTTGGGGGTCATTATGCTAAGCTGAAGCCCTCATAAGTGGGATTAGTACTCTTACAAAAGAGGATTCCAAATGATCCCTTATTTTCTCAACCACATGAAGTTAGGTGATGAGCCACTTATGAGCCTGAATGGGCCATCAGACACTGAATCTTGTGGTATCTGACTTTATGGACTTTTCACTCCCTAGAGTTATAAGATATAAGTCAATAGTGTTTGGTTGTGGCATCCCAAACAGTCTAAAGAAATCTTTAAGTCACATTTTCCTCCCTATGGTGGAAACTTGAACTTTTAGGTCACAGAATGTGGTGCATGATGTCAGTGAGAGCTTGTGCCCAAACTATCCATTCAACAGATGACAGTGTTATGCTCAGACTTGGAGAGATGCAAGATCATGTAATATGTGTGTCAGGTTAATGCCTGAAGTGTACAGGATTTATCTTCAGGACACCATTGTCAAACACTTTTTCTTATTGTGATAAGACATATACAACATAAATTGTGCAATTATACATGTGTATGGTATTAGGCATACCATACCTCATGTATTTACCTCATGAAACTATCTCTGGAACATTTTATAATCTCCTAAGAAAGCTCTATTATAACAAACACTGGTGCACCAGTCTCCCTCACTACTTCCCTTGGAAGTACTACTACCCTGCACTCTGTTTCTATAAATCTAGTAGCACATATTCTAAGTAGATTTGCTTGTACAGCCATGCATTAATTACTCCCCTTGTTGCTGTGACAGAATACATGACAAAATCAACTTAAGAAGATCAGGCTATTTTTGACTTGCATTGTTGGAGTCTATCATGTAGTGAAGGAGCCATTCTGCTGTAGGGCAGGACTGTGAGGTGACAAGTCATTGCTCTTCTACACAGGGTGCAGAGAGGGGTGAAAGGTCCTATTCAGGAGCTCTCTGTTTCACATTCCCTCTGAAGTCCCAGCCCAAGCAGTGAGCTACCAACATTCAGAGGTCTTCCCTTCCTCAGGTAAGCATCTCTAGGGACATCCTCCCATACATGCCTTGACCTTTGTCTCCCACTGCTGGTGACAATATTCTTGGGAAGAAATGAAAAATAATAGGGTGCTGACCACTGATGAAAGAAACAAAGAACAGATAGCACAGAAGTCCGATTTGGTGAGAGTTTTATTGGGGTTACTTGCAGGAATATTGGTGACAGCTTACTTCCACAAGCAGAAATAATACAAAAGACTGTTGCAACACCAAAATCCACTTCAGCATGCCTGACAGCTCAAAAAACTAGAATCATGAAGCATACTGCATAGGCTGTAGGCAGCTCATCAGGTTGGAGAGGGTCCTTTCCTGATGGCTCAGTTGGTCTGAGCCTCTTCTAGACTTTTATGCTGGTCTCTGCTTCTTCCAGATAGGACAGTAGGATTGAGAGGCTTCTATGCAGCATAGTTTGTCTGAGAGGGACCTTCAGCAGTTCTTCCTATTTATAAACTCTTGGTGAGAGAGGGGCCAAGTGAGTCTAGTCAGTTTCAGGGAACTTGGTGAAGCTATTTTGAGTTGTTTCGCATCTTAGCAGAGCTTTGCTGCAGGGTGGAGTGCTTTACCTCCCCTAGAAAAGCCTGTCGTTTCATTTTCTTGTAAACTGCCTGGCCTAAAATATCACATTTTCACTTCCCTTTATACCCTCTATCCTCAGAAATTTCTCTCCAAGATGCAAGGAGGAAACTGTATTGCAGCGTCTGGGTGTGGCTAAATTCTATTGAACTGTCAATCAAGATTACCATTAACATATATTATTTCAGCAATGCCCCAAGGGTACATTGATGTCATAGCATACCTCAGAGCTGCCTTCTTTGCAAAAGGGAATAAGACCACATCATACTGATACACAGTCATTTTGTTTATTCACCTAGATGTTGATGGATTCTTGGGCTGAATCCACCTTTTAGCTATTGTGAGTAATGCTGCCATGGACACGGGTAGAAAAGCATATGCTTTAGTCATTGCATTCAGTTTATTTATATATACCAGAAGCATGACTGTTGGATCATATAGTAACTCGTGTTGACTTATTCAGGAACCACCGTACTGTTTTCCATAGCAACCATGCCATCTTAGATTCCTACTATTAGTATTCTAAGATTTCAGTTTCAGCACATCTTCACCAATACTTGTTCATATTTCTTCTTTGAATAAAGAGTAAAGGAGAAACTCTATTAATAGACTATTTAGTAAGTGATTTTTTCCCCATGATGGCTATGACTACTTAAATAGCCACAGGGTAGTCACCCAGGCCTCTAGAATGATCAATGCCTAGAGCCACATGCAAGAAGAAAAGACAGGTAGAAGATTGGAGCCACCACAAAGTTTTCTAAGGACAGGTAAATACCTACTTCTATGGCTTCACACAGCTTCAAGGCAATAGGAAGCAGGTGATCTCTCCCTCAAAGCCAGCTCTTTCTGTAGTCCTCCACAAAATGGCAACTTTAGTTGTTTGGTATTGACTTGCATATTTGTCTCAGAAGGCAACCATATCCATTAGGAGCCTTGTCAGTTCTGCCTTGAGCATCTATCCAGAACACTATGCTTTCTCACCTTTTCTTTTACACCAGCCAGGTCTAAGCCGCTTACTCTACATTGATTGGTTTTGCTTAGAGGGGCAGAGTGACTCTCTGAAAAGCCAAGGCATCTTTGGTCAAATTCTCAGGCTTTCCACAGCTGCCTCTTTTCCCAAGGTAAATATCTGTACAGCGAGTTCAAACCATTCAGAGTCTCTTCTCCCTGGCCTGATGACATTGTGCAGTTCTCTAATTCTTTCTAGTGCTTGCACACTTTTCCACGGCTTTCACAGTGTCTGATTCCCACAAAGGATGCTCTTTTTCTGGCATGGCTTTCTCCCCAGTAACTCTACCCTGATGTGTTTCAATATGGTGGAACATTCCCACATCTCTCTATTACACAGTACCATCTTTTACCTTACTTAACTTGTCTGTTCATTTATATTGGTTTCTTGAGACTGTGACAGCAGCTACCACAAACATGGTAACTTAAAACAACAGAATGTATCTCCTTATGGTTGTTCTGGAGGCCCAAAGTTGGCATCAAGATGGGAGCAGAGCTGTTGACCCTATTCAAGCTCTTGGGGAAAATTGTGATTTTGGTGGCCACTGATACCCCTGGGTTCATGGCTACATCACTAGAGACCTGCCTGTGTCTTCCTGTGGACTTTTCATGCCACTCTGTATATGTTTTGATCCTTTAGAATGGTAATTTTAGTACAGTACACCAAAATCCAGAATGCCTTCATCTTCAGTATTACCTTAATAAGGTTATCTTCTAGAATTCCAGGTGGACACAGACTTTGGAAAAAACTCTCTTTAAGCTACAACATCTCTTTTTTTAATTTCTCAAATTAAGTTTATCCTATACAATCTCTTAGAGTTTGCTAACTCCAACCACAAAGACTAAGACTTCAAAGCCAGTGTTATAGGTCCCTGTGGGGTCCAATACATAATGGGGCTCCACATGTACATGTGGGCTGAAGGACAGTGCTGGTTGGCTGTCAACCCATGTCTCCGAATTTCCCCCAGGGAACACTGTGTCAGCAGCTCCTCACTGGGAGGATAACTCCTTAGGAACCAGATGCCCCGTTCTAGGGTACTGTAGAGAATACAGGGATGAGCAGTCCATGGATCTGATGCAATAGTTAGGTTGGCTAGTGACCAGAGCCTGGGCAGCTCCTTCTACATACTGTTTAGCAAACCACACTATCTATGCTCCTCTGATTACAGAGACAAACCTTGGCTTCAGAGTGATCAGGTGGTCATGTCATTGATTACAAATCACTTGGCTTCTTTGGTGAATGGTAGGATTGCTTATTTATTGATTTATTTATTGTTTAAAATGCCAATTAAGTATGGAAAGATAATATATATTCACTTAAAAGAAACAACAAGAATTTTAATGGTAAACTATGAATCAAGAAAAGATGTTGTTGGAACTGCATGGGTTATGGGCAGCCAACTTTGGCTTACTCTCTTCAATTTTCTATGTCTTGTGAATCTTGAGTTTACCACCCGTATTCAATTTTAAATCATGTTCTTTTCCCCTTAAAATTAGACACTAGGGAGTTTCCACATCATTAGAGGCTACTAAAGGGAACATTTGGGCAGTGCCTACAGTATATATGTGCAGGACTAAGCACTCCACTCAATTTATCCTTTTAATTTTGATACCAACTACTTGTGGCTTGAAGGAAGGAACCAAGAGCCAGATGACCTAGCATTCCTCAGGGTTACACCCCGGCTGAGCTCTGTGAGTTTAGGCAACATGGGTGTGTCGATGCTTTGTGGATTTTGTGTATAACAAATAACCATGAATTTAGTGACTTAAAACAATGATTCTCTCTCTCTCACAGTTCTGGGGCAAGAAGCTGCAAATGAAATGGCTGCTATTCCTCTCCTGGGCATATACCCAGAGGATTCCCCAGCATGCAATAAGGACACATGCTCCACTATGTTCGTAGCACCCTTATTTATAATAGCCAGAAGCTCGAAAGAACCCAGATATCTCTCAATGGAGGAATGGATACAGAAAATGTGGTATATATACACAGTGGAGTACTATTCAGCAATTAAAAACAATGAATTCATGAATTTTTTAGGCAAATGGATGGAACTGGAAAATATCATCCTAAGCGAGGTAACACAATCACAAAAAAATACACATGGAATGCAATCATTGATAAGTGGATATTAATTAGCCCTGAAGCTCTGAAGACTGAAGATACAATTAGCATATCAAATGATTCCCATGAAGAAGGAAGAAGAGGGCCCTAATCCTGGAAAGGCTTGATCCAGCATTGTAGGGGAGTACCAGGACAGAGAAAAGGGAAGGGGAAAGATAGGAGAATGGATAGAGAGAAGAGGACTTATGGGACATATGGGGGGGGGGGGGACTGGGAAAGGGGAATGCTTTTAGAATGTAAACAAAGAATATAGAAAATAAATAAAAATACAAAAAATCATAAAAAAAAACTCTGTATGAACACATGAAAAACCAATTGACTTCAATACAACAAATGGAGCTACTGGTTACCCTCTTAAAACACACAAATAGAAGGTGAAGTACAAAATAAGATAATTGTTTATGGAGACTAGAGCAATGGCTCAATGCTTAAGAACACAGGGTCATAGATTTTAATAAATGAGTAGTACTCCATGTGTAAATGTACCATATTTCTGTATCCATTCCTCTGTTGAGGGACATTTGGGTTCTTTGTAGATTCTGGCTATTATAAAGAAGGCTGCTGTGAAAAAATGGATTGTCAGCAACTAATACCACTGAGAAGAGAAGCCTTTGAGCATATCTCTCAGGGTCTATCAGGGTTAGATTATGAGATGTCAGGACCCACCTTAAAATCAGAAAATATCATGCTCTGTGTTGGAATCCTAGACTGAATCTAATAGACAAAGTGAGTAAAACACTAGAATTTATCCATCTCTTTTCTCAACACTTTACATTAGCAATCAACATTGTTTTTTAGACATAGCAAATACTCATTAAACATATGTTAATGAAGGACTATAAGTGATTGCATGGATCATAGATCGCAATTCCTTCTAGAAGGTTATGATCCTCAAGCTATGCCATTCAAGCAATTTCTCCTCTTGGTTTAAATGGTGTTAGTTAGGACATAAGGATAGTAACCAAAATGGGTTCCTTACTGCCTAGGGATTGAGAACAGTCTGCATGTGTCATGATTGCAGCCATAGCATGGCCTGTTGGAAAATTGGGAGTCCCCCTCGCATTACCAGTGGAAAAATCTGCTTCTAATGGTGTTTGACTATGCGTGGACAGATCTTCCTCTAGTATCGTGCTATCCCTTTCTATTCCCCTTCTTCCTTCTCCCCATCTTGAACCCAATCTTAGCAATGTGCAGAACAGCACACCAATTGGGAATTCTGACTCTGGTGGCTTAGGTCTGTGTCTTTCTTCCTCTTTCCAGCTCTCGACTCCTGTAAAAGCCCGTTGCTTCTTTATTTCTGTTCTCTATACCTCACCTTATTCATTTAGAGGCTTCATTGCAGCAGCTATCTTGGAGGTGTTTAGATGTCTGTCTGGGGGTAACAAATGGATATTATGTATCTGCTTTGGAAGTTCCAGGGCTTCCTAGAGTTCATTGCAACGGCAAACCCTGCTTGCTTTTTCCTGTTTCTTCATTCCCTTCCTGGCTTTTAGGAACCCAAGTTCAGAAGCTCATATTGGCCATGTCTGGTTATAGTGAGATGAGTTAATCTGGGAGTGAGACCTTGAATATATTGGCTGAAAGTAAGGCTAGAGGTAGGTAGGTTCTTGAGTAGACATTTATTAATCCTGGGGTTTCAAGGCAGGCTTTTAGTATTGCTTTGTAAAATAGGGCAAGAAATTAAATGAACATCCTTCATCCAAGACTCCAAATTCTGAAACGCCACCAGATGGTACAAGTGATAATTCTATACCTCAGTCATGGCAAAACAAAGGCACACTAAAGTTACTCTACATAGTTACTTTGTCTGCCAATGGAGATAGAATGAACAGGACACAGGAAAGTGTCCTGTGTTGAGATGTGGGTCTCTTTGCCAAGATATCTCTGTATGTATAGGCAGATACTCCTAAATTCTTTTTTTACTCCTAAATTCAAAATCAAAAAATATGTCTGGACCCAAGCATTTTGTATAATGGACAGTCTGTGAAAACTTCACTCTTTGAAGTCATTTGAGAGTCAAGTGGCAAAACATGTGTCAATCTTCTTTGTAAATTCCAAAGTACTAAAATAAACAAAGAAGGGAGATATCATGCATGTAAATAGTTTATCCACCTGTCTGGAGAGACACAGTTCTGGTTTGGCCAGGTGAAACAGAGTGAGGTTGTCTAAGCCTTCCAGGTGCATTATTCATTTCAAAGGTATAGTATACACAGATGGCTACCAGGGATTCGAGAGTGAGAAGTTATTGCTTAAAGGGATACTGAGGTTCAGGGGAGAGGAAAAGTTCTGCAGACAGCTGGGCAGTATTGATGCTTCTGAACTTGCCATCAGATGAAGTAGGGGTTGGGGAATGTGGCTCAGTTTGTAGAGTGCCTGCCTAATATTCAGAAATCCCTGGATTCCATCACCGGCACCACACAAATGGTGTATGGTGGTGCATACTTGCAATCTCAGCACTCAGAAGACAGTAGAGGATCAGATACATAGTTAGATGGGGCCAGTCAAGGAAGCTAAGGCCCTGTCACAAAACAGAAAAGGCACCGTGCTAAAATGGCAAATGTTCCCCTCTGTATGCATTTTCAAATTTCAAATATAAAGGTGAAAAGATGTGAGAAAACACATAGCACAGAGCCTCATGTTTTCCTGTAGAAGGTAGGGAGAAAGAAGGAACCTAAGAACTCTTGACCCCAAAATTGCTTTCCTGGGGATGGGGGAAAGCAACAGAAGAGGCTTTGGGGAATAATTTTGTATATATGTATATATGTATATGTGTATATGTATATGTGTATATATGTATATATGTATATATGTATATATGTATATATGTATATATACATGTATATGTATAAAATCTCCTTTATACATAAAGGAGAGTCCACAGACAGATTTCTGAATGTCCCTCTTACCCCTACCTGTCAGGGCAAGGTGATGGATCTGAGACAGGCTAGGGATAAAGAGATAAAGTGGGAGTAGCCTGGTGTTTTCCATTTTGAAGGCAGGTTGGGAGTGCATGTGCTGCAGGGATAGAGCAAGATGAAAAGGAGATGCTTCCAGGATGAGATTGGCACAGCCTGAGTTATCAGAGCTCTATGAGTCATCTCCCCCAAGGGTGCAAGGGAATGGTTGAAGGGATGGTAACAGCTATGCCATTTTAAGTTAGCATCTCTGATAGCTGATTGTGACAGCTGCATGGTGGGGACCGCATGAGCAAGAGCACCAACTGTGGCAGTGGTAAATGGGACAAGTGGACAGACAAGGGGTCAAGGAGGACTGGATTGCCTTGTGAACATCTTAGCAGGTAGGGGAACTGAATGGTTTTTTTCTTGTGTGGGTAGGTGGGCAATGATGCTTGGGTGGTGAGTAGGTGGAAACATGGGTGGGTGTATAGCTCCTGTCTTTCTGTTAAGTCTCCAAGCACTTAAATACATTGTTCATCTCCAGATGTTCTAACTCAGTCCCTGAAATGTGTCTCACGCCCCCCCCCCCCCCCGACTGTCTCCTTCCAGGCTCCCTCTTTCAGGTTCGCATGGCATCCTGTAATTTTCCATTTTGAAGCATCTATTAAAATTGTCAGCTTGTTTCACCGTCTCTGTATAGTTTAACAATGGAGGGCCACCTTGTTCTTCATGGTGCTATTAGTGTTTGGCTTATAGCAAGTTTTAAGTCCTTGACTGTTGATGGACTGGTTACATTAAAATAATCTCAAAGCCCTGCATATCTACCTGATGATAAGCCCTAAGGGAGTCACCTGCTGGAGTCACTACCCTGTTCCAGAGTTTTCCCACCAAACATGAATTTTCTTAAAGGGCAAGATATAAAAATGGGTCTAAATAAACCCTTGCACGAAGAATCTTCTCTGGTCTACAGGACCATAAGTTATACCATTCTTGGTACAATATATGCTTGCAGGAGAAACCACTTGTCCTCAGGGCCTGGAGGACTTGGCACATTCACATACTCCTTTACAGTTTGTTCATTCATTCATTCACCAATCCTTTTAGTAATATCTTACATTCTCCTTTTCCCACAGACCTCCAAATATCAGGGCATTGGTTATAGACTCTTGAGTTCACTTGGCCAGTCAAGGGAAATGATGTCATTCTGAGAGCTGTGGCTCTTCCTTGGAGGTCTAATTGGAGCTAGGCAGTCTTTCTTCATGCTTCTGAAAGCCTAGGCTAGGGGTAGCAGTCATAGGTGAGTTAGAGGACACAGGCATGAGCTCCAGGGAGCACCCCACCCATAGCCAGAAGAGGCTGCTCTGGACTGACAGGTCCACAGCCATCCACTGACCAGATGATCACAGGGTGGATGATGTGAACTCTAGGCTCAGTTTAACTCTCTAGTATCTTAAGGGTTAATTTCCTTAAATCTCATTTTCTATTGTTTATGTGTGTGTGTATATGTTCATGTGCATGTGTGTGTTGGGTTTTTTATTTTCAACTGTTTTGTCAGTTTCTTAAGATCAAATAGCCATATTTCCTAAAACAGGGATATGACCTGGACCATTTTTGGTCTGCATTTGGTCTGGGCAGCTTATTGTCTGTGGGACCTCAGGGTAGTTGCAGGACCTTTCTGGTCATCTTTCTCCTCTTATAGTGTGAGGAGACCCATACCTTGATGGCTGTCTGTGAGGATTACCTGAGATGTGGATGCTCTTGGGTACCCAAAGGCAATTACTATAAGCTCTACCAGTTTTGGCATGTGGTCAAGAAGAAATGGCAGAACTCATCTTTGGGATTTGAATTCGGAAAAGAAAGATGAAGGAAGGAAGGAAGATAGATACCTCATTGTATTTCAATCAAGTTTGCAACTTTATGTTGGCCACATTCATAGTTACCTGTGGCTTCCGGCAGCTACAGATAAGATACCCTAGGAGCACCACCACTTATCACAGGGTAGATGTCCTCCATGGTATCTGTGAGAGAACTTGTGTAGGGGCTTCTGAGTGATACCATTGTCTAGAATCTTGGCCTGGTTGGCTACTACTCACGTGGGTGTTAAATTAGCAAGCTACATATGTAAGTATATCTGCACTTTGTAAGTTCCTATTCAACAAAAGCAGAGTCAAATCCCAGAGGGACATACACACAAAGCTCTTGCAATCCTATCAACCACAAGTAAAAAAAAAAATCAGAGTATCACACAGGTGTCAGCAACTGTTTTCACTTGAGTGTGTGTTTATAGAGTTTAGGCACGGAATTATGGCGTGTCAGCTCATGGCTGTGACCAAGTTCCAGACAAGAGACCCTGAGAGGGAAAAAGCCTTTATTTGTCTTATCATTTAAGATGATCATCCTGATAGGTTGGAAGCCTGCTCATCTCCTGTACAAGCTGGTGAACCCCATCTGCCCTCTTTCCCCCAGTCCTACCCACACAGAGATCCCCTGCCCCTGCTTGGAGAAAGCTCCAGGATAACTAGTCATCCTTCCTCATCCCTGAGTTTCTGGCAATCCATCCAAGAGTGCCCACTCAGAAAGATAGTTTTTGACCATGTATGGGCACAATCACAGGTCCTAGCTGACACATCATCATTCCTTGCCAAAACTCTATACATTTCTTTTGCTTTAGCCTGGATATGTGACTTCACTGACCTCCATCTGTGAAATTGGTGAACCCACCTGAGAGCTGCCTCCTAAGAAACCTGCCTTTATCTACTTTTAATCTGGCCTATATCTGTATCACCGAGGGAAAGAAGATGCCTGTCACATCCCATCATGGTAGGAGAGACATGGCAACAAGAAGAGAGACAGGTGGGTCACAGTGATCTGCAGTCAGGAAAGAGAGGGTATAGGAAGTGAGACCTGGCTATAAAGTATTATGGCTTGTCCTGAGTGACCTACTTCTCCTGTAAATCTCCATCTACTGCCTAAAGGTTGTACAACCTTCTGAACCTCACCAGCAGCTGAGGGACCATGTACCCACACACGTAAGCATGAAAGGGATATTTCACCTTCAAATCTCAACAGCTCTGACTCCCAAATACCGGGATATCCCTAGCCTGATTCTCCTAATCGTTTGTCTCTCATTGTTTACTTTTTTTCAGTCCGGTCTCTAACCCTCTGCAGTGACTCCCAACCCTATGCTTCTTCAGAGATGCGCAGCCTAAATCATATCAAAAGCCCTAGCTAGGCCTGGGTGGACGAGGAAGTAGCAACTGTGCCCTGAATTCCAGGGCTGCACCCTGTAGGCAATGCATGGACCACTCAATTTTCCAGGAGTACTGTCTAAGGCATCTTGCTTATCCCACAAGACCCATGCTGCCAGCACCATGGGTTACCACCACCTATGCACACTAAGGTCCCTGAAAAAGGTCCCACTGTTCTCTGGGAGAACTCTCTCCCCAGGAGATATTTAACCTCCATGTATGGAAGACGGGACCTACCAGGAATACTCAGACCCGAGCCTGGAATGTATGGGGGAAGCCAGGAATTTGCAATTTACTGCTTAAACTAAATCTTTAAAAAGATATTGCTGAAGGCTTGACTCACTTCTGAGTCTGTTGCTCTATACAAACTGGTGCTGTGGCAGGAGAGGGAGAGG
Source organism: Apodemus sylvaticus (assembly GCF_947179515.1). NCBI lineage: Eukaryota > Metazoa > Chordata > Mammalia > Rodentia > Muridae > Apodemus > Apodemus sylvaticus. The sequence continues at coordinate 36,050,335 of NC_067488.1, forward strand.
GGAGGGGAGGGGAGGAGGAGGGGAGAGGGAAGAGCGAGCTGGGGGAGCATCAGGAATTCCAATTAGTTCTATGCTCAGGGATGACTGGAAATATTTGGCCCATGATGTGTTGACATGAAACTGTTTGTGCAGTTTTCCTGTGAGAATTGAAGCCTCAAGGACGGAGCCCAGTGGATCATTTTCTGTCCCTCATTAGAGTCCTGTGCTGAGAAACTGGGGCCTCTCTAGGGCAGATGTGGTGAAATACACCCAAGTGTGTATATATGAATACATGGTGCTGGATAGAGAAGGATCTACGCAATTTAAAGCTATCTGGATTGTTTACAATACACACAGACTCCAGTTTGCTTAATTAAAGCAAAAGGGTGGACTTACTGGAAAGTCCATAACTAACTCAAGCAAAAATAGACTATTTCAGGACCAGAAGTGAGCTGGGAAACCTGAGCGGCCATTGTTGGGGCTCTCAAGGGGGCAACATGGACAAAAATACACTTATCAAGTGCTAAGTAATTAAAAATGCCCACTTACAGCCTTATCTTACCTCAGACCTTGCAGTGCAGAGGGAAAAGAGATTTCACAAAAATGAATGAACATGGCAGTGTTCAAGAAAACCTTATTTACAGTACAAATACTGGCAGGATCTAGTACTCAGGTAATGGATGTGGCCCAAAACTGTAGAGAAGTTGGAGGAGAAGATCCTTGCTTCTTCTAGATGGTTCCATCCTACCCTTCCTTACTCCCTCCCCAGGACTCTACTTCCTTATAAGGGTGATTATGAATAGTGACAGACTCTGTTTGACTTAGTATCCTAGGCTTATGCCAACCAATTCACAGACTTGCTACTGGTCTCAGTAATACAATGAATTAGAAAGAGACCTCCATCTTTCTTTCTGTTCCCTTGTTCTTCCTCTAACTTTTCCATGACCAAGGCCAAAGGAATATGAGATTTTGATCAACTCAAAATCTACAAATTTCTCCCCATGAAGCTATACTAGATTGAGACAATTCTATGTTCAAAAGCTTCTTAGTTCTAGGCAGTATAAACCCTAGAGTGACAGGTAAGCCATCCCCAGGTCTCCAGCAAACCCAGAACCAGTGGGGAAGATAGAAATACAACCAATCAACATGAGCACATGGCATACCTCACATGCAGAAGGAAGACAAGGTGTGCCTGAGGCAGAGAAAGTAGCTCTGGCCTGAGATAGGAGCTCCTGGTTCTGTCTGAGGCAGTCTAGAGGGAAGTTGAGGTGTGATCCAGGAGGGATAGATACTTGCCACATGACAGAGAATGAAAGACTCTGATGCATTCAGCAATACTTCAATGCTTCATGTAAGATCCAGAAATTTAGAGACAGGCCCAGAGCAATTCCCTCACGCTGTCTCAGCAGTTGGAATCTAGTAGGTAGATCCAGTTTTATAGAGGAGGAGATCTGGCCTTTTCAAGATGATGACCCTAAGCTCCAGAGACACTCAGTCATCACTATGTACAGATTGTATCTGAGGCCAGATTCATATCAAAAAGAGGGCTGTGTTCTAATTGTAGGTCAGGAACTTGTGTTTGTCACCTGGGGACAGTCATTTTACTTCCATGAATTCGGTTAGCACAACTGAACAAGGGATGACTGACTCAACTCTATCTCTGAGAGCTAATGCATGCATGAGGAATCTGGGCACACTCTAAGTTCTTAATAAGCACAAGGTATGGGGAATGATGGCCACTTATGCTGTGATACTCACATGAGAATTTGGGAGAACGGGACCATTTATAGGATTTCTGAGCCTTTACAATTTTGACAGAGGAATGCAGAAAAGCTTGTACCTCTCCATCTGTGAGGTTGATACTCACTTACCTTGTAAATTAACGTTTGTCTAGAATTAAAGTTTGCCCCAGCTGCATATGAGAGTCAGTGAGAGAAAAAAAAAGGCATCCTTTCCTGTAGTACCACCTTCCTGTCAGGTGTGCCTGGAGACTTTCTCTATTTAATGTTTTCTGGACCATTGAAACCTCTCATGTATTCTCAAGGGTGAACTCTGGAAGCAGTACACTCAGTCCCCAGTACAAGATTTTGTAGCTTCTAGCCATGTATGTCTGTAAAACCTGCTGGGGTGGTGTCTTAGAATCTTTAGTCCTCCTTTTCCTCACAAGGTGAGGAGAGTAACAGTGTAGGCTGTGTTGCAAAAATGGAGTAACTAAATTAATTACTTTACAAGTTTAATTCACAAGGTTTAACAGTCTTGGTGTGGTTCCTGTCTCTAGAAACTGAAATAGCTTCATCGTTATAATGATGATTTTCAGTAACATATCTGTCATCAACATGTTCTATTCCTTTTGGTGGTTAATACCTAGATCCTGTCAACAACATGACAGGATCTAGGGTCATCAAGGAGACAAATCTCTAGGCATGTCTGTGAGGGAGTTTTCCCACTGAGTTAACTGAGGTAGGAAGACTCTCCTTAAACCTGTGTGGTACCATTTTAGAAATTGGGGTTCTGGACTGAATAATAAGAAGAAAATTGGCTGAGTGCCAGTATTTGTCTCTCTATGCTTCCTGACAGCGCATGCAATATTACCAGTTCCCATTGGTGTGCCTTCCCCGTCAGGCTGTACTGTACCTTTCAAACTGTGACCCCAAATAAACTCTCTTTCTGTAAATGCTTTCTTCAGGTATTTTGCGCTAGCAATGAGAAAACTAATTAATCTACTTCTCACATAGTATTTATTCTCATCTCCATTTTGCAGATGGTAAAACCGAGGTAAACAGAATAAACAGGGGCATTCTCAAAGTCCCTTGCAGAGTATACGGAGTTGGGTTTCAGCAGCAAGCTCTCAGGCTTAGGTCTGGGTCACTTGTAAAACTTCACCCCCTCCTCCCCTGACATCAGTGACACATCCCTCTTGACCTGTATGTTCTTGGTGATCTGACCCGGGTCTGATGCTGTGTTGCTAAGCTTCTGAGTTTCTCTGGGGCTCTGTCTTCCCATAATGAGTTCTCTGTCAATTATGAACTCCTGACCCAGTAGCCTGCAGGGCAATGCATTCACTTGTTTGGGCAGGCTAGGATCTGGGCAGGACATATCAATCTGAGCAGCAGTTCAGTGGGCAATCACAATGTAAAACAGACAGCAGGGCGACCTCGTGCCTAGAAATTCTGGCAGCTAGCCAGCCCTTCTTCCCAAATAAGACAGTCAAATTCTCAGTGTGCAGCTTCCATTAGACATTGCATGTGATGGTCAGCAGGTCCTAATTACAACTGTTTCTAACTAGTTCTCATAGGACCTATTAAGCCCTTTTTATGCTGGCTCCCTGGGGATATTCTCTGCCTTTGGAAATAACATGGGGAAAGGCATATCCCCTGACCCTTCCTGTGATACACTTCTCCTGCCAGGACTCATTTCTCCATCAGCAATTGCTTTAAATGACTTTAAAAAATTCTAGTAAAAATTAGTCCTGGTGATTGGTGTGCAGGGACTGGATGGAGTGTGCTTGATTTCTTCAATAGGCCTTAAGCCTGGGGCCCAGACATCTGCTTCTCTTTGGGGAGTATTTGCTGGCAAATGGACCTTCTCTTCAGAAAGTGTTCACTGGTAGAAACCTTGCCAAATTGTCTTTGTAGTCTCTAAGGATTTAATTGGAAGTTTATGGAGTTCAAAACGTACCATTTCTGAGGTTAAATATGTGTGGATTTAGCATTTATTTCTAACTGGCCAAGGCTTTGCTCTAAGTGCCATCTCAATAATTGTACATGGTTTGAGGGTATCACGCTGCATGGCTCTTGACAAAGCTATGATTCTACCCAGTCCTGAGAGTCACTGTAGGGGTTATCAGCATCTCCTTTGGCCAGAAACAGAATCAGAGCTCTGTGTGATTCAGTCATTTACTCAAGGCCACACTGTTATGACACATGTAGAATGGGAAATAATGCCATTTGGATGCCAACACTCTTCTCACTGTGTGCTTTGGTTTGCGTATTTATTCCAAACCCACTTTCTGCATTTGGGAGAGAAACCACCAATAAGCATTTCTGTACAGTGAGAGCTGTACAGAACAGGTGAAGAGCAGGTGAAGGCTGGGAGAGGTCCAGCCATGGATAACTTTTGTGGAGGACACTCCAGCTGCACCTGTCCATACTAGACATATTCATTTTGATCTCAAAGTTTCACACCTAGATTTTTAAATGGAAATGTATTAGATCATGTAAATCAGCAGGGTTCAAGGCTGTATGCTGTATCAAGGAACTAGCCAAAGAAAGGAAAGAATACAGGCATCAACCAGTCACTGGAGAATCCTGAAGAACAACTCTACATTAAACAAGGTAAAGCAGTTTGCAAACAGGTAAGTTACAGGTCAAGTAAGTACCCAATCAATTGATAGACAAATAGTCGGAAATATGAAATGACATCAACAATGTTTTGCTAAGATAAAGATGCAGTTTGTAGGGCAATAAATTTAGTGTCCTGTCATGTTCTTAAAAACAAGCAAACAAACAAACAGTTACCATTTTTTGGGATACCTGGGATGTGTCTAAAAGAACTTTTTTCCCTCCCCCAACTCCATATAGTTTTGTATGTTTTGAGCTCTCATATAGTCCATAGTCCAGAACAGAAAACAAGAAGTAGAAATGTCACCAAGACCATGGTCAGTCAATTGAGCTCGTCTCATAGCATGAGTGAGAACAAAATTTGATTGAGGAAAGGGAGGGAGCCATGATAACCAAGGGCTCTAACTCTCCTACAGAGAGAACCCCTAGTACCCTGGACCACAGGCAGCACAGATCTAGGCATGAAAAGCTGAAGGAGGACCAGTGTGGGAGAGCTAGGGGAGAAGAAGCAGTGTGGAAGAGCCTGGAGATGGCACATCCGGACTTTGGATTTTCTTCTTCCACATTCTCAAGGATTCACTGGTAAATATGTTGAAGGAAAGCATAACTAATCCTCCTAATCCCAAGTCAGTGGGATGAGAGGAGTACCCAGAAATACAAGTGCTGCTGGTCCATTGCCATTCTTGGGCCCACTCAGAACTGTTTGACCTGGAATACACCCATCTTTCAGACTGGAACCACAGACTGAAAGGGAGGGAGCCAAATGATAACTAAGGACTCTAGCTCTCTTGCAGAGGAACACCTTCCCAGTACTGTTTTCTGACTCACTTCCATGACCCATGAGCTCATCACCTGGAATTACGATGTGGATGGCTGGTGCAGAGTGCCTAGCTTAGCACACACAGTGTTTGTCTCCTCAGATCTGGGAGGACAGTGAATGGTAATTCAACGATGATGAAAGCACATTCAAATACTCTGTCAAGGCAAATACAGATCCAAAAAGAATAGAGTGGGGCATAGACTAGATTTGGAAGTCATTGAACTTATCTCTTGTGTATTGGTTTGGCTAATAATGCCCCCCAGAAGCTCATTTGAATGCAGTATCTGAGAAGGATTAGGAGATATGCGCTTATAGCAGAGAGCATGGCTTTGTAGGAGGAAGTATGTCATTGTGGATGCGTTTTAAGGTTTCAAAAGTACATGCCAGGCCCAGTCTTTCACTCTATTTGTCTCTTGCCTGTGGATCAGACTGTAGCACTCTCAGCTACAGCTACAGAACCTGACTGCATGTCAGTCACCAATGTTCCTACCATGATGTTAATATGCTAGATCTCTGGAACTCTAAGCAAGCCCCTAATTAAGTGCTTTCTTAAGTTCCCCTTGGTCATGGTGTATCTTTACAACAATAGAATAGTAACTAAGACAACTTAAGGCAGGAAGCTAGTCTGAATGGGATATAGAGGCAAAGGGGAGTGAAATACAGGGGTTTAAAATGGGTTTAAAGCAAGGAACTAAACCTGTTGAAAGACTGAGTATATGAGGTCAACACAAGAGATAGTTGCATGGTTTCTACTGTTTCAATTTGAGCAATGCCAATTAGGTACCATTGTGAAAAAGCATTAGGAAAGAAGACTGGTTGGAGGAGAAATGAACAGTTCTGTCTTATTGATATTAGCTTTAATACTCCTATTGTAATCACAGTAGGATGGCAAGCAGACATTTATGTATCAGTTGAGAGAACTAGAAACAGGAATTTGGTTGCTATGAAGAATCAGTTAATGTTGATTACTATAGCACCAGAGAAGAGAAGGTAGCATCTAGGAGTCGCCATCTTTCCCAAGTCAAACAAAAGAGCGAACGTGGAAGAGGCATGGTATCTCAGGAATATTGTGACATCTGTGTCACAAAGAAAGCAAAGGAGCACTGCTGAGAAGCAAAAATATAAGATGTCTGATCCATGTGGACAGAAACAGCAGGCCAGGTAACTGGAAATATTGAAATCAAATATGCATGGTCCTGCCATTGGAAATGATGTGAGCTGATCTTAATATTCTACAGTTTCTTGTAAATATAATACTGTATTCTAACACTGACCATGGCTTTCTGTGTGACATTTAGTAGTTCTCTGATCTTCTTCAGGCCAGTGATTTATTTTTTAATGCCTTATGTTTATGTCTTAGTTACTGTTTATTTGCTGTTAGGTCCATCACTGTCAGGTCCAAAAGGAACTCCATCTCCCCAAATTCTGATGGTTAGACAAAAGCCACCCTTCCTCAAGAACTTGTGAAGCTGGTTCCGCTCTGCCAGAGAAATCATTTCACTTATCACTAGCAGAAGAGACAAATGGCTACCTGTGGTTCAAAGTGCATGCTGGACACCAGACTCCCTCAGTATCCCAGGTACATGTTACACATTTCAGAATCCATCCTGGTATCCTGGCTTTTCTCACCCCACACCCAGCCCAAACTTCCCAAGCTCACAAGCTTCCTTCCCACCAGCTACATTTTTTCCTTATATTCCTGCTATTTTAGCTATGCTATCATTATATCCTCCCCCTTTTGCCCTCACCTTTGTCCATATTCTTTGTTTTCCTGTCTTACTTTTCCCTCCCTCTCTTCCTCTCTGGCCAGGTTCATTCTACTGAACATGTTCAGTCATCATCATCGTTATCTTCTTCTTCTTCTTCTTCTTCTTCTTCTTCTTCTTCTTCTTCTTCTTCTTCTTCTTCTTCTTCTTCTTCTTCTTCTTCTTCCTCTTCCGCCTCCTCCTCCTCCTTCTCATTCTGCTCCTCCTCCTTCTCCTCCTCCTCATTCTGCTCCTCCTCCTCCTCGTTCTCTTCCTTCTCTTTCTTCTCTTCATCCTCCTCTTCTTCCTCCTCCTCCTCCTCCTCCTCCTTCTCCTCCTCCTCCTCCTCCTTCTCCTCCTCCTCCTTCTCCTCTGTCTCCTCCTCCTTCTCCTCCTCATTCTGCTTCTCCTCCTTCTCCTCCTTCTCTTCTTCCTCCTGTTCCTCCTCCTCCTCCTCCTCTTCTTCCTCCTCCTCCTCCTCCTCCTCCTTCTTCTTCTCTCTCTCTCTCTCTCCCTCTCTCTCTCTCTCCCCCCTTCTGAATCTTCCAGATGCCATCATTTATTGTCTCATATTTATACAAGATAAGCTCTTAATGCGAGAGACTTGCTTACAGTTTCAGAAGGTTAGCCCATGATGATCATGGCAGGGAACATGGCAATAGGCAAGCAGGCATGGCACTGCAGAGGTAGCTGAGAGCTCACATCTGATCTATAAGTTATAGACTGAGAGGGAAGGACACTGGCCCTAGAATGGGCTTTTGGAACCTTAAATACTACCTCCAGTGATACACTTCCTCAAACAAGGCCGCACCTTCTAATCTTTCTCAAACCATCCCATTGACTGGTATCTAAGCATCAAACATATTAGCCAGACTCATTTGAACCACCACAGGCCCCAAAGTAGATGTCAGTAATAAAAGCAGCGCATCTCTTCAGGCCTTCTTAGCAGCTTTCCTCAGAAGGTGCAGCAGATTATCTCAAACTGTTGTCACAGACTGGCCTGCTGAGCCTAGAGAACATGGCAGGAGTCCAACGCCGGGGCCATGCCCAGATCATAAGTGACTCCGTGTTCTTGTTCGCTGTCTTAAACAACCATGAAGCTGTCATTCAAACCAACCTGAGTCCACATGGATGGTGCCTTGCCAGGCCCATTATAGCCTCCCTAGAGTGCAGAATGACTTCTCAGCAACAGAAGACTTGGAGTTTATCCTGCTCCACTCAGCCGTAACCCACAGGTCTGCCCAGCTCACCACAGATACACGAGTCTGGTCAGTGCTATGAATTTAAGGTTTTGGATGGTTTGTAAAACAACAGCAGCATTCAGTGTGTTCCTCACAATATGAGTTTGTCAAATGCTCTCTGAATAGATTTGATGGAGTAAAAGCCTCATTCTCTCCCATTAAGCTGTTCCCTACATATTAAGCAATTCTGTTGCTCCAGCTCAGAGTATTTAGATCTTTGTCAGCTGTACTCTCTGCAATCAGAGTTCAGTGACACTTAATTGGTTTAAAAATATGTATTTTTTATTAGTTAAGACTATCATACATGCACACAATGTATTTTGATCACATTAATTCCCTACTCTTCTTCCCAACTCCTCCCCCATTCTGCTTCCCAACTCCTCCCGGATCTTACTCCACCCTCCCTCCCAACTTCAAGTCCTCTTTTTGTTTTCCTTCATAATACAAGTCCAAGTCCAATCTGTTCTGCCCAGACATGTATGGTTGTGAGACAATCTCCGAACATGGTCAACCTACCAGAGGGCACATCCTGTTGGAAACTGACTCTTTCCCTCCAGCAGGTATCAAGTGTCGGAACTACTCTGCTAGTAAAGGGTCATGAACTCTTCCATCCTACCATGCTAAATGCTGACTGACTTGACTTGTTAACTCTGAGTTAGCAAGAGCAGTGGTCTTGTCCAGCCCAGAAGACACGTTTCAACCCATTTACTGTTGAATAGATACAGAAAATGTTGTACATACACATGTTAATACACTAGTCATCTGTGACAAAAGAATGAAATCCTTTTAATTATGAAGTCTCAGGGGTCTGAGGGGGGCCCAGAAAGTCAAGTACTGTAATATCTCCCTCTTGTGGATTGAAAAGCAATTGATTTCATAGAAGCTGAAAGACGAATGTTGATGAGGAGAGGCTGAGAAGCATATAGGGAAGGAAAGGAACAGAGATCAGATAAGTGGGTTCTAAGCTGCAGTTGAAGAACAGTAAAATGTTGTGGTGTATATATCCCAAAAAGCTATAAGAGGCTGGTGAGATGCCTAAGAGGGTAGAAGTGCTTGCCTCCAAAGCCAATGACCTGAGTTCGATTCCTGCATCCCACATGGAGGATGGAGAGAACCAAGTTCCACAATTATCTGTACTCCACATGTATATTATGTGACAGAAATATCTTTTTTTTTTTTTTTTTAGGATTTTGGGAAGGGACAGTAACGTAGTGCTCAACCCTATGCATGAATGAAGCCTGAAAGATACAAGGACAATACAATGGCTTATCTATCCCTGGGCTTTGTGCCTGCCTGGGCAGACTGAGGCCCTGGAGACTGTGGTCAGGCTGACCATGCACAGATGTAGGGACAGGGATATCTTTAGGATCCTGCCTTTATTGAATAGTAATTTGAATTAGAATCTTCTTCCTTATGAAATTACGGAGTGGATTCCCAGCTGCGAGACAGGATCTCCTCCAATGTCCCAACCACAGTACTATGTTTTCAGTTTTAAAGTAGAATTAGTTTCCTGGTGAAGAATTGAGCCTATAAACCACCAGAGCCATTGTGGAGTTTGGGTACCAATCTGATGCCTGGGATGACTGATTTGGTTCCTGTAGTGGACTCTGTGCCACCTAGTCTATCAAGGAAAGGTGGAGCATCAATGCCAGAAGTGAGGAACTCAAATTCCCAATGGACTTCAGAGGACAAACAAAGCCTATAGGGGTTAGAGGGCATAAGCCACAGGGAGAGCTAAAGATAAAAAAGGGACAGTGATGGCTCTGGAATCTAGGAACTATCCTCTAAGTTGCCAGAGTTCTGAGAGGATATATCTGAGTTATCACAAAGTGATAATTTAAGACCAACTCCTTAGAATTGTATTGTATTATTCTTAACTAAGCATTAGGTTCAAACTTGTCTTACTCAGGGAATAAAAAGGGTGACTTAGCTTCTAAAAGGGCATTTAATTTGTTGCTTGTAGTGGTCAGCATCATACAGATAGAACTGAGAGGAACAGAAAACCCAATTTGAGAGAATTCAGACAAAATGAAGAATGAATCATCGTGTGTAAATAAATTGTTTTGATGTGTTTTAGGCCAGAAACACAAACCAAGTTGCCAGGACCCAGTTTTCCCCTGTCTGTTCATCCTTCTTCTTTCTAGCATGGTGTTGTTTTAAGAAATAGCCTGCTGGCAAGAGAGGAATAAGACTCTGTCAAACATAGAGTTCATTCTAGGAGTTCAGCTCCTAGTTAGATCATTACTACTTCACTCTGCGGAACAACAATTTTCTAGTTATTCCTTTAGACACATTTTTTGATAGCTTTTGTGGAGGTCTCCTTGTGAGAAGGTAGGGGCAAGATGAACTGAAGCAATCAACATTTCTCACCTGTAAACATGAGATTTTCTGGTTTTCAATGATTAAATGTAGACTGAATCACGTCACTACTTTTCTTAATCTCATAACGTACAGACGCCATGCTGTGGTTCTTCCTGGCCTCAAAACCATGTGAGCCAATGTATCCCAAAGTCCTCCTCTTATATGTCTACATTACATTTGGTTCTTGTACCTAAAGACTTCTGATAAAGACAATCTTTTTTTTTTATTCGATATAATTTATTTACATTTCAAATGATTTCCCCTTTTCTAGCCCCCCCACTCCCCGAAAGTCCCGCAATCTTAAAAGACAATCTTAAATTTTCCTTAATAAGCTCTCTCACAGATGTAGAATCCCCATGCCTTACATTGGCTCCTTGACAATTCTTTACTCATGTACAGGTGGGTGGGCAATATTCCTTTCCCCATACAACACTTCTAGTTATCTTCTCTATTTTCAGAGTGTTCTGAGACTTTTTCTCTCTGCTGTCCTAAGATGATTGAAGGAGGAATATATAAGGTTATTTTTGTTAGGAAAATAATATTGAAGATAAGACTATAATTAAATAAATGCTCCAACAGTATCTTCCTTGCAATATTATAATTCCCAGAATAGAACAATTTGTTTTTAACTGTTTTTAACTGTTGAATCCCCACACAATTTTCTACAGCACAGAAGATGGTCACAATCTTCCATCATTGTAATCAAATGTTTTTAAACCTAGGACTTTGTGTCTTTTCAATATGAAGAGCTGATAAATCTTTGAGGCTATAGTGGATTTAAACATTACACAGTACATAGACACAACAAAATATTGTGATGCTCCATGAATATGTATAGACATATTTTATGTATTAGTAAAAATAATTTAGTTCAAATACTAAAACTGTCAAGAAATTTTAACTTTTTAGACTTTTAAAGCTTCAGATTCTTCATCTGAAAGTGAGGTGAAACAGCTCCTAGCCTTAGTACCCCTCCTGTATCCAATCCTGGTAGATGAGACATTTTTCTTCTAGCATGAACACACTTGAGCTTCATCCTTATTACTCAGAAGATGGCCCTGGGCTCAGCCCTAATTCAATCACTGGGGCCTGAGACATACTATGTAGATTGCCACACATATTGGCTTAATCCTGAGAGCAGGTGTGAGGCAGCCCTACCAAACGATGTGGGCTGAGGGAATAGAAAGGGTTTTCCCAGGGGGAATGCGAAATATTAATTACAAAAGAAAAGAGACCACAGTCCCACACCAACCAATGAGTGGCATGCGGTTCTGGTTGCCAAGGTAATGAGATGGATGGCACATTGTATGCATCAGACAGAAGCCAGGTAGCTTTGACTGTGAACACAGTTGCTGCACTGAAAGCAATTGAAATAAACATTGATTCCTGTTTCTTACCATTCATCGTGTTGAGAAAGAGCATGGTATTGGAAGGTTGCCTGCTTGAGTGTCAAAGCCAGCTGTACTGTGGTCAGTTGACACTCTGTGTAATATATGTAGCCTCTCATGTGTCTTGTGAACATTAAATTGAGTCACTACATGTAAGGCATGTGGACTAGCATTAGGTACATGGAACAGGCTTGGCACTGAAGTTATTACCCAGGGGAGGTCTGTGGTCAGTGATGCTGAAAGGACTGATCCCTGTCACTGGGCTACTGACCACACATTTGGAACAGGCTCCAAGTGCTGAGAAGCCTTGTAGATTTCCTGCCTGCACGAATAGCTTCAGATTCCTATCCAACAGTGTAGATGGCCATCTGAAATCCTTTAGCCAGGATGTGTAAAGTTAAGACATCTATGACTCCTAGTTCAGGAAATTACTAGTAGAGACCATAAAAGTCCTGCCAAAGAATCTAAGAATCTCTGCTGGATTAAAATGAACTCTGACACCAAGCTCCCAAATGTTTGAAGAGTCTTTAATGGCTAGTACTGTGTTAGAAAATGCCAACAGCAGACTCCATAGAGAGGAAAAAAAAAAACGCCAATCTATTTACAGCATTTGCTGTTTTTCATGATGTAAATAACACCACCACCATTGCTACCAGTGTTAAACAAGCAGTTTGGGAAATAATGTTCACAGTGGGTCACCTCATGTCTGCTGAACTGTTCCCAGCACACAGTTACTTCAAGCCTCCCCCCCCCCCCTTAGTGGTATACAGTGTGGCTTAATTCCTCTATCATTCTTTTTTTTTTTTTTTATTTGATATAATTTATTTACATTTCAAATGATTTCCCCTTTTCTAGCCCCCCCCCACTCCCCGAAAGTCCCGTAAGCCCCCTTCTTTTCCCCTGTCCTCCCTCCCACCCCTTCCCAGTTCCCCGTTCTGGTTTTGCCAAATACTGTTTCACTGAGTCTTTCCAGAACCAGGGACCACTCCTGCTTTCTTCTTGTATCTCATTTGATGTGTGGATTATGTTTTGGGTATTCCAGTTTTCTAGGTTAATAACCACTTATTAGTGAGTGCATACCATGATTCACCTTTTGAGTCTGGGTTACCTCACTTAGTATGATGTTCTCTAGCTCCATCCATTTGCCTAAGAATTTCATGAATTCATTGTTTCTAATGGCTGAATAGTACTCCATTGTGTAGATATACCACATTTTTTGTATCCACTCTTCTGTTGAGGGATACCTGGGTTCTTTCCAGCATCTGGCAATTATAAATAGGGCTGCTATGAACATAGTAGAGCATGTATCCTTATTACATGGTGGGGAATCCTCTGGGTATATGCCCAGGAGTGGTATAGCAGGATCTTCTGGAAGTGAGGTGCCCAGTTTTCGGAGGAACCGCCAGACTGCTTTCCAGAGTGGTTGTACCAATTTGCAACCCCACCAGCAGTGGAGGAGTGTTCCTCTTTCTCCGCACCCTCTCCAACACCTGCTGTCTCCTGAATTTTTAATCTTAGCCATTCTGACTGGTGTAAGATGAAATCTTAGGGTTGTTTTGATTTGCATTTCCCTAATGACTAATGAAGTGGAGCATTTTTTAAGATGCTTCTCCGCCATCCGAAGTTCTTCAGGTGAGAATTCTTTGTTTAACTCTGTACCCCATTTTTTAATAGGGTTGTTCGGTTTTCTGGAGTCTAACTTCTTGAGTTCTTTATATATATTGGATATTAGCCCTCTATCTGATGTAGGATTGGTGAAGATCTTTTCTTGATTGCCCTGAACCTCAGTTATTCTCCAGATGGACAGAGTGATATCTAGTTCCACAAGGATGTTGGGGAGACATAGTTCACCCCTTCCCAATAATTGCTTCCTCCTTTTTTATTTTTTGCCTATATTTACCTTGACTTTTCCTGACCTACCCTTAAGAGAAATGCTGTGATATGCAGACCAGCTTGTGGACGGCAGAGAAGGCTGTGCTCTGTATACCTCTAGGGGAGCTATCAGTAAAAGTTTACATTATGCATTGTAAAACCTAAACAATTACACATAGCAGTTCAGCATCCAAGGTTTTACCTTCCCAACAAGTTCCTCCTTATCCTTCTAGGCAGGGTTCTCAGTGCTCTGCATGCATATAGCATGCTATTTTTTCCCCTCACTCCCTTAAGTTAAAAATTTCATCTTTTCTAATTCATGGAAAGAATATCTTCAATGTCTTTCTCCATTTCTATATTACAAACTCTTCCTATTGATTACTGGTTAGCACTGTGGGCAGTGGTAGCCTTGATAGTAAGAGGGGTGAGGCTGGAAACTGGAGTGTCTAATTAAAGACATTTCAACTCTCCTTCCTATCTACATGGGGTTGGTGAACTACTCAGCACTTTTGTCCCTAGATCCTTAACTTTAATAGGATTTATGATTAAACCTATCTTTCAAGAGTGCTGAAGGATAAAATTACATCACATATGTCAAATATTTAGATTAGTGTCCAAATTACTGGTCTGATTATTTTTATCAGTTTCTTATATTTTGAACATGAAGACATGTGGTCTCTCATCAGTGTGTGTGTCTGGATGTTTTAATGTAAATCTTAAGAAGCCCTTCTTTATCTGACTGTGTCTTACCCATGTGCGCTAACTTGCTCTTGTTTTATGATTTGAAATAATTAATTTTTCATTTTTATTTTACTTTTCTTTTTTTTGTTTTGTTTTGTTTTTTTTTTTCATTTGGTTCTTTTTTTTTATTCGATATAATTTATTTACATTTCAAATGATTTCCCTTTTCTAGCCCCCCCCACTCCCCGAAAGTCCTGTAAGCCCCCTTCTCTTCCCCTGTCCTCCCACCCACCCCTTCCCACTTCCCCGTTCTGGTTTTGCTGAATACTGTTTCACTGAGTCTTTCCAGAACCAGGGGCCACTCCTCCTTTCTTCTTGTACCTCATTTGATGTGTGGATTATGTTTTGGGTATTCCAGTTTTCTAGGTTAATATCCACTTATTAGTGAGTGCATACCACGATTCACCTTTTGAGTCTGGGTTACCTCACTTAGTATGATATTCTCTAGCTCCATCCATTTGCCTAAAAATTTCATGAATTCATTGTTTCTAATGGCTGAATAGTACTCCATTGTGTAGATATACCACATTTTTTTTGCATCCACTCTTCTGTTGAGGGATACCTGGGTTCTTTCCAGCATCTGGCAATTATAAATAGGGCTGCTATGAACATAGTAGAACATGTATCCTTATTACATGGTGGGGAGTCTTCTGGGTATATGCCCAGGAGTGGTATAGCAGGATCTTCTGGAAGTGAGGTGCCCAGTTTTCAGAGGAACCTCCAGACTGCTTTCCAGAGTGGTTGTACCAATTTGCAACCCTACCAGCAGTGGAGGAGTGTTCCTCTTTCTCCACACCCTCTCCAACACCTGCTGTCTCCTGAATTTTTAATCTTAGCCATTCTGACTGGTGTAAGATGAAATCTTAGGGTTGTTTTGATTTGCATTTCCCTAATGACTAATGAAGTTGAGCATTTTTTAAGATGCTTCTCCGCCATCCGAAGTTCTTCAGGTGAGAATTCTTTGTTTAACTCTGTACCCCATTTTTTAATAGGGTTGTTTGGTTTTCTGGAGTCTAACTTCTTGAGTTCTTTATATTTATTGGATATTAGCCCTCTATCTGATGTAGGATTGGTGAAGATCTTTTCCCAATTTGTTGGTTGCCGATTTGTCCTCTTGATGGTGTCCTTTGCCTTACAGAAACTTTGTAATTTTATGAGGTCCCATTTGTCAATTCTTGCTCTTAGAGCATACGCTATTGGTGTTCTGTTCAGAAACTTTCTCCCTGTACCGATGTCCTCAAGGGTCTTCCCCAGTTTCTTTTCTATTAGCTTCAGAGTGTCTGGCTTTATGTGGAGGTCCTTGATCCATTTGGATTTGAGCTTAGTACAAGGAGACAAGGATGGATCAATTCGCATTCTTCTGCATGCTGACCTCCAGTTGAACCAGCACCATTTGTTGAAAAGGCTATCTTTTTTCCATTGGATGTTTTCAGCCTCTTTGTCGAGGATCAAGTGGCCATAGGTGTGTGGGTTCATTTCTGGATCTTCAATCCTGTTCCATTGATCCTCCTGCCTGTCACTGTACCAATACCATGCAGTTTTTAACAGTGTTGCTCTGTAGTATTGCTTGAGGTCAGGGATACTGATTCCCCCAGACTTTCTTTTGTTGCTGAGAATAGTTTTAGCTATCCTGGGTTTTTTGTTGTTCCAGATGAATTTGATAATTGCTCTTTCTAACTCTGTGAAGAATTGAGTTGGGATTTTGATGGGTATTGCATTAATTATTTTATTTATTTACATTTCAAATGTTGTCCCCCTTTCCTGTCCCCCCTCGATGAGCTCCCCATCCCACTCCATTCCCCTTTACCTCTAAGAGGGTGCTCCCTCACCTGCTCCTACCTCACCCCTCTAGCATCCCCCTTCTCTGCGGCATTAAGCCTCCACAGGACCAAGTGCATCCCCTCCCACTGAGGCCAGACAAGGCAATCCTCTGTTACATATGTAGCAGGGCCACGGACCAGCTCACGTAAGCTCTTTAGTTGGTAGCTTAGTCCCTGGGAGCTCTGACGTGTCCAGTTAGCTGATACTGTTGTTTTTCCTATGAGGTTGCAATCCTCTTCAGCTCCTTCAGTCTTTTCCCTAACTCTTCCATAAGGAACTGTGGGCTCAGTCCAATGGTTGGTTGTAAGTATCTGCATCTGCCTCACTCAGGTGCTCATAGAGCTTCTCAGAGGGCTGCCATGCCAGGCTCCTATCTGCAAGTACATCTTGGCATCAGCAATGGTGTCAGGATTTTGTTTCTGTGCATGGATTGGATCTCAAGTTGAGGTATTCTCTAGATGGCCTTTCCTTCAGGCTAATGGTTTCCCCGTCCCCCACCTCACATTGCTGAATATTTCTATTTATTCTCCTAGCCCTCTAGGCTTCTCTCCTGTCCAACTCAAATCTTTCATTCCTTTTATGATTACAACTTATTTATTTACGATGTTATACATGTTTTGATTTCTCTTTATAATTATAGTTTTTCTCCACAACAGAATAGATTTGAAAATGCTGCTTCGTTAACAGCAGGGGAGTTTTAGCTAGAGAATTTCACAATAAATAAAATCCACTCTAATTCCCTCCTTCAGTAGTAATACCTGTTTGACATTTCCTTGGGTGACCTGAACAAATATCCGTTCACACCAGCTAGGGCACAGAAAGATGAAAGAGACAGTTCCACCCAAATAGAGGATTCTGAGGCGGTGAGTTTTGGGGGTTAGTTATAGGCGCATAAATGATTGATGGGTTACAGGGATAGAAGCTACTAAAAGACCATTTCAACGTGAGTGACAGCTCGTTAAAGCTACATCCTGGGAACTCCCTGCCCAAGCTGTAAGCTTTGCATCCTAGTGCCTTTGTACTCCTGGGGACTGTGTACTTTCTCTATATCTTTGGACAGAGGCCTTGTTGATATTGTAACTTTCTGAGTCTCTGAGAGTTTCTTTGGTTTCTTTAGTTTCCTGAGCTTCCTAGCAGGAGGGAATGTTTCAGGTCAGGAAGTAGCTACACAGTAGCTACACAATAACCCCAGATGAATCAGACTTTGCTATTTAGTAAGTGCTACCTGGATCTTAGGAAATAAGGAGGGCACCCTGTTCTTCACTTGCACCGAGTTTCACTAAAGTTTCTAGAACATTCTTCTTCTGCTCTCTACATTCCCTTTCTCTATTTACTCAATGTTTTCTTTTACTAATTTTATCAAGAGTCATTTGTTATTTTAAAACCACCATTTAATGTTTCAGAAAAAAATATCCTAGGAGAAATCTTTTTCCCAGTGAAATACTGTGAAGGATCAACCTGTGGCTCTCGACCCCTTTTGGGGTTGAGCAACCTTTCCATAATATATCAGATATCCTGCATATCAGATATTTATATTATGATTCATAACAGTAGCAAAATTACATTTACAACATAGCAATAAAAATAATTTTGTGGTTAGAGCTCACCACAGCATGAGGAACTATATTAAAGGGTCTCAACATTAGGAAGGTTGCGAATCACTGCCCCATATCTTACAGTTAGAGGCAGTAGAGAGGTGCTCTCCAGGGACAAAGGTACCGTCAGGACAGATACAGCATAGGACATGTGTGATAAGATGCTTTCTAATGAAATCCACCAGCTAAACTATGGGCACAGATTGACTATCACAGCCAGCATGGAGAGATCAGACATGCAGGGTTATTATTCTGTGAATGGCCCATTCTCCAAAAATGCCAATGAAACTCTAGATTCTGTCTTTAATGAAATTCAGAACTTCTTCACACTGCACACATTTTATTGATTGCAGAGATTTTCCTGAATGTTCATCAGTACCATCAGAGAAAGCTGAGGTTATCCAGGGAGACACTTAAACCAAATCCAGTACAGATGCCAACATCAAAAATGCAAATCATCATGTGAGAATTGCCCTTCCTGTGAATGAATTTCTTAAGATCTCAGTGTTAATAAAGAAAAGCATTACATTTCTTTTTATACTTTTCTTTCTTCAAGTATGAAAAGGATATCCAGAAAGTTGATGAGGGTTGCAATAGTCAGGACCTATATGCTTAATAGGACATGTGATCTTGTGTTTAAATGAATAAGGAATAACACACCCCATGCATATTCCCAACACGTGGGCTTGCTTGTATCTAAGAGTTCATTTTCAATGGTATGGTGTGTGAATGTCTTTGTATATCTGATCCACACACATTTAGGTGCTTATATGATTGTCTCAGTCAGCAATGAGTACATGCTCCAAGGGCTCAGCTGGGATGGAAAGAGGCCTATATGTATTGATTACCTAAAGTAAAGCCTACTATGAGGCTGTTTCTTATACTACTATCCCCAAAGGTATACTTGACCTCTCTCATTGGGGAGTCTCTTTGAATTTCTAGGGAGAAACCAGACTGATTTCCAGAGTGGTTGTACCAATTTGCAACCCCACCAGCAGTGGAGGAGTGTTCCCCTTTCTCCACATCCTCGCCAACACCTGCTGTCTCCTGAGTTTTTAATCTTAGCCATTCTGGCTGGTGTAAGGTGAAATCTCAGGGTTGTTTTGATTTGCATTTCCCTGATGATTAATGAAGTTGAGCATTTTTTAAGATGTTTCTCCGCCATCCGAAGTTCTTTAGGTGAGAATTCTTTGTTTAACTCTGTACCTCATTTTTTAATTCCCTATCTCTTTCTTTTGACTCTAAGGTAGCAGGTATGTGCTTCTATACCTGACTTTTTATATAGATGCTGAGTTATTTGAACTTAGCACTTTATCCACTGAGTTATCTCTCCAGCCCCCAGACTTGTCATCTTAACAAATTTCAACTCTGATTAATTTGCTGACTTACTCTGAAATTCTCTTCTGCATAAGCCAAGATCCCAGCCACATTTGAGTAGAAGTCCCTCAGGAAAACTCTTCAGCATGAAGCGTATGACATTATGCTGTATCTCCCACTGCCACGGATGGTTTCATGGCTTCAGGAAAACATCCAAATTCACTGGGAATCTTAATATTTTGAGGTCAATATTGAGGATGGCTAAATAGGTTGAAAATGACAGCAGACTAGATTGAGAAGTGATGGCATTTGTCTGTATACAGTTCTTGCAGTCATGAAACTCTTTAGACAGACAAGTCCCGTATGTCTACATGACAGTGTCTGCTTATATGATCTCCTTTATACTTGACTCAGGTTTCAAACAGCTGGTGTGGCTCTATATACAAAGGCATAATGTTGTTCACAACAGCAGGCTGGAGATGAAGATTCATCAATCAGTGTAGTTGGAGAATCTTTAGAACTTCATCCTAAGTCCACCTTCTCCTTAGGAGTTGGGCCACAGAATTTTCTGAGGAAGTAAAGAACCATGCACAGAATTAAGGAATGTTTAGAGAATAGGACTGGTTTGAACCCATAATTTCTGATTCATTGTCCATGATCCAAACACCCATTTAAGACATAATAAAGTTGGTAGGATTCTTAGAATACAGTTTCACTTTGGCTACATTTCCTGATGTCAGTGGATCAAGTTGTCATTGGAGTGAGGCTCATTTTGTAAACCTATCTGTAGGTTAAATGACCATTAATCAAAGTAATTAGTGTTTGTTACTATAATAAATAACATCAAATGTCAGTAACAATGCATTTTTCCCCTGAACAAAAGCCCAATGTGATTATATGAGTTATATAAACATTTCCACAAACCCAAGTGACTCAGTAACTGATATCGTCTTAGTAGTGGGATTGATGTCTTCAGGTCTTTAAAAATCCTTTCCTCTCTGTTTTCCATCCAGTCACTAAATGAATATAGAGAGCAAAACTTGGAAGACCATGCTGGTCATTTTAGAGAGAATATCTTGCATATTGTATGGACGCATCACCTATCAAATAAAACACTTATAACCTTTGGCTTAAAGCCAAAGGAAATAGAAGGTGAGACATCTGGGAGACAGAAAGAATTCTGGAATAGAGCCAGGTATGGCAATTTCTGCCCTGGGATGAGGTAAGGAGACAGATGCATGGTGTCTGAGCACAGGTAACAAGCCATGTGGCAGAATGTAGCTTAAAATAAATGTGTTATCTTACGTTCTGGTTCTAGTCAGACAAAAGCCTAGCTACATGGCCAAGGTGTTTTTAAATATATTTTAAGTCTGAGTCGTGTTTCTGGGAGCATGGGGCTGGAAGATAGAAAGAGGCATAATTTCAACAAAATGGTGCCCCACATTGGGTGCCATTTTAAATGAACTCTCTTTAAGATCATTATTAGTAGTAAATTAATCTTGTAGCTATATTTCTTTACCTTATGTTAGTCCACAATAACAACAGTCATACAAAGTAACAATATTTATTTAAAACCTCACCACAGTAGCTAAGCAGTAAATGATCTATTTCAACCTTTTATGCTAATCTTGTTACTTCCCAGATCTATCCCATGATGCTTCCATATGATTACTGATCTGGTTCTCTGGACCCATTATTGATGGCTCTAGTTGCTCTAGCCACCCAGGGATCCACATCTTCCTCTCTCCCTCCTCTGCTTGGCAAATGCCCTGTCCTATTCTTTATTCTGCCCAGCCATTGGGTAATCAGGATTTATTGACAAGGCAAAGAATAATAATTGTTTATGTAAACTCGAGATAGGAGACTCTTGGGATAAGCATTATAATGCCATGTACAGATAAAAAAAAAACAAAATATGAGGACATAGAAATTAGCATTTGAAAAACACAAGGGTAAACTTTACACAGTGTGCAAAAACATTGTGCTTGCATAGAATTAACTTGAAAATGCACTTCCAGGTGTGTCCATGAGAGTGTTTCCAGAAAAATTTAACTTACGTGGGAAGACCCTGAGCATGAATATGGGCAATCTCAATCCATAGGTGGAGGTATGGGACTGAATGACAAGGAAACTAATTCCCTTGTGCTCTGTCTGCCTGTCTTACCTGCTATTGTGGACTATAGCCCCTCAAAATGTGAGCCAATATAAACTCCTCCTCTCTTCAGTTGCTTCTTGCCATATGTTTGGTCACAGGATTAAGAAAAAAGTTATTAACAGTTTCATACCCAAATTCCATGGTTTTGAACTAGTCACTCTGTTTGTAGTCAAAGATTTGGAAACTACAGTTTGAGTGCACAGTAGGATTAAGTCATAATGTTCAGTAAGCCTAGGGGGAATTCATGGAAATGATATTTTATTTTTGCTTCATTTAAAATTTGTTTTAAAACACACAGCATTTGTTCAAAATAATGTGGTTTCCTTTTTAGCTTAGACCGTTCTAGAAGGTTTCTTCTTCTTTCTTCAATACCTGCATTTTTCAATAAATTAACTTTTGTTTGATAATTATATACATTAGTAATCTAATTACTCTCAGTCTTACCATTTCTTATCCCCATCCTCCTCCTACCACCTCCTTCTTTCTACAGATTCCTTCCCTTCATTCATGTCTTTTCATTCTGTTTTGTGAACTGTATTTAATCACTTCTTTCTGTATGGAGGATATTAGCCAAGAAAGGAGAAAAAATGAGCTATGAAGCTCTATCTATGATCTTGGTTGCCTGTATCTTTGAACTTATCTGATGACTAAATAAATACTTCATTCTTCTGACTGAGGACATTTTAAAAAACTTGTTTCTTATAATTGAAAAAATGCTGACTAATGTGTGAGATCATGTGATTTCCCAAAACATCTGGGTAATAATGATTATAATTACATCAATAGTAACTCTTCTATGCATTCCATCTAGGAACTTCAGAAATATTAGCTTCTTTCCTCCTAACAATTTGTAAGAGTCTCAATTATCACCATCATATTATTGAACTAACTCAGGTTCTGTCATATTAAATACATTTTGTTGTAAGCAGTGATTCAGATTAAATTCTCTTATACCAAAGACTGGGTTTGTCATTTCATAACATGGTCTCTCCTAAAGGAATAGGCTAAATAAACATGAGGACAAAGAAAGAAAACATGGGCCATGGTATAATTAATTACCTAACTAGTTGGGAAGATTCTTTATCAATGATCTATCTATCTATCAATGATATATAAGTTACACACACACACACACACACATACATACACACCATATATACACACACACACACACACACACAAACACACACACACACACACACACACACATATATATATATATATATGTATATATATATATATATGGAAGAGGCTATTGTTATAGGAGTTAAAAAACATGGACTAATAAACAATCAACAGACCACCAAAGAATTTTATGAACAGAAGAACAGACAGAAGAGGTTGATTTTGGTGCTTTAATGGACACTACTTTGTTAGCAGGAGGCAGCAGTTCCTACAGAGTCAAGCTTGTAGGAATTAGCTGAGTTACAAAGAGCACTTGAAAGGAACCTGGGCTTCAGCCTCTTATTTTGACTTCTCTGCTTGTCTGGTTTATGCTGTTCTTCTGTTAGAGATAGTGACTCCACAGTAGACAACTTGGGGAGCTGGCTTTCCTTCCTTGCTGGCAAATGCACCAAATCTTGGATACATCCAAAGTCTGGATTCCTTTATCAAGTCTCGCCTTTGCTCTTTTTTAAATTGCTCAGATGATAAATGATTTACTTGAATGAAAAAGCATTTGGAATGAACTGTTTACTGTGGACCTTTACTAGAGTGAGGTGGGCAAGGAATTAGACACACTACTGAAGTCAGACCCCATGAAGGAAGAAATTGTCCCCACAGCCTTGTCAGGGTTTGCAAATATGTTGCCCGAGTTGGCGTCATCCCTCTCTGGTATTGAGCCAGCATCTATGCCACTGGAGGAAGGGGATCTTGTTCCCCTAGTAAAGCATTTCTGGATATTCCTCTCCACTCCACAAATCCTTATGCTTGCCTGGGATTAATGCTGCAGACCTTAATCTCATCCTGTCTCTAGCTGTGTGTCCTACATTTTTCTCTGAGCAAACTTTTTAAATGCATGTCTGCATTGAAATCTCCCCCTGGATCTTCTTCCTGGAGAACCCAACATGGGACAACTGGTTCTCAGAAAGGAACAGGAAAGAAGAGCCTACTTTGAATTTCTGGGGCTGGATAAACTACTGCTTGGTCTAACCTGAGGGCTCCCTTCCTGATGTAGGGCAGGTGTAGCTCAGAGAACCACTGTCCTCAGGAACAGGACAATTGTTAGTGAGTTGGAAAGGGAAGCAAAGCAAAGTTCTGTGTTAACAGACGTTATGGGCCAGACATTCATTCATCCACACGGGATAAAGAGTAAATTTAAGGAATTGGGAATAGAGTGGCATTGCTACAGTTAAGACCTAAGGAAATAAAAATCCAGAGGCCAGAATGACTGGGAAGAAAGTGCTAAGTGTGAAAGCCAGTTTTATTTCTCAGTTAGAAAGGATCTCAGAGAGCAGAGTGGACTTGAGGACCTTTCAGAACACTAGATCTTCAAAGGAAGTGAAACCCCCCACTTAGCAGGTCAGCTATGCCAATGTCAAGGTTTGGCTGGGAAACAAATTGAAATACCATCCAATCTTGAGTCTCTAGAATTTCATGACCCTCTAGGTCACTCCCCTTGCTTACAAACTGGAATTTATCTCTTTGCTGAACACACTGTTGAGGCCTGGCTTCTGCAGGGGAACCCAGGCTGTCCTTAGGAGACCTGCTCCCTGAAGGTTTTTATAGACAGTGGGGGTTCAGAAGTGTGTATGGCTTTTCAAAGCTAATTGGCAGTACTTGCTACCAAATTTCAGGTCAATATAAATCTGTCTCTAAAGCCATTGTCTTCAAATCCATTTGTATCCTGTGTGTTTTCCTCTTCAATATAGATTTAAAAAAATAAAACAACAACAATAATGATCGATTGGCAGAGTGTCTTAATTTACAGATAGAGGAAAAACTAGGTAATAGATGTGAACTTCATTGCATAGAAAGAAACAACACAATGTGTAAGAAAATGAGCTGAGTGATGATTCAGTCATTTACCTTTTGATTTACTTAACACACTGTATTAAGCCTTTACTCTGGGCCACCGCTAGGCAAAGTACTGAGGTTATATACATCAAGGAACAAAGACTCTAGGTTCTCATTTCCAAAATGTATTTCTTGTAGTACAGAAAGGCATTTAAAGAGTTAGGTGAAATAAATCACTTAAAGGATGATAAATGATAATTTAGGCTTCTGCCTAAAATTCAGAAGAATCATTAAGCATCATTCCCAAGAGAGATGCCCACAATATGGCTGCATCTCTAGATGAGTAGATCATTAGGCAAAGGCATAGCAGAAAACTCATAAGCCTTTACTCCCTTGTGCAGATCCATTCTCAGCCCCAGATCTCACAGAAAGAAATTATAGCCAGGGCTGACCAGAGAATACTACACACAGGTGTAGCCTACCAGCAATTTATAATCAAAACAATTTATAGTTTGACATTTTCATTTTGATATCTTCATTGAGGGATACTTTCCAGTGCTTACAAGGCTGAAAGGCAGTTCCTTCTACTACCATATAAAGCACACAGGTACTGGTAAACAGGTAGGAAGGGATGTCATATTTGAGGATGTGGTATCTCCTATTCTTATTTATTTTCCCATAGTTAGTCATAAGTAATGTACATGTGTCAATCTACTCAGTGCTTGCATGCCAGACTTCTTCTTTACTTAATAAGGTCATAGGTAGCAGACAAATACTGTGTATTTAAAGTTCTGCAAAATAAGGAAGAGGATGATTATTAAATGGGGGAGGAGGGAGGAAAGAGGAGTGAGTGCTGCTTTGTGTTAAATTCCAAAGCCCAAGGCCACATGGCCATGAGGAATCAGGAGGGGTTGGGATGTAGTCCATGAATAGTAAGGTGGGCCATGGATCACAGTGGTGTCTGTGTTATGAGGAGATGTCAGTAGATGATATGGAGACAGGAAAGGAACAGAGGTGGCAGGCATAAAAGGCCAATTTCATGTTGGCCTGAACACTTCTTGTTAATAGGATCAGCTGCCTGCCTCCTTTGTTAAACAAAGCCCTTCTTTACTGGTATGTTTTTATTTCCCTCTCTCACCTTGTTTGAACTGGATCCTCGTGATCTGATATACTAACTTCCAAATTAATGTAGTGCTGTCCATACCTGCCATGTTTTCAACAGCCTTCAGTAATGTATGGAACATTCCTTTGGTCACGACTGTTGCCCGTGTGTTCAAAGCATCGAGCACTTTCCACATTTGGCTCAAAGGTCATCATCTATTTTCCTTCTTCTAATTTGTATAGGAAATTAGCTAATCCTTCTGTCCTATAGGCTTTATGGTAGATAATCGGTTCCCCACTGGAAGCCATTCCTGTGTGAAGGGGAAGTTTTGACATGACTGAATAGGACACCTTCAAAATAGATCCTGGTGTTAGCTATCTTCCATTAGCCATGGGGAATTAATGATGGCTAGAAGGAATTAATGAGTGAGCATTCCATTGTTTTACTCTTTCAGCCCTCCTGGACTAATTTAATGAAGGCTTTCATGGAGAGCAGCAGATGAGATTAGCAGTTCTCACCAGGAAGAGAGCAATTTGGGGTAGAATTTAGGACTCAATATACCATCAATAAAGGACTCTCTGGATTTTTGACCCTTAGTCTGTTGGTGGTATTCTACCCATTAGGAATCAGTCTCTGGAGAACGCTGCCTAGGCTCTCTCATTTAGTACATTTAATGAACATCCTTTTTCACTGTTGACTCCAGCAGGAAGAAGGAGAGCTCCTATGCCAGAAAGCATTCACTCCTGAATGCATGTTCCCTGGATAACGAGGGCTTCTCTAGTGTGCCTCAGGAATAACTCACAAATCCCTTGGAGATTTTGGGTTTTCTAATATTTTCCTTGTCCAGCTTCCTTCCTGTGGTCATTGCTTGATTAAGAGCTGCCTACTGGCTATGTAGACATGGGTTATTTCACACACACCCATTTCTTTTGCAAATCTTGTAAGAAAAAAAATTGGATGCACAAGTCCCCTGTTGCATTGTTTGCATTCCTCCTCTCTGAGATGGAGTTGAACTCAGCCGGACAATGCCCTTCCATTACCTCCTACTACCATGGCCTTTGGAAATACAGTTGAGTCTGTCTAATTTTTCCAGTTAACTCGTTAAACCACACCACTTAGAAGATTTTCAAAATGGAATGCTCCAGATAAATGCCATAACCTCATTGATCATGAAACTGGGCAACTCATTTCTATGAGTGAGAAGATCTCACTGCCTAGTGCTGATGCCCAGAGCATCATGCTGGGGGCTTTACTTTCAAGGGCTCTGAATTTGTACAAGATGAAGAAGTTGAAGTTAAGGGAAACTGCATGCCCTGGCTTACCAGGTGTGCTGATGATCAGAAGAACAGATTCTCCTCAGGGCATCCTTTCTCTGGCCTCACCTGTACCTTTCCTACCATCCAGGTACATGTCAAGACCTTTCCAACAGCACATTGATGTAGCCATCTTGAAAATCAGACCCTGGGAGCCTGCTTTATTGTTAACCAGATAACAAGACATATATATATATATATATATATATATATATATATATATATATATATATATATAGACATATATATAGACATATATATATATATATGTCTATATATATGTATGTGTGTATGCATATGTGTGTGTATGTGTCTGTGTGTTTGTATGCATATGTGTGTGTATGTATATGTATATGTATATAAATAATTACTTAAAGACATTTAGGGGAAGGGAAGAAACATATAAGAAATACTAGTTTTCACTCATCTCCCCTTTTGCCATTGTGACTTGTTTTCTTACAAGAAAGAGGAGAGAGAAGTGAATATCACAGCTCATCCTTTGGTATCACCTGTGCATACTAGTGATCCTCATAGGAAGGCATGCAAAGCATCTCCAAAGTGCCTTGCCCTGTTCCCTTCCACAACCATGACGATGCCTCTTTTATATTATGTTTCTATTCTAATTTACATATTTGAGATAAAGTCTGTGCTATGTATTTTTCTGAGTCTTCTTTATTTAGCTGAACATGAGCCATTCCCTGGCAAATAGAACAGACATTGTTCTTAATTGTATGGATGCCCAGGCAGACAAGAAAAATCAGGCAGACTTTGGTTTGAGCTCTTGCCTTTGTAGACCTGCTGCCAAGCAGTGGTCGTGTTGGCTCCAGCTCCATTCTGGGTACATGTAAGAGCTCCTAATCTTCATTGACTGTCCTAGTTATAGCCAAGAATGCATAGTCCTTACAGCTGTGCTTGCCACTAATCATTGCCAAATAAGTGAAGTGATATCAATGTCTACCAGTATAGTTTAAATTGAGATGCTTAGCTGAACTGTCTTAAAATAGATGGCCCTGAAGCATCTGTAACCATGTTGGTTCCTTCCTTTAGATGGGAAATGAAGTGAGAGGCAGGGGTGGTGAAATCAGAAGAAAGCTGAATAGGTCTTAAGTTGGTAATCCAGTGCTGAAACTTTGGAAACCCATGTGAGTTTGGGCTGAGTATTTTGGGACGGAGGGTCTTAACCAAATTAATACTTTCCTATATTTCTATGTCTTCCTCTAATTTTACAATAGTCATTCTTTTCTCCATGAATTTGTTGAATGGCTACAATTAGGAGATGGACTGTTTGGGGCTGAGCATGTAGAAAAGTTGGTGGAATTCTTGCCTAAGATGAACAACATCCTGATTTGATCCCCAGAACCACATTAAACTGAGCACAGTGGCACATACACTAATCCTAGCATCTATAAAGTAGAGGTGAGAGGATCAGAGGTTCAAAGTCACCTTCAGCTACATAGTGAGTTAGATAACATTTTGAGTTATGTTAGACTCTTTCAAGCAACAACAAAATTCTTTTTTTTGCATTAGAATTTTTTTATTTGATATATTTTTTTATTTACATTTCAAATGATTTCCCCTTTCCTAGCCCCCCCCACTCCCAGAAAGTCCCGTAAGCCCCCTTCTCTTCCCCTGTCCTCCCACCCACCCCTTCCCACTTCCCCGTTCTGGTTTTGCTGAATACTGCTTCATTGAGTCTTTCCAGAACAAGGGGCCACTCTTCCTTTCTTCTTGTACCTCATTTGATGTGTAGATTATGTTTTGGATATTCCAGGTTTCTAGGTTAGTATCCACTTATTAGTGAGTGCATACTATGATTCACCTTTTGAGTCTGGGTTACCTCACTTAGTATGATGTTCTCTAGCTCCATCCATTTGCCTAAGAATTTCATGAATTCATTGTTTCTAATGGCTGAATAGTACTCCATTGTGTAGATATACCACATTTTTTGCATCCACTCTTCTGTTGAGGGATACCTGGGTTCTTTCCAGCATCTGGCAATTATAAATAGGGCTGCTATGAACATAGTAGAGCATGTATCCTTATTACATGGTGGGGAATCCTCTGGATATATGCCCAGGAGTGGTATAGCAGGATCTTCTGGAAGTGAGGTGCCCAGTTTTCGGAGGAACCGCTAGACTGATTTCCAGAGTGGTTGTACCAATTTGCAACCCCACCAGCAGTGGAGGAGTGTTCCTCTTTCTCCACACCCTCTCCAACACCTGCTATCTCCTGAATTTTTAATCTTAGCCATTCTGACTGGTGTAAGGTGAAATCTCAGGGTTGTTTTGATTTGCATTTCCCTAATGACTAGTGAAGTTGAGCATTTTTTAAGATGCTTCTCCACCATCTGAAGTTCTTCAGGTGAGAATTCTTTGTTTAACTCTGTACCCCATTTTTTAATAGGGTTGTTTGGTTTTCTGGAGTCTAACTTCTTGAGTTCTTTATATATATTGGATATTAGCCCTCTATCTGATGTAGGATTGGTGAAGATCTTTTCCCAATTTGTTGGTTGCCAATTTGTCCTCTTGATGGTGTCCTTTGCCTTACAGACACTTTGTAATTTTATGAGGTCCCATTTGTCAATTCTTGATCTTAGAGCATACGCTATTGGTGTTCTGTTCAGAAACTTTCTCCCTGTACCGATGTCCTCAAGGGTCTTCCCCAGTTTCTTTTCTAACAAAATTCTTAAAAGAAATAAAAACAAGGAAAAAGGAAAAAAAGAAAAAGAAGCTTGATGTGTAAAGTACTATGCCAGCCTATCTGTCCCTAAGTCCTTTGGATAGTCATGTGAACCAGAATTATTCTTCATGATTATGATCTCATCTCTCTTATGTCAAACACGAGGAGGTAGGGGCTGCCATTTACAGGTGAGGTTCAGGGATGTGATGTCATGCATCCAAACCCCTGAACTTAGGAAGAAGCCTTATAAAACCAAAAACAACAATCCTCACAGCTTCATCTCTTTTGTCAACCTTGAGAATGCCATTGGTTCCGTGTATGGCCTTAGTGTAGAAGCTCTATCTGTTCCCCATGCCTCTCTCTAAGCCACGGTGTTCATTTGTAAACAGGGTGGGCCACACAGACTCTGACACTGTGGAATTTACAGATGGGACTAGTGAGAACTGCTGCCAAGTACGTGTCTTCCTTTCCAGTCATCTGTTTTGGACACCTTCTAAGAAATGGGATTATTCCAATCAAATGTTCTCAGTTCTTCTGAGAAGATTCCCACAAGGTTGAAAGGGAGGGCATTACGTTGGATTTCTAGGAAAAGAGATACCTTATTGACTGCCAGGACAATTATGAGAAAGTTCTAAGAGATGTGTGTGTGTGTGTGTGTGTGTGTGTGTGTGTGTGTGTGTGTTCCAAGGACATGAAGGCACTTCTGCAAGGTTTTATTTAGGATTGCTGAGGGTTCTTAGATACTGAGAGAAGTACATAGAGAAAAATCTAGATGTATCCCTCAAGGATGATATAGAAGGGATCTCATATCAAATTATTGTTTGGCTCCATCCACGAGAGAATCTACCCCATTGTCAGTTCCCAACAGTTTGTTTTCACATATAAGTCTGGAATTGACTCAAAGGTGTAAGATTGTCATACCCTAGCTCCATCTCCCCCTTTCTCCTCATAGTATTCCTT
This sequence comes from Apodemus sylvaticus, assembly GCF_947179515.1. Lineage (NCBI taxonomy): Eukaryota > Metazoa > Chordata > Mammalia > Rodentia > Muridae > Apodemus > Apodemus sylvaticus. The sequence goes on from NC_067488.1 coordinate 36,080,719, forward strand.
TCTTTCTTGGAAGTCCAATGTTTTCCATCTATTTACCAGAGCATCTTTGTCATGCAACACATGCTGTTGTATAGCTTCCTCTCACCTTAGCTAAACTAAGTGCCCTGCAACAGCAATGTTCAGTTGCCACATCTTCTCACATCCGGGTTCTGGTGTTTTTGTTCCTTATCCCAAGGACTTTCTTTGGCTTTATGTTGAACATCACTCAGCAGGACAGGTAAAAATGTCAGCAACTTGGCAACCCTGGGGCAATTTTTAGCCAGGGAGGGAACATAATGGATGAGCAATAAAAGATCCTGGTCTTTAGTGGGGACAATTCTAAGATGTCTTTCAGCACAGTTGCTTCCTGCCCACCGATGCTCTTTTTATCACATTTATTTCTTCCCGGTTTACATTGACTTGGCTTATTATCACTTCCTGACATCACTTCCCAAATAAAGTATGGCTTCTCAAGCTCTCCTCATATTCAGAGTCTATGTGGGCATAAGTGATAATTATTAAAGCACATATTAATATTTTCTTATCTTTCAAAGAGTTTCTGGTCACCCCACTCAAGGTGAAAGCTGGTATTCCTTGGAGGGGCAGACACCTGTAATTTCTTCTGTCTCAGAATGGAGCATAAGAAGCTTCAATGGCCTCTTCATCACTATGCTGTGTGTTTTGGAGAAGAGAGTCCAGGACACTTGAAAAAAATAATATTTTTTCTTTTCTTTCCTCTTTTTTATTTCTTTTTTCTTTTCTCTTTTTTCTACTTTTCTTTTTCTTTTTCTTTTCTTTCTTTCTTTCCGTTTCTTGAGACAGAGTCTCCCTACATAGCCTTGCCTGTTCAGGAATTCGTTATGTAGAATAGACTGTTCTCATAGCAATCTGCCTTACTCTACCTCCTGAGTGCTGGGATTGAAGGCATGTGCTACCATGCCTGGTTTCAGCAATGCCATTTTGTCTTTATATTACCAGTATCCAGCAGAAAGAACACTTACTTGTAATATTTGCTTTTCAACTGCATAGTTCACTCACTGCATGGCTCAGTTCCTCCACTTGTAACTTGTGATCAGTAGCCCAGACCTTGTGAATTATATGAGGACCAGAGATGGCTCAAATCAGCTGTTATCTAGAGTTCTTGCTATAGACTAAGGTCTGCTAGAACTATTGTGTGGGAAGAGCAGACACATTCCCAATGAGCAAGACTGTCAATTTCTTACTCTTTTTCTGGATTCTGATATGCCTTAGCTTTCTAGTGATCTTTCTCATATCTGAGGCTTTTGCATTGTATAAATGCTGATAGAGTTAGGATTAAGGACTTAGAATAATCCTGATAATGGAACATATGCTTTCCAGGACCATGACCTTCAGGGTGCATCCATACGGTCTCACTCAAAGGAAATCAGGTCAGATCATGGACCTTGCATAGTCCAGGATGGGATGCCACCACATTTAGATCATGGACCCTGCATTGTCCAGAATGGGGTGCCACCACATTTCACTTTACCTTAGTCTATTCAAACATGCACATAAAGTGGCTAATCTGCCATTTCCAGCTTTTTACTACCTCTTTCTGTGAATGTTTACTTTCAGAAGAAATATAAAAACTACCTGCCACTTAGATGAGAGGACAGAAGGGCAGATTCATCTATTAAGCCAATTGAAACACCACTGTGTTCCAAGCCTCTATCATCTGGAGAGCCATGGGCAGAATTTGTTGGAAACTTATTTTCCATGATATTTTTGATCCCACACATCTTTTGGAAATCTAGGAAGAGCTACAGTACCTGTCACACAGAGAAAGGCTTTGCATACACCCATCATCAGATACAACCTTACAGGCTCTGGATCCCAAGGCTTTATCAGACATGGAGTTTTGAAGAACTTGTATAAAACTACCTCTCAAGTTCATGGCAGATGAGACTCCACATCACACACAAGTTAGGGTTAAGCTTAGACATAAAGCTAAGAGACTGGCTCTATTCCATGTTCCTCCATCTCACACAGAAATGCCAGAAAATTTCACGAAGACCAAGGTCCAGGCTGAGGAGTGATTCTGCTTTTAAAAATCCATTTAATGGTTGCTTTGTTCAAATGAAGGGAATAAATGTCTGCAGAGAGCCCAACTATAATTAGGACACCTATATCACATTTATATCACATCTATATCATATCACATTAGAAGACGGGATGGGACAATTGTAAAAGCCAGCAGTTGGGTAGTATTCCTTTGAAGCAATGTCTTCTGGACATAACTAGACCACTGCTTTCTAGAATCCCCAGTGACTGTATGTGCCTGCATAAGACCTTTACAGGAACAAGCCACTTTGCATGCTAGCATGAACGAGAGATACTTCTGAGGCATCACCGTTTAGCTGACAAGCTATTGATAATTCATAGTTACTGCGAGAACATCAGTGTTCTTCAGAGGTGTGACCATTGGTAGGTTGCCTATGGTCGAGTGGATTGCACTCAGTGGATTATAAAACAGACAGCAGGATGTAAGTTGGGAGGGAACAGTGGCAGGAGGCATGGAGGAAGAGTTGGAAGGAAGAGTTGAGGATACATTTGGTCAACCTACATTGTGTACATGCATGACATTATCAAGTGATAAATAAAAATATTGTATTAAAATAATATTATTGAAGTACAGTTCATATACTATAAAATTCATTCAATTTAACTACACATTTTAATGCCTCTTAGTATGTTTATGGAATTATGGGACTGACTGTCTCCAGAATCTAATTTAAGAACATTCTTGTCATCTCACAATGAAACTCTATGTCGAGTTAGCAGCCTCTCCTCATTCCTACATCCACTGTCCATTAATCTGCTCCCCATCTCCCTGTTCTCCCAACATCTTGGGTGAACAATACAATCTTTTTGTGTGTTTGCTTCTTTCATGTAGCATTTTTTAAGAGTTTTCTGTTGTTGTTGTTGTTGTTGTTGTTGTTGTTACTGAATTTAATTCCCTAGGCCAGTTACTTAAAGTTATAACATACTATTGCTTGTATGTGTGTGTACTTGTGCATATGTATTCTATGTGAGTATGTATGTGTATATATGTATGTGAATATGTACTACTTTCATTCCTGTAATCAAATACTTGATATGAAGGAACTTAAAAGAGGATTTGCTCTGTGTTGTTGTTTGTGAGATACCACACCACAGAGAGAAAGGCACGACAGCTCAAGTGGCTCATGGCTCGGCAAGTTGGAGGAAGTTAGGTGACCGACTAGTTGCATCAGCAATCAGGAAGATAGCCAAGTGGGAAGTGCAGTAGGATTATAACTGTTTAATGGCCAGCCCCATGTCTGCCAGCTAATCCCCGTGTCTCAAAGTTCCTCAGCAAACTGGTACATCTTCCCTACTATTCTCACTGCTATAGAGGCACTTTAATAGTTTCTATTTTGGAAAGAAGTGAACTTGTCTTGCAACCATTCCTATGAGATCCTATATAAATATCAACAGCCTGTACACTATGAGTTTACATTCTAATTCAATAAGGGTCAAACTGCCATGGATGATTTTGAGGGACATGGTATTGTTTACTAATTATAGTGGTTGTTTTAGCAACTGCCTGCTGTTTTCTGTCTCTTAACCAGATTAAGTTAACTTTTCTCATAGTTCATCTCTAAGCTTTCTTTGGTCATGAACAGATCAGAAAGTCACAGGATTCTTGGCACTCATGGCTGCCTTGAAGCTGTCTTAGAACAAAGTGAAGACTTCCCATAAATTACAGAACAAAGAAGGAGGAATGGGTGGGGGGGCAATAAATTATGGGGACTAGACAGAGAGGAAACTGCAGATAGGATATAATATGTGAAAAAGTATAAATAGAAAGAAAAGGGGGAGAAGCAGTTTGGGCAACAGGTCCTCATATCTTATTGCTTGTTGTCAAGTGTTGAGGGTTTGTTCCAGTTCATGAGACTGCATTCAGCACCGTGTCAGTCATTCCTCATGGTGCATATAGGATCCGAGGCATGAACTGTGCTCTGCCTTTTAAGGAAAGAAGACCCAAGAGAGTCAAACGAATGCTGTATGGCATGGCTGGACTTTCAGCAAAGACCCAACTTCAATGCCATGGTTTTAACCTAAATGCATAGCTATCTTCTCTGATATGGTGGCTCTTACCACCATTTCATAGTTCTAACGAGTTATTTGGTAAGGTAATTAGAAAGGAGAAAGAAACTATAGGCTGTAAATGTATTCCTTCTCTCTCCAGTGTTAGTGGGGTGCTCGGTGAGGGCAATTTTACAAGGGCCAATTCTCTAAGACTGAACAAGAGCTTTCACTGTCAAAGACAAACTGAACCATTCTTCCATGGAACAGATAACATCTTCCATGAGTATAATAAAGCAGGGAACATATTTTGACCCTTCTTCTGTCCATCCAACACACTGTCTTGCAGACAATAGTTGCAACCCTGAATAGTCTTTATTATCAGAATATCTGTTATTATAGGAGTTGATATTTAACCAGTTCTGATGGTGCTCAGACAGGAGGCTTCTGCTTTGAGGCCCTAGTTTAATCTTTTTTCTATCCCCTTCTCTGTGACTATAACAGTAAGGACTATGAATTCATAAGAAAAGACACAGGGTACAAGTCATTATTTTGTTTGGAGAACTAAAAGTGACCCCAATGATCAATAACACAGTGTGATACAGGAACAGGCCCATGAGGCAGAGAAAGGAAAGTTTGGATTGTGAGAATTCTGTGTAAGCTCGAGGTATTCCATCACTCACCTTCTGCAACCTGTCCAAATCCCATGTGAAAGTGCACCTATGAACAGGTACCTCGATCTGAGCCACCTTACCCTGCCTAGGCTAGCAAATTACTTAATTGAGCCCAATTTCTCAAATAATTTTAGGCTGCCTCAATTTGGCAATAAAAACTAATTGTGATGCGCAGTTTCTGAGTTTCATGAGTCTCAGGAGCCAACAAGGAGATGGTGTGCCTTCCCACAGAAATTGTACAGTGATGGTGAAAGTTGCAGAGATGAGAAGTTAGAAGAATTTTTGAGGTTGCCCTTAGTCCTGATGGTGAAGAATTCTGTGATTGATTAGTAATGTCTCTCTTGGGTGCCGGATATGGAAGTGGTAATTATCTATGCTATAGAGCTGCTGTTTCAGCCATTGTGGAACGAACTCATGGCTACAGAAGCAAGCATAATTTCATCTTTTTATTGGCCTTGAATCTGTTCTAGAAGTGAACTACAGATCTTTTATCCTTAAAGCATAAATATTTCATAAATAGATATGATTCATATTTTAGATACCAATAACTTGCGCTCAATGAGCTTGTTAAGATCATACAGAAAGTGTGTGATCAATTGAGAATTTACACCCATATTTAGCCACTTCTAGCTTGGTTTCTACTATTTTTTCATTATTACATTCCGTGCCTTATAGATTCTTCCAAGCAACTACTAATTTAAAACTTTACAAGTGTGTGTGTGTGTGTGTGTGTGTGTGTGTGTACCCATATATAAAACAATTACTTTGTAATAATCTCTAAAAGTGTTTCTCAGCTAAAGAACAAAATCCCAATTTAATAAATTGAAGTCCTACCACTGTTACAGGGAACTCAAAAGTCCCTTTAATATTCTGCTCTACACTTGAAAGGAAATAGCTCCTGAGAGGCTTTACAAATGCTTGAAAAGGTGACCTCAGGCATTCCCTGAGATTAGCCCAAAGCAGATAAAGATAAGGGTTTTTATTAAAGCAATTAGAGCTAGCTAGGGACAAGGTTCTCCTAGGGGACATGGCCTCTAGGCTACTTTGGCTATAAGTCTGAGGTTAAGACAGCCACAATACCTTTGGGTGGATGAAAAAGTAATTCCGTTTCTTAATTGCAAAACCAGAAAGACCCTAGATTGGATTCAGCATAGATTTCTTGCTTTAATATAGTCTTTTCACACTGTCTATAATTCACTTTTTAATTCTTTTCTAATGTCTATCACATGCCATATCCTACGATTAAATGGAAAGAAAGAACAGATAAGAAAGATACAAAATAGTGCCTGAGGCTTTATAGTTCAGAGATTATTCTCTTTAATAATATAGTTCTTTAGGATCTATCATCGTATGTCTGTCTTGAGATACAGCCTGGGCGTGGTGGGTGACAGACAGACTTGGGAGAGAGGAGATCACAAGGCATCTTAAATGGCATGCTCATATAACCAGTTTTCTTCCCTGTGTGTAATAAGCTCTCTTCAGACAGTTTAAGGAGAGGATAGATATTATCAGATTTTCATTGTGTGTAGGCCATTCTACTTAGCATGTGGAATATAAGGTGGAGAGACAGCTTGGAAAGTGTTTGAGTTCTCACTCCACTGTCTCCTTGAAGGCAGGCATCTCCCTGACTCAGTTGTATGCAATTCTCCTAGTGCTAAGAACAGTGTCTGTCCTGGGAAGGAATCTGCAGCATTGTTTCTTAAGTGGATGAATGACAGATGGGGTTTTGGTAAAGGGAAACATGTAGGGGAGGATGGTGGAACCAAGATGAAGCTGAAGTACCACCACAGCAGTCCTAGCCTGAGGACTAGAGATTCTCTGTGAGATCGAGGCAGATGGGGGACAGTTAGGCAGATCAAATTCGAAAGACCTACAAAATATATGAGCGGGATGTCTCAGATGCCCAGGTCCCATCTGGGCTGCCATCTTGCTCTTCAGCTCTGCCCTTGGCATGTGCTCTACTTCAGAAACTCTTTCTGCCCTCTTCATAGTCAATGCTTCCATGATCTTGAGCCATGATCTACCCCACTGTTGGGTCCAAAAGAAACTCAAGGCAAATGGATGGCATGCCTATTAACATATCAGAGCAGATGCTGCCCACTAGGCTCTTAGCATAGCAAATACCTGTTAGAGTCCTGGCTCTGGTCAACACATCTCACTCTGTGGCCTGCCCTAAACCTCTCCAGTTCCCAAGCTCCACCCGCCTTCCCCCAGCTTCTTTTCCTAGAAAGACCTGCCATTTCAGGCTCTAGCTCTCTTGGTCCACATTCTTTGGTCCTTCTCCCTCTTCTAGTCCTCTTGTTCACCCCCTCTCTCTTCTCTTGCTCTTCACCCCTTCCTCTCATGGTCTAGTCTATTTGGCTAGTTTAGTCATTTTCCATCTGAACACTTTGAGATGACTGATTGATTCCCCCCCCCCCATATCTACAATGAAAGCCTTTCCTTCAACCACAATTTGGAGCTGTGATGTCATCATTTTCATTCATTCACTTCCTCTAGAAGTCCCTTCTAGGTCCAACTAGATCTGGCAAACTCCTTAGAATGAGGTTCCAACAGACCCAGTTTTACCCCTCTGGACCTACCTTGGCTGGTATGTATATATCTTGCACTCCAAAGACCAACTCCATAAGCCTAAGATATGTATCTCTGTGGCCAAATGAGGAAAAATGTCTTAGTTTTGATTTTAATGGGAGCAGCATAGTAAACTAAGTTATAGCAGTACTAACAACAAAAGATACCCAGGAAAGACTTCAGAACAGCAGCTAGGCTAAAGAGATAATAAAAGTCTGAAAAATTGAGGAGACAATCTAATTGAAAAGAGCATTAACATTAAGATCCTCCTCATCCCTCACTCCAAACACAAAAAGGAACACACACACACACACACACTCAGGTATACACCCCCATACAGGCACATACACTACATATGACTGTGTGTGAACACACACATCTGATCTCTGATCCATATTTCCCATCCACATTCTGCATCCAGCTACACTCTCCTCTGCTACTGATGGTGAGTGATGTGGGATTGTCAAGGAGAAAGGAAAAGGCCTGATAGATACTTCTGCTTAAGGTTTTAAATTCTTGTCAGCATCAGAGAAGGAATTTAGAGACATGACAAATAGGAATTGGAGGAGGTTTTATGACATAGCAATAGTATACCCTCAAGGTTGAATTCAGGCAGTCTCCAAACAAGTTATCCCCATTGGGACAAGTCAGTGTATTTTATGGTTAATGTTAAGTGATGGGAGCATAGTTTATGGGAGTAGAGTTTAGGAGTGAGAAAAGAACAGACAGCTTTTAGGTGGTCTTGTCCTTCATCCTATGAGAAATCATGTGGATTTTTGTCATGATTTGATATGCAGATTCTTCATATTTGTTAGGTGTGTGTGTGTGTGTGTTGTCCAGTGTTGGATGTATTGGGGGCACATGTCAAGGGCAAAGCAAGACACTGGGTTTCTGCCGTGTTGCTTTGAGACAGGAGTCTCTTACTGATGTAGAAGCTCACCATTTTGGCTAGGCTGACTTCTGTAAACTCTCAGGATCCTCCTCCAATGCTGGGGTTACAGGCACGTACATGCTCAACCTTTTATGTTAGTACTGGGGATTTGAATTTAGGTTCTCACTCTTATCCACAGAGCCATTTCTCATCCCTTCTCTATGGTTTTTAAGACACAAGCCAAGGAGTCTATGTTTTTAAATCAGAGGCTCTGATATTACAAGAATCTGTTCTGGGAAAAACTCACCTTAGTAAAGCTTGGTTCTTTTCTTATAACTACCTCATGCCTGGCTCAGATGGTGCTCTTAGTTTGGGGGTGCAGACAGAGAAAAGGGAAACAGATTGTTGAAGGTTTGAAGGTTGAGCAGGTCAAAATGGAGGGTCGTTTCGAGTTGTCTATCACTAGATGAGTAAGGTTGATGAAGCTCTGTCTCATGTTGCCTATGAAATGCCTATTGTTCTGAAGTTGGCACTGCTTAGCATGGGAGGGATGCCATGTTGGCTGTAGCCACTGTAACCTTGGCACTAGTAATTAAAGGATGCTGGTGGAAGGCCACCCTGGCATTCACAAATCCCAGTGAGGCACAGCTGCATAAAGGCCAACATTCAGTTTCTAGGGCTTTGGGGGGTTCCCTATGGTGGGGTGTGGGGCATGTCCAGGAAACTTGGTCCTGGAAGAGTATTTGCATCTACTGGTTAGAGGAGAGTTTCAGGGGAGGGATAGAGGCTTCTCAGATCACTGGACCCTTCGGAATCCTGAGCCCCTGGTGAGTGTTGGGGAGGTTATTCCTTCTTTGCCTCACTCCTTTCCATATTTTCTTTGGCTTCTAAGGACATTTTTCCAGGATGGAAATAAAGTGGCCTTGAGAAGAGATATGTGGGTCCATTGTTTGAAGCCCACTTGAGATTTTGTTTTACAGTATGTAGAGACGAGGGAGGAAGATAGTGAGAAGAGGAGCATGAGTGTTCTCACATCTGGGAGTTTGATTGCCTGGCTGTGGGTTTGAATCCAAGTTCCCACCCTTACTCATGCATTATGCTGGATGCTTCCAGGGACCGACTGATCCTCTCTTATCTTATCTCCCCATACTTGTGTCAGCGTTGTTAGTGTCCACTTGAGAGTTGTGAGGAGAAGTAAATGAGTTGTTTTCCACCTAGAAAAACCATTAAATGATTAAAGTAAAAGTAAAATAACCAGTGTGTGTTACTCACTGCCTGAGCCCCAGATATTAAAGGCTTGGAAATGTCCAGTTTCAGTTCTAGGGCTTGCTACCATTGTAATGGAACCTATCACCTATTGTCAAGGCTTTCAACACTCTCCTTCAATGCTTTGCTAAGTTGGAAGATACACATGGGTTATTTTGTCTCTTTCACCATATATATATATATATATATATATAATCATGCTCCAAGGCTCAAGCTATATTAGATATACACAACATACATATACACTAAAATATACATATATGTATATACATGTTTTATGTATATATATACAAAACACATTCATGCACACATTTATTATCTATTATCTATATGACAATATGTACACATATATAAAATATGTGTGTATATACATATGCACATCTAGGTGTACATCATCGAATATTATATATAATGTTATCATGTGTGTGTGTGTGTGTGTGTGTGTGTGTGTGTGTGTGTGTGTAGTTTGGAGTCCCAGGTGAGCCCATAGCTTTCAGCTCTTAGTTTGGCTCCTATAGCCCCTCACTGTGTTCTTGGTCATGACACAAGGAACTTACAAAGCTAATGTGCTAATGTCCATCAGTCCTGGCTTCGTGCCTCTCCTTAGTTCCTTGACAGTCACTTCTTTGCCAACTGCTGCTGCTGCCCTGAGATCACAGTGTTGGAGGTAGAAATACCTCCTAGTGCTGCCTTTGGTGAGACCACATTGTATGTCACTGGGCAGCTGAGTGATCTTCAGGCTGAAATTCTATCTTTTCCTAGGCAGGACAGGGTCAGAGCAAAGTTAATCCACATTCATCCATGTGCATGCTGATGCTAAAGCCCTAGTAAGATCTTCTGGAGCCCCTGCCTCAGAGGATCCTGACTCGTGTGGCACCTGGCCTCACATCTCCCAGACACCCTCTAAGCCATGGGACCCTACACAGGTTATTGGTGATTTAAGCCTAATTCTACATCTGGTATAACTTTTATAGTGTAACTGCCAGACATTGTGGCATAGTAGTCAAGCCAGACATGGTACCCCCATCTTACTGATAAAGAAGCAGCAAGCATCCCTGCTCCATGTTATACAGCTAATCCCTAGGTCTTGGAGGTGCTGCCTGTCATCTGACTCAGAAGTCTTGTGCTATGCTGTTTCTTGATATAGTGACAGAGCTGAAGACACGTGGCACTTTTGGCTGTAAGCCCAATGTTTTTTGTGTTGCGCCAGGCCCTGTTTTGAGCTGAAACCAGAAGTCACAAGCTCAAAGCCTGCATGTCTCAGGAAGATGCCAAGGGCATTGATGCTGGGGTCCAGAGATATCATGTGAGTGAGCTAGCTTTGCAATCTGCCAAGGGAGAGGATGGATCCTAGTCCCTTACAGGACATTTGTTCTATCTTAGAAGCCACTGTGAGAGGCCAAGGCTCAGTATTGCCAAATAGGTTGATAATGCCATGTACCAGGGACTTTAGGGACAACTATTATCTGAGAGTGCTAATACATATAAAGTGTGTACGTGTGTGTGTGTGTGTGTGTATGTGTGTGTACATACGCACTTATCTTCATGCTCTGTTAGCCACCAAAATACATATGTCAGGAACATTATTCTGGCAAGCTATCACTCTTGTACTTCTGCTGTAAACTATTTTATATCTTGATAAAGTATTTTGTTAAAGTGATTGATCAACATAATTGGTGTATGTTTGTTTTGTGGGTACATTTTACAAACCTACCTCAGCTACCCAGCTCAGCTACTCTATGACCATCTATCCAGGGACACAATGACAAAGACAGCTTGATTTATGGTGACTATGGGGAAGGAAGTGAGTCGGGGATGTTGGTTTAACAGTAGCATTGGTTCAGAAGGCCCTATGGCTGAATCCTCTCTCTGAGAGCAAGCCTTGTGGCTGAGCAAGAGAAAGGTCCTGTTGGACAAGGCACCCACTTTAAAGGGACAACCTCAGGTTTGCATCTGCAAAGATCCCAGGGTAGCACATGAGACCAAAGTGACCCCATAAATGCTAGTCATGGGGCCAGCTCTATCTGAGAATCCCAATGAAAGGTAAAAATGTGGGCTTGCCTGTCCAAAAACTATTAATAGTTTATTTATTTAGTAATAAAATTATATATTTATATACAAATATCTAACAATATATATCTAAAATAAGTATTAATATTAATAACAATGAATAATAAGTACAGAGAAAGACGAACATACACTGAATTGAGAGCCCATCAGAACATCACGCAGAGTGGAATGACTATTCAGCCTAAACATCCATGAAGTCTGAGCAGGGAAGATACCATTGGCTGGTGGAGTCAGCATTTGCGGAGCAGTCACTATGTACTTGACATGACCCCAAGTGATGCCTGTTTTTGTTTGTTTGTTTGTTTTTAGATTTCCCTGTCATCTTCTCTACAGCCTCATAAACTGCTTCCTGAGAATCCAGGGAATCATATGTGTTTGATTCTATTCAACAGGAAAGAAAAATGAGGCACTGAGATGTCAGGTCACTTATTCAAGACATTGCTGGAGAATGGCAGACTCCCACTTAACCCAGGCAGTCTGACTCTAAAACCCACAGTAGGAGCTGTCTGATCAATTCTTTCTACTCCATTATTGTTAGCATTGCATTAGCCTCTACTTAATCTGAAACTCTTCCTCCATCTGGCCAAAATGGAGTGCCCAGAACCCCCCCAGAGCCAGGCACAGGGACCACACCCAGTCATTGTACTCCCAAAGCTACAGAGGCTGAGTCATTGTACTCCCACCTCAAGACAGCTCCACATGTGCCTGACTGTGTTGAGAAGTCTGTGAAGATCAAGTGAAAGGAGGGTCACCCAAGGACACTCCGGCCTGCCTGCCATCAGTTTCTGCCTGCCACTATCCACTCACAGAGGCCCCGGGGACAGAAAGCACAGGGCTTTATTCTCTGATTTGAATGACGCAACACGGCAAATCAGTCTAGTGATTTGCTCATATTACCCTGCTCGGCCTGACTCAGCATTTTCTGACCCCAGCTTGGTAACTGATCCTTTTCCCTGCCACATGGTATCCAAAGAGCTAGGTACCCCAAGAGACCTGAGGCTGAGCCAGGCGCCCCAGAAGATCTGAGGCTGCAAGTGATACCCCTTGAGACCAGACAGGTGCTAGCTCTTGTCCAGGCATATGCTTTCTGGGTGGCTTCTGCTCTTGACATAGAGAAGTGACTAGCGCTCATGTGGTCCAGTCTTTCTCAAGTACTCTTCCATATTCCAGGCTTTAAATGACAAGAGAAAGATTGATGTGACAATCTAATTTATAAGGATGTGGAAAACAAAGAGAAAAAGGTGTTCTGCTCTTGATGTATGGACTCTATGGAATCATTTGGGAAATGATCTAGTTTTTACTCAGGAAATGAAGGTGACAATGATGGTGGTGATGGTGACAGTTACTTAGTAACAGCAAACAAATGTTAGGGTCTTACTGTGTCCTGGGCCCAACACATACTAGATGTTCCGATCTAGTTATCCCTGACACCCATGTCTGTGTGACAAAGATGTATCCCTATTGCTCAAATCACTCAGGCTATCTTTTTCCAAGTTATAGTAAGTTAGTGCTCAGACAATTTACATGCACTTAATCCTCTCAATGAAACATTCAAGGCTGGATAGTGTAAGCACTGGGCTGAGGATTTGTGAACTCATTTGGCTCCCGCTCATGTTCTCTCTGGCTGTTCCTTTGGGGACTGAGTGAAGGATGTTAGAAGGAGAGTGAGAAGTAGAAACATGACTGAGAACTGAGCACCTGCCTGCCACTCCTGCCTGTCTTGTACCTCTTGACACCATACCTCAATCAAACTCCAGGCCCACATTCCCCTTTCAAAGCCTTAGGGCTCTTTGTTTAAATCTCCATGTTCAGACCCTCCCGGAACTTGCATATATTCTAGTCTCTGTCAGAACCACTTTTGCTATTCCCTTTGCCTGATTAATGTCCCCTTTCTACCCCTCCTCTTAGTGTCACATTATAAGGGAATTGCCCCCCTACCTCCTTACCCCCACCCTGAGTCTGGCTTCTTACCTAGCAGTGCAGCTTCTTTCCTAATGGTGGTCAAGGCTGTACTAGGACACTTGTCTTGGCCTATATTGGTTAATGCATCAGACTCTACACATGTAAAGACAGGAAGGGCCTGTCTTCTTTTGATTGGTTTTGCATCTCTGCCACCTAATCTACAGTGTAGCGTTAAAAACTGTCTACTGAAGAATTGAGTAAACAGGAAGATGTACATGTGTGTCAGTTAGGTGTATGTGGGTGACAGATTCCATCTGAGCTTGTCCCTAAATCCATGCATAAGGCCAACGGACAGGGTAGTATGGCCACAGCTAGAGTCAGCATCCTGAGAGTGTGGATGGCCACACCAAAGACTTCACAGGTCATCATTGTAGCAAGGTGGTCACAGACAGTATGTGAACAAGCCTTGCTGTATTTTAGTAAAACCATATTTATAGACACAGTGACTAGAAATTTCACTCCTTTTTTTTTTAAATCACAGAATATATTTCTTTCTTCAAACTTATTTCTGCAACTGCATAAAATCTGAAAAAAGCTCTTAGACTATATCAGTTGTACAAATACAGGTTACCTGTTGGATTCAGGCCATAGATTAATCCCTAGTTGATGCTCTTGCTATCTACCCTGGGGTGTTTCCTCTGACATTTTCCAGAAGGTCACACATCTCACTTGCTTCTTATTTTCTCTGTGACCTGTAGATTGCTGCTTAATTTTGGGTATTCAGGAATACAGCAGTTGGGTTAGCTGAGTGCAACGGTGACCTCTGATGGTAAAGTGTAGCTCATGTATGAGTATTTTGGGGGTCTTGGACATGCTACTTCAGTGGTGGGGACATAAGGATGTCTGCCTGTGGGGGTGAGGAAGATACTGATGGACAACAAAAGGAGAGTATCAAGGTGGGAAAGCAGATCCTAGACTCCTAAACTGTGGGCAGCCTTGGGGGAAGGCTGTCTGTCTTCTCATGTGTTTGGAAAGTTTCATATTCACCCACAGAATTGAGTTATATTTCACTCATGCTTTTCCCCAGCAATACCCCTCGCTTATGAAACTCAGCCTTTCCCCCACCCTATTCATTATCACCAAATAAGGCTTGACATCTGTGAAGGGTTAGTGGAGATAAGTCTTGGGGTGGAGCTAAAGAATGTGAGAAGGGTTACCACATGCACTGTGTGGGCAAAGATCACAGATGACATTTGTTTTTTTTTTTTTTTTTTAAAAAGAACCCAACCAACCAGTTCTCAGTCTTCTAAGCCTGATTCTTCTTGTAAATGCCTACAGTGTGTGTGTGTGTGTGTGTGTGTGTGTGTGTGTGTGTGAAACCTGGCACCTCCAGTTTGCTTTGCATTTCACTGTCTTTTTCTCACAAGTGCAATTAACTGAGGCCACCTACATATATTTCCCTGTGGGACCCTTGAAAGTCTGTGGCCTTCTTCCTTGTCAATGGCCAATTCTGTTCAGCACGGCATCCTTCCTCACAGGAATCAGATTTGACTTCTGTACAATTACCAGTCCTCTCCAAACAGATGTGCTAGCTTACATTTCCTTAGTTTTGCTTGCTTTCTTGCACTTGTGTCCTGTGCAGGAGAATCTGGTTTTATCACAAGCACTTAGAAGAATGAAAAAGTTCAGGAGACGGATATTGATGGTTATCCAAAAATTCAAACTACTGATGCCATGGAATTTCCCCCTGAAAAATGGCTAAAATGGTAAATTTTAAGTTTTACCACAATAGAAAATTGATCTTTGTCTTAGTTACTCTTTTTACTTAACTTGTCTTAGTTACGTGGTCACTTTTCTCATCCCTGGACCAAATACCTGACAAGAAGAAGTTTAAGGAAGAAAGGGTTTATTTTGCCTTCTATTTCTAAGGGTTGGGGATAGAGTCCATTATGGTGAGGAAAGCATGGTGACAGAAGTCAAAAGTTGCCTGGTAACATTGATTGACAGCCAGGAAAGATAGTGAACAGGAACTGGGTCAGGTTAGAATGCCTTGACATCTCCTCCACCATTCATAATCTACCTCTAGAGAAATTCTGCTTCCAAAAGTTTCTACAGTTTTCCAAAACAGTACCACCACCTAAGAAATAAGTATTCAGACACATGAGTCAATAAGAGTGAGGGGGCATTTCACATTCAAGCCATAGCAGTTCTCAATAATCACAGAGCAGCATCATAAGAATAATAGGAATCAGAAATATAGAGATAATGCAGCAGTTAAAAGCACTTTCAGCTTTTTCGGAGGACCCAGGTTTAGTTACAAGTACCCATATAGCCCCTCATGACTCTATCTCCAGTTCTAGGGGATCTCATGTATTCTTGTGTTCTCTGGGAGCACCAGGCATGACATGTATGTGGTACACAAATATGCAGACAAAACATTCATACACATAAAATAAAAACAAAGAAATCCAGGAAGATTGATAGGAATCCACTGAAGCTCTTGTCCCTCTGTAGTTAAGGTTTCATCATTGTGACCAAAATGTCAGGCACAAAAAACTTAAGGGACTAATTATTTGTTTCATTATTAGTATTTGGAAAAATGTAGGAGAGAGCTTGGTGATACAGTGCTCTCCATACTATGATGCCCAGAAAGCAGAGAAAGGAAATTGTTGTTATTCTCTGGCTTTCTCCTGCTACCCCCTTTTATTGTCTAGAGGCTTCCAAGTTTGTGGGATGGTGCTACCCACATTCAAGGCAGGTGTCCACTCCATGGTTAATCCTCTCTATGAATATCCTCGAAGATAAAACCAAGGGAGTGTATTACCAACCTCCTAGGTGATTCCTGGCTGATTATAAACTTTGTGTTTCTCATTCCAACTGTTTTCCTCATATTTTAGCACATGTCTTTGCTGAGCTGAATAATGTATTATGTAGCTAATCATGCCCATGTTTGTTATGTCTCCCAGGGAATATAGGGAATACGTCTGATTCTCCAATGTATGTGTCCAGAGCAAAAATGTTGGCATTGACTTAGGAATTTCTAAGTCAGCTTCCTCCAGTTCAATTCCCATCTCTGTGATTTTATCACGTTCCACTTCACCACACAGTAGTTAAGAAGAACCATCAAGCCTAGGCTGAGCCTATAGCTCAGTAGAGCGCTTGTCTAGCATGCACAAAGCCCTAGGTTCCATCCCCAGAAGCAAACTGACCATGTGTGGCGACACATGCTTGTTATTACACTACTCTGGAGGTGAGGACAGAAGGATGAGGAGTTCCAGACATGCTGGGCTATGAGAGTCCATCTCCATCCCACACCCTGCGCATCATTCAAATACCAGGTTTGGATTGGAGCTAATCTGATGGGTAGAAAGGCATACTTCACTGGCCCTGTACCTGCATTTACCTGTGCACAGGCAGGTTGAGCTTTTCTTGGCATGTTGATTATTGGTTTGAATTTTTCTCTTCTATCTTAGCCTATCAGCACAATATATCTTGCACATTTCTCTACAGAATTGTTTGCTTTGTCCTTCTTGGTTTGCAATCCATATATTCTCTGACGAAAGTATTTGTCAACATTATATACAGCAAATGGCTTTCCACAAGCTTTGGTTTATCTTTACTTTTGATAAGTTTAACTTTGGCTGCTTTTTTTTTTTAACTCCTTCATTGTGTGCACTTTGTATGTCTTATTCAATAAGTCTCTTCTTAGCTCGAAACCATCAAGCCCTCTTCTGCATCATTTCCTAAAAGTTTGATAGCTTTCACTTTAGCCCTCAGTCTCCAGGTCTTGGGAAGTTGAATTTTATGCATAACTTTAGAGAAGGGGTCTTAGGAAAATATCTTTTGTAAAAATGTGCATGACAATTCCGCAGCCTATCAGTGTCTTGTCATCCTCCACTGACTGCTGTTCTGTTGATGGGGTTCTGTTCCCAAGCTTTCTCTGAAGCTTTAGACCTGTCTCTATGCCCAGACCACACTGTCATTGTCCTGAGAGGTAGGTACCAAATCCTGCCATCAACTGTCTGACAATCCCACTGGAAACTTTGGGCTCGCTCTGTTTTGTTTATTTGTTCTGTTTTCTTATTTACACTTTATAATCAGCTGACCAAATTACACCAAAAAGCATAACTTAAATCACATGGCTGTCCTTGCATTTTTATTACTTCACCAAACCAACAGTTTGCTCTTGAAGCTTCTGACAGGATGCAAGTTTCTCATGTAAGCAAATGAATGATCCAGTGATCCATTGAGCCAGGATTCAGACTTTTATTAAACCCAAATTTAGAGTACAGCTAGATCAGCCAAGAGGCTTGGCAAACTGAATCTTTCATTTCCCAAGGGTAGTGAAAGAAGGAGAACCTATCCTCATCAAAGTTGCAACTACAGAGTTGCAGAATGCCAGAGATAGGGTCAGCAACAACAGGGCAAAGAGTCATACACTTAGGAGCTGTTTTGAACATTTTTTAAGTTGTGGGACCCATGTGTTTCAAAATTAGGATATACTTTGCACCATCTGCATATCTTAATGAATGATCTTATGAAAGGCCAGTGGTTTCTTCCTTAGGCTTCTCTGTGTGGATTTTATGAACAAGTTCTAGCACTGAGTTGCTGACTTTCTGGGTTTGAAGCTAAAAGGAAGCTTTGCTGAATGAGTTTCACAGCAGGTCAACTATTTTGCCTTTATATATATATATATTAATGAAAAAGTCACTCTGGTGTTCTGGAAGCTTATGATTTGTGATGCCTGGGAAATTTTGGGAGAAATCATACTTAAATGTAGGCATGAAACACCCCCTCCCCAACACACACAATTAAGAAAGTCACATTTATTTTCATTTTTTTTATCTTGTACTCAGTTTAAACTAAGTCATTTGAAGCACAAGAAAACCTTTGCAAAGCTAGAAACTAGAAGGAAAGCTATTCCCAGACAGTCCTGTCCAACTAAGTCAGCTGTCATTCTTAAACCTGGGTTCAAATCCAGGCTCTGAAAGGCCCTGACAACAGGTAAATATGTCACCTTTCTAAGAGCATGCCACCACAGTGGGAGCTTAAATAAACAGGCTCAATGCTGGTGGAGGTGTGGCTTTGGGATGAACAATCTCTGTAATGAGTCCTGGAAATTCTAGATTGTTCCTACAGTCACTCTACTGAGTCCCTACTATGTGCTAAGCACTGTAGTAACTAACATCAGATATGTAGCATTTAAAATACAAACTCTTCTCTACCGAGTTAGTCCAGTGGTAGGGGACAGTCACTCAGCAGAACTTATGGCAGGTGATGAGAAGAGACAGGAAGAGATGAAATTGGCAAGGGGTCTTGGTAGTAGGGCACATTAGATAGGACCAAAGTGGGAAAGGCCTCTCTGTCAAAACACCACTTGAGCAGATACATCTAACAGAAGGCATGAAAAATGTCTGTGTCACAAAATGTCTCTCCATTGTTGCACCATTCAGGAGATAGGCACAAAACCCAGATTTGGGAATCAGGAAGTGCTGAAGCCTTAAAGGAAGAGGAGAGGAGATAGTAGGTAGCCTGAGGCACACCAGGTTGGGATTGTATATTTAGTGGTGGTTCTTTTGAGTAAAAAAGGGTGGGGACATATTCTTCCAGTGCATAAGTATGAGGCTGGATAGAAAAAAGAAGAAAAACACTAGATAAGTAGCAATGACTCTTGCACAATTCAACAAATATGTACTCAGTGAACTGCAAAGGGTGTCAGTTGGACTGTTTACATGGGTTCACTGAGGGACCAGAATGCTGACCTGTGAATCACCTTTCGTAGAAACAGACTCTGCTCAGGAGTTCACCATGAGGGACATTTATTTAGGGATATCACTGGAACCAACAGAGGAACACATAGAGGAAAGGCTGAGATGTAATATTGTCCCCTCTCCAGCCTTGCCAGTCACTAGGAGAAATTCTAGGGATCTTTGGCTCTGGACAGCCAGCTGGATGAGAGTCAGAATGGAGTCATGATTTCACAGTTCTGCCTTTCCCAGGAAGAAAGCCTAATTGTCAGAGAGGTAGTTTTCTCCAGCTCAGACCAACCCTGAGGAAAAGGGCACAGAGGGATGTCTGTGAGCAGTGGGAAATAAGACCTTCAGTCCTGGAAGGTACGTGGGTTGTACTTCACAGCCAGTGCACAGTCAGATCCTTGGGCTGTTGGCTTCATTTCTTCATGGAAGTTTCATTGTTCTGCTTCAAGTTTCCCCTTAGGAAAATGCACAGGGTGCTATAGACACACTGTGCCACATTCCTACGATGGCTAATCAGCTTGACGGTTTCTAGATTACCTAGGAAACACTGGGCCTGCTTGTAAATCATTATCTAGAATAGGTTAATTCATCTGGGTAAGAACCACTGTGGGTAGCACTATTATGTGGACTGAGATCCTGAACTAACAAAATTAAAAAGTAAGCTGAGATCAGCATGTTCTCTGCCTCTTGAATGAGGAACCAATGTGGCCAGCTGCCTCAATTTCCTTCCATCAGAATTCCCCCCCCCCCTTGATAGACTGTTTCTGCAAACAGTGAGCAGGAATAAATACATTCTTTGTTAAGTTGCTTTTTAAAGGCTATTTTAATGACAGAAAAAAAAAACCCAACTAATACAAACCTTCAAAGGGCAGCTGACCTTAAGCTTCAGATGATAGCCACAGCTTCCTCTTCTCCATTCTGCTTCCAATCATGCTTAGGGCAGCTGGTTGGTCTCAGTGGCTTGCCTGCTGGGATATCTGAGGTTATCTTGGAGGTGGCTGAGCTGTGGTCTACATGTCCTGCTCAGGTTATTGCCCTTCCAATTTATAGTCAATAAAAGGATTATCAGGGTGAAGTACATGGAAATGGAGCCACCCCTTTCTCCACAAACCTGTTACATATCAGTCAGATGGTCTTTTCTGTCTTCAGAAGTCAGAACTCTGGCCATCGTGGTTTTTGGTTTTCAGGTCTGGTGGTTCACAAGGATGCCTACCTTGCAGTTCTATATAAGTTCTCTTGAAGCCTTTTGAAGTGGTTTTCTCCATTTGGGGACAAGAATCACTAACTCTTCTAAGTTGAGTAATGGCAACAGAAAGTGCATCTTCTCCAAGTAGTAGCCAGCAAGGCTATTTATCCCAAATCCTCTTCTTACAGAGTCCTAGGTACAGGGCTTTAACTTGAGCAATTCTGAGGAGATCCTCTGTACTCATATTGCCACACTTCTGAAAGGGTTTCTGACCCTACAATAAGCCACAGCTCTGGTGATATGATGTATAAATGTGGGATAACAGATCCTTCATCATGTTCAGTTCTCTCTTAAACTTCCTTCGCTGTGCATTATGGTCTCCTGGATTTATACAATGTCATTGGGATCTCATGCTGGTGAAAGAACATTCTGGAAGCTATTCAGAATAGTGCTCCAAATGAAACCCTGTGTAGAGATAAAGCCATACCTGAAAGATATGCCAATTTCTACAAAAATGAACCACTTTCAGGTTGGAGGAATTCTCAGACAGTCAACTTGTTATGATACAGACAGTTGGTACTGGCAAGGGAAGGTACCTGTTGGGGCTCAGCTTTCGTCTTCTTTCTGATGAGTTGGATAGTTTCTAGTAGCTATGGCTAGATCAATTTGGGGGCTCTGCATTGTTAGGGTTAGTGTGGTTGCTATATTCCTCTTCCATGGCTTCTGTACTCACCATTTTAATGGTACTGAGGTACCTACTAGCTGATGTTAAGTGGTCATGCTACCTAGTATACCTGGGTGTTACTCAACTTCCCCTTTGGTACTCTCTTGTGAGATTTAATTTTCAAAAACAGAACAAAACAAACAAACAAAAAAAAAAACCTGTCTTCCTACTTGGGGCCACTTCCCCATGTCTGTGTCCCTGCCTCCCACACCTTGTTCTGGAACTCTGAGAATCGTTCTTCCTAAGGCCCTGGGTAAATAAGCACAGGCCCCTCCATGTGCATTACTCATCTGACCTTCAACCCACTCAAAAGAATATGAGTATCATTTTGCAGAAGAGAAAACCCAGGCACATGTAGGTGGAGTAGCCTGTCAGCCACACAACCAGAAAGAGTCAGAGGTAGGACTAGAGCCCAGTAGAACTACATACTGTTTAGTCAATCCTGGCTACAGGTAGAAAAGAAAGGATTCATAAAGACTGAATGTTCAGCCACACCAAAGGAATTTTAACCTGGTGACAAGCAAGTGCTTGAGTCCAGCATGTGAAAGCCTGGGGTCACAAGAAGAGGTCTGAGGACACTTGTCCATTCAAAGGCAAAAAGGTCTCAGCAATTCTGCTTATTATACTCTTTACTTAGTGATATATCGTGCACCAGGGACTTAAAAGATGTTGAAATGAAGAAAATTCTTATCTTTAATAATTTGTTTCTTCTTCCTGTATCCCAACTCTATGTGTTCTAGCTCCTGTGTGCTCCAGGAACAGATCTAGGCTCTGGGATGGGGTCTGTACCACAACTAGATCTTCTGATATGTGACCCCTGTTCATCCTGGCCTTCTTTCTGAACACAGCATGCAACTCTAGCTTCACATCTGTTGTTCTCTGATGTTTCCGTGGTCTTTACTTCTTACCTTATAGATCTCAGCTTAAATTTTACTTCTTCGAATAAGTCTTTGTATCATATAGAAGCTGACTTCTGCTAGCAGAGTGAAGCTACGCCTCAATTAACACCACAAAGGTTAATTGATTTAAGTGAAGGACATTTAAATTAGGCATCACAGGGGTGAAAAAAAAAAGGTGGTCAGTGAAGTCATTAGTGACCAAGACCCAAGACTAGGTATATCAGTCTTTCACCTACTAATATTTGGAGGCTGTTTTTACTCTAAAAGTCAAGAAGGGTTGTTGGGGTCCCATTCATTGTGCTGACATCCATCATGTGTGTAGACAGGTAGAGAGAAGAAACTTATAAAAGGCATCTTCCTTCTAGCTTCTGTTTATTCTCTGAGGGAGTGTCCCAAGACAGTCAGCATTTAAATACCACACTTCCCTTAGCTACCCTTAGCTTCAAGAGAGTCAGGGGAGCTTAATGTTATGCTGGAGACATTATTGCTGAGACTCAAATCAGAGTTCGGCCCCAGAAGGGTCAGAGAGGGCAGATGGGAAGCCAGTGAGTGATCTCTGAGCACATCCCCTCCACACCAACATGATCGTCTTTCCTCTTGCCTCTGCTGTGCTGGCTTAGATTTTGCTTTCAATAGGAAGCATACTGCTAGATGTTGTCATTCCATGCTATCTCTTGCAACAAACCAGACATCTCCCAATGTTTCGGCTTTGCCTGGATGGATTGCTGCTGTTTCTACAACTCCTGAACAGATCTTGGAATTCATTGTTTCTGTGTCAGTGGAGATCCTATGGTAGCAATGCAGATATGAGCTTACTTATCCACCTACTCTTTTATCCTGCAATTATTTTGTTAAGCTCTATTTGTGACTCTGAGTGACATTAAACATGAGGAGAGGCAAATCATGGCAAGGTATGAGCACCCATAGGAGACTGACAAGAATTAGGTAGAGAAAATAGCCCACTGAAGTCATCGATAGAAGTACTCATTCCTAGAAGGGAAAGTGAGATCACCTGCCCAGAGAAGCTCTTCGATAGGACATTGTAGCTGGACTTATTTGCTTAGTAGGAGATAGCTCATCAGATGTGCAGGCCTCTCCCTCAGCTTCCCCTCTTCAAATGAGTCAAAAAATACAGTGTAGGAGAAGCAAACCAGTGCAGTACAGAGAGGCTCATTTCCCTTCTGCTGTAGTTTTTTTGCAGTCCTTCCCCACAAAACTGAGGGCTTCAGGGAAGCTCACAAAGAGAACAAAGCCTCCCACAGGGGTCCTGTAGGAGGATTGTGTCTAGAAGGGAGTGGGGAGGGTGCCAGAGATGGGAGAACACACTCAAGCAAAAGGCTGTCTGAAAAGTCATTATGGGCTTTTAAGTAAATTCTCAGTTATAATTATTCTAATGGATTTAATAAGTCTGCAATTTGCAGTTGCGATGTTCAGTGTCAGCTGTCACATGCTTCAGCGAAAGTCTCTTTCTTCCTTTGAAAATCAGTAATAAGAAGAGGGCACTTGCTACAGGGCACTCTGTCAATCCTCACCTGGTGGGGGTGGGGCTTCTTGTCTAAAACCCAATGCAGCTACTGAGCTGCAGCTGCTCCTGGGGAGGCCCTGGATTATACTAGCATTCTGTCAAAAGACAGTAGCAGAGAAAGCTCCATTGGGAGACACTGCTTAGCAGAATCATATGCAAACCCCACTTTGTTGTTGTGTTGTTGTTGTTTTCTGATACTACTAGGAAACCTTGAGCAAGCCAGTGTCCTTCTGTCCCTCTCTCCCTCTGTTTCCTCATTTGTAAAATGCTAGTGACAGGCCTTCTTCACAATGAGAAATAAGCACTTTCCAGTGTGCAAAGCTTCTTCTTCCCTTGTGTTGGATGTTTTCCATGGTAACCAAATCCTTCCCCATCTCTCTTGTTTTGCTCAGTAGAAAAGGTAACCTGTGTGCCTAACATCAGTTTATAGCAATTACTAATTTGATGATGATTCCAGGGAAGAAACTGTGCCTGCAAAGACTGGTTGGCTGCAAGAACCGCAGTGATGTGGAAGTTGGAATGTTCTAGGCCCATAACCTAATTAAACTTTATCCTGGGCTACATTCAGCTCTAATGACTAATCTTTGTTCATCTTCATATTGAACCTAACATCCTGAGACTAATAGATTAAAACCTTTCGGAATCTATTAACTTAGCAAGCCACTAACTTTTACCAACCTCCAAAGCTAAGAATGCCATCAGTTAGCATCTGAGGCCTATGGAAGAGATTCCTCCATTGCTATAAACTTCCTCTCTGATGTGTCTACCAATTCATTGTTTGATAGAAGCCTTGACATAACAGTCTTTCATCTGTTGCTATGAAACTCCACAAAGTTACTTCCATGTTGGAACAACATCTTTGTCTTTTTCTTTTATTCTTTAAGATTTTATAGCATTTTAGGTAAATCAACAAGATATATAATGACAGATATCATTTGTATGCATATATATATATATATATATTATACATACTTCATCACATTTCTTTAGATATACAAATATTCAACTGTGAAAAATATTTGTTATCCTTTTACAAAATTAATTTATAAATGATCTAGTAAAGCTTTTTTATTAATTAGTTAATTTTTAAAAAAATATTATATATTTGCTTTATTTACATTTCAAATGTTATCCCCTTTCCTCGGTTCCCCTCCAAAACCCTCTATCCTATTTCACCTACTCACAGCCCCCCACACAGTTTCCTGACCTGGCATTCCCCTATACTGGGGCATCGAGCCTTTACAGGACCAATGGCCTCTCCTCTCACTGGTGTCTGAAAAGGCCATCCTTTGCCACATATGTAGCTGGAGCTGTCAGTCCCTCCATGTGTACTCTTTCGTCGGTGGTTTAGTCCCTGGGACTTCTGAGGGTACTGGTTGGTATATATTATTGTTCCTCCTGCAGGCTGTAAATCTCTTCAGCTCCTTGGGTCCTTTCTCTAGCTGCTCCATTTGAGGACCCTATGCATAGTTCTTTGGTTGGCTGTGAGCCATGGGTATTTTGATCCCTCTTCTAAGAAGGACCAAAGTATCCACACTTTAGTCTTCCTTCTTCTTGGGCTTCATGTGATCTGTGAATTGTATCTTGGATATTCAGAGCTTTTGGGCTAATATCCACTTATCAGCGAGTACATACCATGTGTGTTCTATTGTGATTCGGTTACCTCACTCAGGATGATATTTTCTAGTTCCATCCATTTGCCTAAGAATTTCATGAGTTCATTGTTTTTAATAGCTGAGTAGTATTCCATTGTGTAAATGTATCACATTTTCTGTATCCATTCCTCTGTTGAGGGACATCTGGGTTCTTTCCAGCTTCTGGCTATTATAAATAAGACTGCTATGAACATAGTGGGGGATGTGTTCTTATTATATGTTGGAGCATTTTCTGGATATATATACCCAGGAGTGGTACAGCTGGGTCCTATGTAAAATTTTCTGAGGAACTGCCAAACTGATTTGCAGAGTGGTTTTACCAGCTTGCAATCCTACCAGCAATGGAGGAGTGTTCCTCTTTTTCCACACCCTCTCCAGCATCTGCTGTCCCTTGAGATTTTGTTCTTAGCCATTCTGACTAGTGTGATGTAGAATCTCAGGGTTGTTTTGATTTGCATCTCCCTGATGATTAAGGATGTTGAACATTTCTTTAGGTATTTCTCAGCCATCAAGTAATCCTCAGTTGAGAATTACTTGTTTAGCTCTGTACCCCATTTTTTAATAGGGTTATTTAATTTATTTATTAAGATCTTTTCCTCCTATTCTCCCAGAACACCATCACAAGCCCCTCCCCCACATTATCACCTCATTTCCCCTTAGAGAAGGCGAGGCCTCTCAGCAGCCCACTTAGGGGAAGTTGATCCAAAGGCAGGCAACAGAGACAGAGACAGCTCCCACTTCAATTGTTAAGGGACCCACATGAAGACCAAACTACACATCAGCTACATATGTGTAAGGAATCTGGGTCTAGCCCTTGCATGCTCTTTGGTTGGTGGTTTAGTCTCTATGATCCCACAGGCCTAGGTTGATTGTGTAGGTCTTTTTGTGGAGTTCTTGACCCCTACAGCTCCCTCATTCCTTCCTTCAACTGACTCTTCTACAAGACTTTAAGGAGACCTAAATGATATGCTTCTGGGCTATGGCAACTCAAATATGTCTCCAGAAGAAACTCTTATTCCATTGGGGTAAGAGCTATGTTTGTTGGGGTTTTGTTGCTGTTTTATGTTTACATCAATGCTAAGGTAGTGAGCCATGAAGAAGTGATCAATTGGACACCTTGAACTAGTAGTCAGACCAGGATCAAATACCTGCCATTTTCCCCAGGCTCAGGTCAATCGTTCTACCTATAACTCTCTTTCTGTCTCACTTCATTGACAGAAACACGTAATTCCTTCAGATCTCTGCTCCAAGAGAACTTGTCAGAGATTGTGAAATGCCTCCTTCAAATCTCCCGGTATCACTGTCTATCCTCTGATTGTGTCTATTTTCATGACTTAACTCACAGACTTGCTGATTTATTTATTGTCTATCTTTCCTAATGGCTGAACAAGCTCTTTGTGGTCAAGTGGTATCACTTGATGCTATTCTCTGATGTCCCTTTACATTATAGTATGGCACTGGCCACAGAGCAGGTACATAATACACATTTCTCGAAAAGCTACTGCTGTAAGTATCTTCATTTCTTTCTGTGAATAGGGAGCATGCACATCTGGAGTCATTGCCAAGGCAGTTGTACTAAACGCAGAGTGGCTTTCATGCTGATATGCTGGCAGATTTATACTCAAGGCAGAACTTCTGGAAGGACTCTCCTTCTGGAAGGCTTTATCAAAGGCTATAAGAATGGGTGCCCACTTCCCATGTCTAAGAGCATATTAGTCACTTGGGGGAACCTAGGAAGCACATAGCTAGCTGTCCAGGCTCTGCTGTGGTCACTCTGACCCAGCTCCCTGACCAGAGCTTGAAAATTGAAGTGCTTTCTGCATCTCACTTGCCAGAGCTGGGAAAGCGGCAGTTCCAGAGAGAGCGAGCTGTTGGGAAGCAAGGATTCATGGGAGAATTTCATCATCACTATAAGGAATGCACATTTGCTGAGTGAATTCAGGGTTACCCATATGAACATCTCAATTCTTTTTTTTTAATTCGATATATTTTTTATTTACATTTCAAATGATTTCCCCTTTTCTGGCCCCCACTCCCCAAAAGTCACATAAGCCCCCTTCCTTCCCCCTGTTCTCCCATCCATCCCTTCCCACTTCCCTGTTCTGGTTTTGCCCTATACTGCTACACTGAGTCTTTCCAGAACCAGGGGCCACTCCTCCGTTCTTCTTGTATCTCATTTGATGTGAGGATTATGTTTTGGGTATTCCAGTTTTCTAGGCTAATATCCACTCATTAGTGAGTGCATACTCTGATTGATCTTTTGAGTCTGGGTTACCTCACTTAGTATGATGTTCTCCAGCTCCATCCATTTGTCTAAGAATTTCATGAATTCATTGTTTCTAATGGCTGAATAGTACTCCATTGTGTATATATACATTTTTTGCATCCATTCTTCCGAGGAGGGATACCTGGGTTCTTTCCAGGTTCTGGCTATTATAAATAGGGCTGCTATGAACATAGTGGAGCACATATCCTTATTACATGCTGGGGAATCCTCTGGGTATATGCCCAGGAGTGGTATAGCAGGATCCTCCAGAAGTGATGTGCCCAGTTTTCTGAGGAACTGCTAGACTGATTTCCAGAGTGGTTGTACCAATTTGCAACCCCACCAGCAGTGGAGGAGTGTTTCTCTTTCTCCACATCCTCTCCAACACCTGCTGTCTCCTGAATTTTTAATCTTAGCCATTCTGACTGGTGTAAGGTGAAATCTCAGGGTTGTTTTGATTTGCATTTCCCTAATGACTAATGAAGCTGAACATTTTTTAGATTCTTCTCAGCCATCCAAAGTTCTTCAGGTGAAAGGACATCTCAATTCTAAGTGAGGCAAAGGGGTGCGCAGAACAAGCCTGATAGACCGACCTGTGCTGGCAAGGAACAGGCAACTTGGTCAGCTTGAAAACCTTGTCTAGCCATATGCATAGCCTTCAAGGTTCAGTTCTGTAGGTAAGGACTACAATTTGATAGTCCTTCTAGCAGATAGACTTCTGTTTCTAAGCCTGGCATTTCTGGGAAAATAGGTTGCAAAAGTTTGCAACATGGTGTGTGCATTTCTGAGTGTTTAACTGTTTCATTATTACTCCTGGAGCTTTAATAGTATAAACCTAATAAGCAGGCAAGTGGCCTCTTTCTTACACTTCCTTTCATGCACAAAGTATTTGCATAACTCTGAATGCCCTGCTGTGCAGAATGCTGGGGCCAACAGTTAAATCCATAGGGCAAACAAACCAAAATGATTATAGATTTACAAAAATAAGTGTATGTATAAGTAACTGGACTGATACTTTCTATAGTAATTATCAACACTGGTGTTGTCCAACACCATTAATCACACTTTAATGAAAATTGAATTGCAAATTTAGTTTAGTAGTTGACTAGATTCATTTCTGAGGCTCAGTAGCCACTCAGGGCTGACAGCCATGGTGTTAAGACAGATGTAGAAAATGTGTTTTACAGGCACAATCTATGGAACAGTATAGATGAGAATTTACTAGAAATGTTTTTAGGAACCCTGGCAAGCTCTTGGAAACTGACAATCTATGAATGGTGAACTTTTCCCTAAAAGTGCAAAATAAATGTAAATTCCCAGTGTGAGTTTTGGTGCCTTTTTGTCATTTTGGATGTTTACAAAGAAACTGTCATTTACTAACAGAAAATCATCAATACATGGAGTAGATAGTTAACGCAGCTGTATGTGGAATTTGGAATTTGGAAGGTCTTCTCCTGGGAGTGGCCGTTCTTTGCCCCCTTTCTGGTAATGATGGCTATGCCTTTCAGTGAGTCTGCTTCTCACCAGGGCAGAAAGATAAGATGGGAAATGGTCATTTTTTTTTTCTTTTTAAGATTAGCATCTGTATTATAATGCTCAAAGAAAAGAAACCATTTTGATTGCCAACTTGAAAGAGTCTTGACCTCAGGGTTTATATGTGAAGGTTTAGATTGGGTTAATTTACATGGGAATGCCCACCCCTTATTGTCGGTAACACCAATGATGGGCTGTCATTCCAAACTGAATACCAAGGAGAAAATAAGGTGAGTGTTTGTATCTCTTTGCCTTCTGCTGGGAATAGAGTGTGACCATCTGCCTCATAATCCTGCTGTCACAACCTCCCCAATATGATGGACAGGAGCCTCAAACTATAAACAGAATTAAAGCCTTGCTTCCTGATGTTGATTGTGTCACAATAGTAAATTCACTAACGACAGTATCGAAGGTGAGTATGACTGACGGTTCTCTTAACTTGTTCACCCCTTCTTTCCTTTAGCAAAGACTATCCGGCTTCTATAAAGGCAGGAATTACGCTGCAATCTTAACCTTGGGCTATTCCTCTGTGAGGTTTGCTTGTGTGGTTTCATATCAATTATTTTACCTCTCTGAATTCCAATTATCTGGTGAGATGGGGTCATAGTGTCTGCCAAGTGAAGGTGTTTAGAAAGTGATAGGAGATGTGTATGGAGAGGTTGACTGAGGCAGTAGCCACATCACACACTGAGTTGATGTTTTTTGCAACTGTTTACAGGAATGTGTAGGCCGGGTATCCCTATGTGCTGATCTCAGCCTTGCTATTAATTAACTGCTTGCTTGCTTGCTTCCTTGAATCTATCCATGTTTTATTTGCAATTTCCTCACATATAGGTTGTGAATGATGATATCAAATGATCTCAAATCAGATGTAATGAAATGCTTCAAGGAGCAGTGACAGTGACTCCAAGTGTGAGTACTGTAAGTATTGTGGCTCTTGACCTAACAGAATGGCTTAGGTATAAGATCTATTTAGATCTTTAAGGTTTTCTGTTGGTGACAAGACTGGTCTGTGCCACATTTGATCACAAATGTATTTCCTGTCCAGCTAGGAGCTGTGCTTCACACATACCTCACGTCCTTTCCTCGAAGAACATGGGCAGTTCCATTTCAAAGGATTCCCTAGCTGGTTAAGGAATTATATGTTTATGGCAAATCAATGGGGGAGAGAAAAGAACAAGAAACTTCTATTGGATTTGTCACTCTCGAGAGATCCTGTTCATTGAAGTTTAGCATGGAACTTTTTTCCTGCAGTGACTGGACCTGTGTGCAGGTGTTCACACTAGACTAGTGCCTATTGTAGCTGGGGGTGGGAGTCTCATCTCAGTCCTTCTGTGTGTGGTACATAGTCAGGGATAGAGGCTACACTGCCTGTGGTCCCTGAGTTTCACATTGACTGTGATCTTTCCATCACTGTGAGACACAACACTGTGGGAGAGAAGCAGAGGGTGTTTTTGACACCTTTATACAGAGGTGGAAGCTGTGTTGAAAAGGACGAGAAGTTCCTGGGTGGCAAGCCTGGGAGGAAGACTCAGCATCTAAATCTATTCTTCTCAGCTTGATTTCCAGTGTAACTTCTATTGGGCTGTCTCTCAGAGCTTTATACACTTTGTACCTTCCCCCATCCTTACCCAACATCATCTCCAAAGCATCGTAGTCCCACACTCATTCCCTTCCTTCCTCCATAAATTTCATTTTTACAGCATGACTGAAAGGAATGAAATTTGATCAAAATAATTCTCTTTAAAGGCTCCAAGATGAATAGCTCAAAAGCTTTTGAAAGAAGAGGCTGGATTATCCTAATCACACCTCATTATGGCAAATTTTGGTCACTTAATAACACCAGATCCTATGGCAGGGGTAGAGAGCAAGACATGCACTTGTTGGCTGATGAGGCTGGATTGGCTTCTGATCCTCTAGCCTCTCTCTTTCCATTCAGCTCTTTACCTCAGAAGCTCCTCCCAGCCCTAGGTCCTGAGCCCTCCAAATTGAAGGCAGGCCTCCAAACTCTGTAAAGGGGGTCAAATTTTTCATTTCCTTCTCCATGTAGGTAAGAGTATTCTTTGATTTGGAGGTTCAGTACCATGCTACATGCCCTACCTCTGGACAAGGGAGCACATGAACTCCCTCTGCAAGACATTCTGGGCAGACAGAGGCCAATATTCTAGCATCCGTGGCAGTCTTTAGGAATTTCCTCCCTTCCCATAATCCCTGAGTAGTCTCTCCTTACCTTTTGGATCTGGTCCAAAGGTTCTTTTTAACTATGAACCCGAGTGTTTGTCTCTATTTCATCTCTCTGGAAGTGGCATGCTGTTTCTCTCTGAATAGGAGGCGGAAACTTAGCACAGCTAACATTTCTTCAGTCTTTGACAGCCATACCTGAGACCTTGAGGAAAGAAAAAGCAGGCTTAAATCGAGAAGAGCAATTGTTTTGTAATGGGGAAGATGAAGGACAAATGAATGCTCTACTTCTACAATGTGTGTGCATGTGTATATATCAACTACGGCCTAATGAGTACAATTTAATTCTCTTCAAACACCCATTGAGCATCTCCTGGGTTAGGTACATGCTTACAAACCACTTTATAGCTTACAGAGCATGGATCATGTGCTGAAGCAGTCAAGGTTTGGTTGGTAGAAAAAAATCTGAAATCAGTCTTACTTAAAAATGAAAGTGTGTGTGTGTGTGTGTGTGTGTATGTGTGTGTGTGTGTGTGTGTGTGTGTGTGTGCATAAGTGTTCATGTGCACATGTACATTCACACATGTTATGTGGAATTTACTGGAAGGATACTAAGATAGTGTTAAAAAACAAAACAAGAATACCATAGATGTAGGATGGGGCTTTTGGGGTTTTATCAGTCAGATTTCAGACACATAAAACAAACTCATTTTAGGCTTCCAAATACAACACATCGATATAGATAAGTTGCTCTCTAGTCTGGGAAAAGATGAGAATTCCAACAGTGGTAATAAACACACCAGGATAACAATAGCAAGAAGTTTACAATGGCCAAGGATATTTGGAAGATGTGATGGGTAATACTCAAATTAAGAAGAGGGTTCTGTACTAAAAGCTGGAACTAGGGTTAGGGCCAATGGAGTGAGGTGCTTACTTTTTAACTGAACTGAAGCTAGTGCTGGAGACCAAACAATTGCTGAAGATGCCAGAGGAAAAGGAAATGGGGTGAAGGGGTCCTCACATTTCTTTGTTTTCTTTCCACTGTCTTCTACCTATGTTTCCCATTGACTAGCATATGCGATTCCCTGGATGCCCAGTAGAGCAGAGTGAAGGATCTGAGAGGATGCAGGCAGAGCCACAAGGCCTTGCCATCGAGATTAGAGAGCATTATTCCAGTGCAACTCAGTGCCTGTGGCCCCTGACTTTTTTCTCTCTGAAGTTCAAGTTAGGAACGTGATAGCCATTGCTTGATTCAGGTGATCTCTTTGGATGTCTGGCTATGACCAAGCTCATAGTTCATGAGGATCAAGGTGTCATACCAACTGGAGTTTGGGTTTAAATCATGGATGTGTCTCACATTGGCTGAGTCTCTAATTGGCTGAGTGATTTTGGGAAGAAAATTTGACCACAGAGTTGTTTTCCTAGTGAAGGAGATAACCCTGTTCTTCTCACAAGTTCTCTTAGAGCTATGGTAAGGCCTACCTACTTCCCACCAACTCTCTACATATACACTGGTCAAAATTGTTTGCTTTCAGAATGCAGTGGCTCCCTTGTGTATGCCATGACCTAGTTCCTGCCAGGTCTCTAGCATTTCCCCATCACATAAATAAATAAGCCCGCTGTAATGCTGTAATACAAAAGCGCAGTGACCAGCCTGACACAGAAAGCTAGGATTAAAATTTAATCCGTGAATTTCCAGGTGGGGCTGGAGTGGTGGTGCAATACTCATTCATGTGAAGGGAAAGTAAGTGGGTCCCTCCTTCTGTACATGGAGCAGAGCCATCTAATAACCGTATCAGGAAATATGGAGTATATATAGATATCACCGTTTGGGCAGGAGTAGTTGTTAGGAAAAGAACTGAAAGCTCATTAAGTAGCCATAGAGAAATGACCACACTCCCCTCAGAAAGCTGGTGCTGGTCCATAGGAATTCCTTACAATGATGTTATGTTAATGAGACGAGATTGGAGGAGATCTGTATGCTGTATAGACCCTGGTGTTAGTGGAGGGCTTAGTATGGGCTTTACTGTTAGATGGAAGACACTTAGACTTGCTTCTATTCTTCAACATATTCCCACATGGTGAAGGGGTTTTTCTCTTTCTAGGGTCTTTAACTTCTTTAACTGAGTTTTCTTTGCCTCTGTTTATCATAATCACTTATCTATATACTTGGCTTTGGATCACGTTGGGTTGATGCTTTAATTCATTTCTTTTTTGCTTTTTTTGCTTCTTTTGTCTTCTTCTTATCATCTCTAAAGCAATATGGTACAACTATCCATCTGAATTGCATTGTAACATATGACATTTGTAATCTAGGAATGATTAAAGTGTATGGAAGGCTGACTGTTGGTTATTTGCAAACTCCATACCGTTATGTAAAAAGAGCTTGGATACCTAGAGTTTTCTCTTCATGGAGAACTCATGGGAGTTTTCTAGAATCTGTTCTTCTTGAACACTGAGAATCCCTAGTATATGGATATGTCTTTACATGGCTGTCCTTCATGTGTGCCTATCTCATCCAATGGAATTATCCTTTTTACATATCTTTGTTCAAGTTTCCATCATTTGCTAAGAACAACGCTAAAAGTCATTCATTCTCTTAGACCTCTTAGGGAGGGACCTCTTAGTCATTGATTACACTTTCTAAGTCACTATTTTCAAATATATCCTTATTCACAGATATGTGTAAATATGCCATGTTAGGTGACACAATTCAGCCACAGCACCTACTGTCATGTACTCAGAATTGCTTTCCTGCTCCTGTTGTTGTCTCTATGAATTCATTTCTTCAAGGCAACCTCAAACCATGGGGGACAGCAAAAAAAATTCTTTGTTTCTACCTAGCCCTCAGACTTAAAGCTTCCTCTGGCTTTCTCTTCCTTCTAGAGTTAAAAATTTCCCATTTATTTTTTAAAAAATATTTTTTTTAATCAGCACAACATGTATATGCCTAATCTCCAGGGAATAGGAATTTAGCTTAGTGGCATATCTATGCAAACATCTGCCAGAATGAGGCTGAGCTGCTAGCTCAGGATTTAATAATAAAAAATGGGAGAGAGAATTAAATTAACGAGAACAAGAATAATCACCCGTCTCAGGTTCTCTCGGAAAAAAAAAATCAATCATTTTCTTGGGAATCCTTACTCTTCACGGTTCCAGCACTCAACTCAATTTTCTCTCTCGAAACTAGTAGATTCAAGCACCTTCTTTGAAAAAAAAGAAAAAAAACCTGACTTAAAGCTATGCTGGAAAACTCTCAAGGACCCAATAGAATACAATCCAGCCTTGCTGGCTGTCAGGTCTCTGTCACAAATATTCTGCTTTGCCCTGTGGTGTGGAAGCATCCAGAAATAATACCCAGGGAAACAACATCGATATATTCCTAGAAAACTTTATTTACAATACTATGTAGGAGGCATGCTGGCTTTGGCAGGAATGACATGGAACGACAAAGAATCCCAAGGAACTGAGTCAGAAGTAGAAAGTGTCTTGATCTTACCCCAGTAATCTTAGTGAGAGATAGTTGGAACATTCCTGCAAAGTCAATTGCCACTTGTATATTCAGCATTCTCTGTGCAGCCTATCTCATACATATCTGAAGAGGTTTGGTGGGGGTGTCTTTCCTATGGACCACATAGTACCACCCAAGCTCTTTAGTAATCTCTTAAATGTTCCATCTTCCATGCTGTCTTCATCTACTCCAGGAAACGCCTAAGTTCTGATGACTATTTTGACCAATTTGGTCAACATTTCTTTAATTCCGTTTCCTCTCAGGCTACTTCCATTCTGTGAGATGTTGCTTTTAAATATATAATTAAAAAGTGGGCAGTAACGAGTACAGAGTCCGGACTAGACTGGAAGCCATATGACCAACCCATTCTCCCTGGGAAGGCATTCATTGTGACTACCGGGGAATGTTACCTGGGGTGGAGTAAAGAGGTGGTTGGCTTCTGGGAGTCAGGTCCTAGCCGATGGGGCAAGATAAAGATGCTGATTGAGTTTATGAAGGAAACAAGGAAAGCAATTTGGTTTCACTGGATCTGTAGCACAAAGGTCCCTGGGAAAATCCTTGGGTCATATCTTGATACTACAGGGGACAGGTTGTGACCCCTGAGAGTACCTGACCACTATAATAGTGCAGAGATTTGGGGAGTCCAGTCTGGTGGATAGAGACAGTTTAAGGAATCATGAAACAATTTTGCAAAGGCATCTTTTGGTGTTAAATTCCCAACAGTGATTGACTTAAAAGCTCGCTAGTGAGAATGGTACTATTGGGAATCTGTAGAACCTCTAAAGATGTTAGTGGGATTAGGCCTTTGGAGGGCTACCCTCAAGGGGAGTAGGTCCCCAGAACACTGCTTTTCTTCTCTTGTTCTGTTTATGAGGTGAGTGGTTTTGATACATAGCTCACTCCCTAACATGTGCTGCCCTGCCACAGGCCCCAGAGGCACCAAGGCCAACTAAGAGTTCACGAACAGGTACCTCTGAAACATCAGACAAATAGGCTTTCTCTAATAAGATTATCTCAGTTGTGTGCTGAAGGACTGGAGAGCTGGCTAGCTTGGGAGGAGTTAACCAGGCATGAGGAGAGGTCATCTGGATCTCAGACCATGTGGCTATTTCTAGGTGATCATCATTGTGGGCAGTAAAGAGTACAGAGTCTGAGATAGGCTCTGAAGCCACATGATCAACTCATTTTTCCTGGGAAGGCATTCATTGTGATGCCTCAACTGCACACATTCTGATTGTTATGAAGTATATTTATAAAATGTGCTTGAACAGAAGGGTGATTGGCTTTATGGGTGAAGAAAGGCCATGGAGCTCTCTTGCACTGCTTCTTTGCCCACACAATTTTTTATTAGATATATTCTTTATTTATTTACATTTCAAATATTGTCCCTTTTTCTGCTTCCCTCCTCCCCAGAAAATCCCATAAGCCATCTCCCCTTCCCCAATCAACCCTCCCCACTTCCCTGTCCTGGTATTCCTCTACACTATAGCATCAAGTCTTTCTAGGACCAAGGGCCTCTCCTCCCTTTGGTGTCTAACAAGACTGTGTTCTGCTGCCAATGTGTCTGGAGCCATTGGTAACTCCATGTGTACTCTTTGGTTGGTGGTTTTGTCCCTGGGAGCTCTGGGAGTACTAGGTGACTCATGCTGTTGTTCTTCCCACCCACACAATTTTAAAAAGTTAAAACTTGCTTTGCTTAAATAAAAATATCAAACCTCAGCTGGGGAGAACACATGGTTAGTAAATAGTTTGCTGTGCAAGACTGAAGTCCTGAGTTTGATTCCCAGAACCCATGTAAGAAAGCTGGGCATTGAGTCATATACTTATAATCCCAGTGCTAAGGAAGGAAAGGCAGGCACATCTTTGGAGTTCATTAGCTAGCCAGCTTGAACGATTTGGTGAGGTCCAGACAAGTGTTTACGAAAAAAACCCAAACCCAAAGAAAACAAGAACAATGTAGACATGTGGCCTTGCATACATGCATGTGTACACACACACACAACACACACACACACACACACACACACACACACCACAAACTCACCACTTTCTCTGTTAAAACAAGTGATTGACACTTGGATGTTCAATTTCACAGGAAGAGTGGGGAGTAAACTTAGCCCTGAGTGATTTTATAGCCACTCCTTGAAATATAAGACAATGAATATGGCCTAGACAATAAGACTATCTTATTTCACTAAGAGGGTTCATTTAAAAGGCATGCATGTCTCTATCAGAGATGTTATGGACTTTTACAAAATTCAAGGCTTCATCAAGAATGCATTCTTGAGCTTGCTTCAGCCCCACATCTCTCTCCCTTGTTCCCACCTCCTATAACTAAGCTCTGTTGAACCACAACCACCATGAGGCATGGCTCCTTTCACCAAAGCCTATATCTACCATGAGACCTTTGTGGCCCTGCTTCCCTGTCCAAGCTGGGAGCTTCTATATCATCTCATCTGAGTCAAAGCAATATGCTATGAGTAGCACATGCTCCAGTGAGAATCCTAAGATCCCCCAACATCCCCAATCTACCAGAAATAATGCTTCCATATTTCTGGAGGGAGGTTCAAGATAAAGCAACGGCTCTTCTGCTTTGTAGATGATCCCAGGTATGGCCTTGGCCACTGAACATTGTCCCAGTTGAGGCTGTGATGGGCGCTGCCCCCTTCTATTCCTAAGTCCTTGGAATTGTTCAGCCTTCTCTACCATTCTCAGGAGCACATGTGTCTCATCATTGTCTTAGGAGTGTCTGTTGTTCATGTGCTGTAGTACCTCTGACATGTATTACAAGGTACATCCAAATAAAGCTCTGGTGCAAGTCCAGAGAGCCCTCATTTCTCTGATGCTATTACAAAAGAAGGTAGGAAAGCTAACATAATCCTGGTTCCTAAGTCTACACTGTTCCTTCTGCTCCATTGTGAACTGTCTATCATCTTTTCTTACTAGAATACCAGTATACACATTTATCATGTCAGTGGCTGCCTATTATGCTCTGAGATGCTTCCATATGCTCTACTTAAAATACAGCAGCAGGCTCACAGGCCATTATCAGGGCTGCCATGTGACTGAGCTTATAGGAGCCTAGGGTTGTCCTCTAGCCTTTATCTGAACTCTTCAGGGAGCACAGTAGTTAACTAATAGGTGCTGAGGTGACAAGTATTCACCGGAGCCCCATGCCCAGACCGTTTGGAAAGGTTCATCCTCCCCCTAGTCTCATGATTAGAAATTACTTTTGTTTGTGAGTTGTTATATTGGCTGCAATGTGGGTCTGCTGCTGTAGTTTAAGCAGAGCGCACAGAAGCAACTCAGAGACCTAGATGCAGCCACTGACATGGTAAATGTGTATACCAGTATTCTAGTGAGAAAAGATGACAATATTTATGGACACAGAGGTAATTTTAGAAGGCTCCATTTTTTCCTCCATGATAGGTTTCATTTTTCCAGGTTCCAGGCTGGAGATACCAAAATTTGGGCTTAAGATACCAAAATCTACTGTCCTCTTGGCTTAGAGCATGCATTTCAAATCTTTTTCTATTTGAGCTATTGCTGTTGGAGGAATCTGATAGCTAATTAGTCTGTAGCTATAAACTTTTAGAAAGGATGTGTGTATTTGACTGATGTCCTCAGTATCCAGGTGTTAAGAACACCTGGAGATCAGTAAAAGGAAGTGACAGCACCAGGGGACCAGGTGTCCATGAGAGGTAAAAAAGTCTGTGGATCCTGCGCATATTCCCAGAGGATTCCCCAGCAGATAATAAGGACACGTGCTCCACTATATTCATAGCAGCCCTATTTATAATAGCCAGAAGCTGGAAAGAACCCAGATGTCCCTCAACGGAAGAATGGATGCAAAAAATGTGGTATATTTACACAATGGAGTACTATTCAGCCATTAGAAACAATAAATTCATGAAATTCTTAGACAAATGGATGGAGCTGGAGAACATCATACTAAATGAGGTAACCCAGTCTCAAAAGATTAATCATGGTATGCACTCACTAATAAGTGGATATTAACCTAGAAAATTGGAATACCCAAAACATAATCCACACATCAAATGAGGTACAAGAAGAACAGAGGAGTGGCCCCTGGTTCTGGAAAGACTCAGTGTAGCAGTATAGGGCAAAACCAGAACAGGGAAGTGGGAAGGGGTGGGTGGGGGGACAGGGGGAGGGAAGAGGGCTTATGGAACTTTCAGGTCGTGGGGAGCCAGAAAAGGGGAAATTATTTGAAATGTAAATAAAAAATATATCGAATAAAAATATATTTACCCAATGAAATTAGGAAAAAATGTCTGGAAAACTAACTTCTCTCAGGTAGCTTCAGTCACAAGCTCCCCATTCTGGCTGCAGTGAGCTCCCTTCTCTTTTCATGGATCGTTGGTTGTTATGGTGATAGACAGAGCAAACAGGAGATCCTCAGAAATGACCAATATGATTTGTTTTCCCCATCACTCCTTTGCAGCCAGCCTGGAAAATTACATCTTACCATGAGCAAAAGATTCAACAGGGACAAACAGGTATGTGCTGAGGACTGGGGAGGTTATTCTTACTTTTGTCTTTCCGTGGTTGTTCTGGTAAGTTCTGGAATCTTAGTATGCAGGTCAAGGTGGCAGAGGGAACCAGGTTCTTGACGGTGACCAGGTACTTAACATTTGCAGTACTCTAGCCTTCATAGTGAACATGTCGGAACCTTGTCAGGGAAGAAGCTCAGGAAGAAGTGGTGAGTTGCCCAAGGTGTGTGGTCAGGTATGGTCAGGGAATTGGTGCTGAAGCTGTTCCTCTGATCTTTGACTTTACCGCTGCCTTGTTGACCACCAACCAGGCAATCTTCTTACTGCCTCATCTGCTCTCTTTCTCATACCACTCCCTCAGGCCCACCTGTCCAGGGATTGCGATGCTCACAGTGGGATGGCTACTTACTTCTACATCAATTAGCAACCAAGAAAATGCTCTACAAATGTGTCTGTAGCCAATCCAATGGGGAGGATCCCTTTTTCCTGTTATGTCTCGTTTTGTGTCAAGTTTGCACATACCACCTTTTACACATACATATACACACACATGTATATACACATGTACATGCATGTGCACATGCATGCACATGTTCATGCACACATATATTACCACCACCATATTTCAGATATTCCAGGATGCTTCTTGGAGAGGAATTAGATATAGTTCAGATAGGGCAGTTACCACAGAAAAGGCTTCTAACTCTTATGACAGAAGTATAGGGATTCAATGCTCTCTCCCTGAACAGTGCCACACCAAGAATGAGGTATTCCGAGCAAGCCACTGATCTCAGGCTTGGCCTTTATCTTTTGGTTTGATGTAGTCATTCCCTTCTCACCTGTAAGGAATAAGAAGTACAGAGCGTGACCTGGACAATGGACACTCATCCTTCAGACACAGACTCAAGAGAGCTTCTCCTGGTTGAGATGAAATATAGTGCCAATCAAAAGACAGAAATGTGCCCTAGGCTCCATCTTCAGATGTGGAGTTGAAGTGGACACTTTGCTCTGGGTTTGTCCAGAGCTGGGACTTTGCTTTCACAGACGTGCTACCCCACTATGATCAGGGTACTTCAATCTCCTCCCAGAGGCACTTCTCACTTCAGGCCAAGGATCCCACGAGCACAATCACCTGAGCATGGCCAGAGTGTCTAATACATGCTTATGAAATATGTCAGATTACATAATCTATAAGGAGCCCCAGAGACCAGAGTTTCCCTGCCCTCCTTTTATAGCACCAGAAGGCTTGAAAAGCCACTGTTTCTTAGCCGACCTGGCTGGCACACCAGTGATTTGGGCACTCAGGAGACAGACAATAGCATCAAGAAGGAGAAAAGCAATGTATTTTTCATCCCTAACAGCTTCCTGTTTGCATAAGACCCCTGTGTGTTCAGAAAAGGTACTCCTGTGGTAAATTTACTATCACAGGTCAATAGAAACCACCTCTCAAGGTACCATAGTTGAGATTAAGAAACACTTCAGAATTTTCTTCAGCATCCTCTGATGCTGTGCACTGAGCTGGGAGTTTGCAGCCCTTTGTAGGGTGCCCCGTGACAAAGCTGCCTATATGTGCTCACTTTCATTTCTCTTTTCTAATTTTCTTTTCCTTTTTAGCTTTTTGAGACAGTCTCATCATAGAGCTCTGACTGCCATGAAACTTACTATATAGACCAGGATATCCTCACATTCACAGATTTCTTCCTCCTCCTGCCTTCCAAGTGCAGGGATTAAGGGTATGCATCGTAATGCCCAGCATGCTCTCTTCCTGATATATTAGTTTACCCCAGAATTCTTTCTTTATGAACAGAAGTTCAGAAAGTGCTTTGCCAATGCTCTATAATAACTTTATCTGATTTGACATTTAGCTATTAATGATTGCTTTACATGCCAAATCATTCTCTATGTTTGCTTGTTTTAGCAATTCCTACTACCCATCCTCCACTGGCTTTGGGTGCCATATCTCTTCTTTTAGCCTTCCTGTGCTGGATTTACAGGCACATGCCAGCACACCCAACTATCATTTAATTAAAAAATGATTCATCTACTAGCAAATAAATACTTTAAGTTAACATGAGAAGATCAGAAAACCAACTTCTTGTCATTCTCTTGATTTGACCATATTTTCAGTCTTGGTACCATCTTGGTATTTTCTTTCAGTTGACAGCAGTATAGAGTGGACCTTTATTAGTGTCCTTGACTTTAAGAATTTTGAGGGGAGAACAGCTGCACAGATGGCTTGCCAACATCTAACAACTACTGCCACGGCACAGCTCTTGATGTAGAATCAAATATACATCACCAACACTCAAGTCCAGAGCTAACTGACAGGTCCTGACAGCTGCTATCCCAAGAAAGATGAGACGATAAGATTTAGTCTTTAAATGCATACTGCATATAAAAAGGGCAAGAGGAGGTGGTTCAGTTTTTTCACCTTTTTCTTTTTTCTTCCTTGTTCTGGAGTGGGAAGGACACTTCCATTGGTAATAAGTTACACTGTACCTCCCAGGAAGTAGATACAAACTACCATTTCTCTTTCTTCTGCTTCCCTTGAATGCTGTCTGTGCAACCATGGGCTTCATGAAGAGTGAATCAATGCGATGATGCATAGATTCAGATGGTTCTCACCGAGAGCTATAAAAACCACATGATTATGCAGTTGTGTTACTTGATTTGAGCATTATGTTTTATTAGTATAGTGGGTGTGTTTTGTCAGATCCACTGAGTTCTGTTACTATGAGGGTCAGAGGCTGCTCCAGCTCATACAAGGAAGGCATGTGTCTGACATTGGGCATTATATACTTTGGGAAGCCTTTGTAGGATTGCCTTAGGTGATAGATGCCAGGTCTGATTCAGCAGGTGACATAGGACCAAAGAGATCCTTGAGGGCAAGGGTCATTACGTTCTCTACCTGGACTGCTCTTGACGTACAGCTAATGTTCAATGATTGTTTGGGTATCAATTCTCTGCTTTATGACTTTGCCATTTATCCTTATGCTCTGTGCTACCCTTAGAGAGTCCTTACGCCTTTGAAACACCATGCAGTATACATATTTCCCCATTGGCCCCATGCACATCCAATGTATGTTAGCTTTCTGAGAAGGTCAACTTCAAAATCAAAGGCTCCTGGTTACACTAGTGCCAAAGCATAGTGACTTGGCTCTATTATTTCTTGCTGTGTGGCGAGGTACAACATCATAGGGAAGAAGGTGTGGTGGGATGGGGCTGTCCATCTCCTAGTAGTTTAACCAGAATAAGAGTGTTGGTGGGGGGGGGGGGAAGCAGGCAGGCAGAAAGGGATCAAAACAAGATACAGTTGCCAAAGATTTATTCCTTTCAAATAGGTCTTACCTTTTAAGGGTCTATCACTTTTCAATATCTTAATTTGATTAGTCTTCTTATGAAACTATCCTTTGGTGGCTTTATTAAGAGAAGGAGAATAGTTCTAGTTGAAATAAGGGAGTGAAGCAATCATGGACAAAACCTCCAGAACTGTGAGCTGAAATAATTATTGTCTCCTTTAAGTTGATTTTCACCAGACGTTTGTCACTGTGACAGGAAGCAAACACATCAGAGGTTTAGCTGGGCATAGCATATAGCTATAACTGGGCATAGCGTATAGCCTTGGCAAAATGGTATTCCTGGAGAGGCTCAGCTCCTGCCTGACACCTTTGAGGATATCATCTCCTATTGATGAGGTAGACCTCATCTCAGGTTGACCTATCTGACCATTGTGTAAAGCTGCCATATGGTGCATCCACAGCCTGACCAGGGTCTGTGCAAAATAGACAATCACTAGTAACTGACCAGGAGCTGAAGCCAGACTCTACAGAGGAAATGGCTATCAAACCATCCAATTATCATATCCTGAGAGGTTCCCTAGCAATAAATGCATTTGCTAAGTAAGATATCAATGGTCCTAGAAAATCTCTGTCTGCAGTCAAAGATGCTATGGGAAGGAGACCTCTTCAGTCACAGCTGCCACAAAGACTGAAGCCCAGGCACAATCTTTTCACTCATCAGATCAGTTGTGGTAAACTGATTAGCCTCTTTTCCATAAAATGGGTACATGAGTCACCAGAGGTCTACATGTAGTTGATGCTGGATACATAATCAAATGAAGCTACTGATTGCAACTCCCCTTTACCAGTACCTGAAACACTTACATTTTAAATCAACAAGTAGTAAGTAAATGATGAACAAAAGAATGAATGAATGAGTGAGTGAATAGACAATTTCTAAAATAAGTAGGCTTCATATATCATGATTGTAATTCTATCATGTGGGATGCTGAGATGGGAAGATCCTTGAGAGTTCTAGGCCAGACTAGGCTACATGGTAAACTCCAGGTTAACCTCAGTTAAAGAGTGACTGTCTCCATGTGGCATTGTCAGATACCACTACAGTGGGCAAGTACATGGTGAGGAGGTGAGAGAGAAAGAGAAGAGGAGCTGATTGTGCACTATGAAGACACAGGAATAGTGTAACAGCCTGATGTGCATATCCTCCACTGACACCTGAGGCTTTGGTGATGTCCAGGACCATGGTGCCACAGAGGGGTCATGTCTGGGTCCATGGCCCTGCAGCAATAGAAGTCTGAGTTGATATACATGGTCCATGTTACTTCTGAAAGCCATGGGAACCTCTCTGCTCTATGCTGCCTGGAG
The DNA here is from genome assembly GCF_947179515.1 of Apodemus sylvaticus. Classification (NCBI taxonomy): domain Eukaryota; kingdom Metazoa; phylum Chordata; class Mammalia; order Rodentia; family Muridae; genus Apodemus; species Apodemus sylvaticus. Next base: position 36,124,534 of record NC_067488.1, read on the forward strand.
CCATGTTGATATCCACAGATGTACAGACTGAGACCATTCTCTTACCTGGGCAGTGCAAGAGAGCCACACTTCTCCAGCCATGTAGTATGGTTCCAGCATTCCTCCTGCATCCATCCACAGCTATTCAATTTCCCTTTCCTAACAAGATCTACCTGTCCTCACAGTCCCTTAAAAGAACAGCACTTTTAAGATGTTCATTTAGGTAGTAAATTCCAGTCTGGCCTTGCTCTTTGAGGCTGGGAGAGTCAGTGTATCTGCCTGAATCTCAAGCCAGGAATACTACAGAAGTAATGTGTGCTTTGAATGGATGTGTGACTGACCTGATTGAGGAGGACAGTTAACACTCAGGTGTCAGCTTCCAACTTGTCCAAAGCCTCACTGTAGCCACTAGTCAGAGTGCCTGCTCTCTTGTGCCACCTACTGGACCTTGTCTAAATCACTGTATAACTGCCAATGCCTCTGCAAGGCCTGGTGGTAAGAAGTAAAAAGAAAAACCAAGTTCCACAGAATGAGGACTCACAAGATCAAAACGAAACCTTTAAGATGAGTCTTCTTCTTTTGTCTAAGGTGATAAATATTAGATGAATTAGGTATTTACAAGCTCTGGCACAAAACTGGCCAAAATGTGAGGTCTGGGCTTTAAAAAAAATAACTCTTCAGGAAAGAAACCTAGCTTTTGGGATCCTTCTGTTTCATTCTTCTGATGGAATATCAAACCAACCCCAATGATTTTTTTTTAACCTTAGCTACTTTTATGGTGATTCTTATTTATTCTCAATATGAGGGGAAAAGCAGTTTTAGTCACAGTGTTCTGGAATGAAAGTTAAAATGATGTATTGCTTTAGCCCTACATCTGCATCCACGCATATTTGCATGCATATACACATATACATCATTGGCATGCTTTCCAAGAGATTTGTGGAGGTTGACAGACAGCAAAGACAGAAGAAAGGAATTCTGGTGTGTGTGGAATTAGGAGAGGAGGAATGAATCCAGCAGAGACAGCTGGGGTTCAAAGGTGACCACCTTCTTCCATTCCAGCCATATAGTCTATGCAATACACTGTGTGTTCATTTCTTCAAGAAGTATTTACTTTACCCCTAATGGACTCTGAAGAAGAATGACAGCTGTTCTCCTGCCTCATTTTCACTGGCTCTTGGCCCTGACTTTGAACATACATTGCCGAGAAATGCAATGCCTTCTAGAATGCTTTTGATCTCTCTAGTGATGTCTAAAGGGAGACATCTCTTAACTGCCTGGTGATTAATGGTCAACTCATATGGTCAGGCTCTATGGGGAAAAATGTAGTCTATGGTTAACCATAGTTCCAAGTCTACTGTCATTGATATCACCCAAGTAGTCACCCCCTCGAAGTCCAGAGTCACCATGAGTGTAGTTATAATGGTTGAGGATGTAGGTCTCTTTCCGCAGAGCAGATGATCTGATGACACTGTCCAATTTTTTTTATCTTCCTCATAATTGCATATCCTGGCCACTCTGATTGGACAGATATTCTGATTGACATACAATAATGTAGACCTCAGTCAATGTCTACTGAATGAATGAGTGAATATTAGTCACTGGGGAATTAGGTAAGTGTAAATTAGTAAAAAGAAATAGGTCACATCTATGTTTACTAGTAAACAGACATTTTTGGCATGAAAATAACTGAAATTCTAGGAATGATAAGAAAATGTAACTCCTTTGATTGTGTCTGAGATGCAATTTCATTTTTATATATTTTATATCTTAATATAATTGATCACTTAATTATATGCATTTAAAAGTCATACTGTGCTTTTAAGTGCTGTTCTTATGCTTTTAGAAGGATTATATAGTATGAGAACAATGGCCTCAGGACATTTTCTTGAGGTGTCTGTCTTCACTCTGTTAGTTTTTCTTCACTAGCATTTTTCTAATTTCATTTCTGTTGCTACAACATATTACACCAACAAAGAATGACTTTTCAGGAAAAGGGTTTATTTTAGTTTACAATCCCAGGTTATAATTTTCAGGGATGTAAAAAAAATGCTTTATTGCAGTGCTTTGAAGCATATACTCACATCACATCCACAGCCAAGAACAGAGAGAAACAATGCATAGGTCTTAGCTAACTTTGTCTACTCTTACACAGTTCAGGTCCCAAAGTAGGGGATGGTGAAAGATACAGAGATGTGTATCCTCAGGACATTTTGAGGTTAAGGTGACATCATTATTCCATAGCCCAGTAGGCAATGCAATAATTTAGATGTAGAACAGGGTCTCAACATGGAGGAGAGAACTATGAAAATGAAGGAGTTATATGGATGGATGGTTGATGGGAGGCAGTGTGGGAAAATGCTGTTGCTATTATTGGCCGTGTTGTTAAAAGAATAACCCTTGAGTTGGTATAGGTACAGGCATGCAGTTCATCAGGCAGAATGCTTGCCTTCATGTTTCCATCCTTTAAATCTTCCTAGTCAGATAGTAGAAAGTAATGTGGCCATTGGGAATGACATTAATGGAACCGTGATCAAGCCTTCTGTAAAATAGATGAGGCAAACTTCATCCTGGGAAGAGCTTAGATGTCTTGATTCAGAGAGAAAAGCACTTGAGTATTCAGGTTCACAGTGACCTGCTCTCCCTAAAGGAGGTGAAGTTCAAATACAGACAGTCACACAGCTAGGTGCTAGAGACTTCTAAGTGATGAGGACAAGCAATGCCACTGAATCAAGACACAGCTTGGCATGCTGAAGGTTGTGCTTAAGGGGCAAAGCAATTCAAGCATGTAGGATACATACAAATACATGTTCTACTCAGAACCCTGCACCCACCCATATACACTTTATTATTATCCTTGGCCTCATATGGCCCCTAGTGAGAGGTTTCAATGTAGGCATTCTAAGTTTACAGTGAGAGACAAAGATGGGGGAGGAAGAGAAAGAGAGGGAAAAGAAGAGGCGGGGCAGGGACAGAGAGAAGGAGGGAGGAAAAGGAGGGAGAGGGAGAGAGGGACTATGAGAGGTTAATGAGTATTTAAAGACACAGCTGTGTTTTCTGTTTGGTCTCATTGCAAAAAACACAGTAAATTATATTTTCCGAAGCACTGACTTACAGGCTATAATTGGAAATGGGCGTGTAGAGTATGGTTCATCTGCTGTGGCCTAAGAAACAATGGAGAAATCAAATAGAGGCAAATGGAGGGGCTGCACCAGTCCTGTGTGGCATGAGAAAGCAAGCAGGGAGCTACAAGAGCAGAGGCAGGCAGGTTTTTTTACCTGGTCTTTCTTCTCTTGGGTCAGCTCTGCAGGTTCCCTCACATTGCTGGACCCCTAGGTTCTCGGGAGAAAATGAAAATAACGATGCTTCCCATGCATTACCCAGAGTTAGTGGGATGTTGTTGAGGAGAGAGGCTGCAGGGTATCAGAAAAAAATAGGTACTGGATAGATACTTGTCCGCAATAATATGTTCATTCAACCTTCATCTCTGTTCTTTTTGTGTTTCTCTGCTATTTCTAGGAAAGATCTTAATGAGATGTCTTTTACTCATTTGTAATTGTATGCTGTTTAGATCTTATCTTTGTTAACTGACTTTCCTTTCATTTACATTAGCTCAATGAATTCATTGAAAAGCAGAGAATAAATATGACCCAGCACATGCCCTCTAAGAGCTTAACCCACACTGAGAGAAACAAAAGCCAGTGAGAAATGGACATCACAATGTGGCTGTCATGACTGGAAGAGACCTCTTTCACCTCACGGGGTGTTGATGCTGTACAAAAGAGATAATTGATTGTTTTCAAGGTCAAAACATGACAAAGAGACCTGAATCTTTATCTGCTCACTAGACTTGCTGCATGCTTGAATGTTTCTCCAAGTCCCCTGCCTCACACCTGCTTGGATCAGACAGTCTCTTCTAGTGTTCAATACCCAGTGACTTGCCAACCTTCATGTCAACCCCTCATGTGTACTATATCACATTGTGGAGAAATATGGAGTTGGAATTCTCATCATGAATATTCTCCCATAACCATCAGGAGGTGCCTGAGAGTCACTATACCCAGCCCCGACTCCTAACTATTTTGCCTGAGTTTTTTTTTTTTTTTTAAAGGTTTCTATAAGAACACTAAACTAGCACACCCATATGAGGGCCTTTTCCTTCTTGCTGATCTGTACAGTCTGAAGAGGCTTCTGAAAGGAAATGAACCATCTACATGGTGTCCATAAGGCACAAGAATTTTTTTCCTTTCTGTTGCTAATTTTTATTTCCAATATTCATACTCTGCCGATCAATCTTGAAACAAATTCCAAATTCATTCTTTATCTCAACCATTCTCATAAAGCCCACATTATCTCAGGCACTTTACTAATTAAACATCCAGGAATTTGCCTTATTAATTTTAGTTCTACTCCCTCGAAAGCATTATTATTAATCATTATTAATCTCTTACCCTCAGCCACCAACCTTTTACACTATTGCTTGTCCACTCATGGACTCAGTGATTGTTTTTTCCATGCTTACCCATCCTGGTGCCAATGTTGCTTTTCTAGAAGAGCCAACGAGTAGTAAATTCTTGGGATGTTTTAAAGTCTAAACTAAAATTTTCTTGTTTACAAAACTCAGGTCTCTCTCTACCTACCCCCACACTGTTAGATCCTTGGAGATTCTATCAATAGTGTGAGTGCTACAGTAGGCAGTGTAAGCAGGTTCTTGCTCCCAAGGGCTACTCCCGCAGAGTGAGTATCTCTTTATTCATTGCCGCTGGCTGATTCACATGCTTCTTCCAAATCCAGGCTCAGATCCTACTGTTCAGAAGCATCTACATGGAAAACCTCATTGTGATGCCTAACTCCTACTAATTGACTAGGTTATAGAGAACCCAGATATTTCACCATATGTTATTCTTGGTTTATCTACAGCAACAATTCTCAACCCGTGTAGATTATGACCTCTCCGGGGGTGGAGGGGGCACATATCAGGTATCTTGCATATCAGGTGATTTTCATGATAATCCATAACAGTAGTGAAAGTATAGTTATGAAGTAGCAAGAAAATAATTTTTCTGGTTAGAGGTCAGTACAACATGAGGAACTCTACTAAAGGGTCACAGCATTAGGATGGTTTAGAATGGCAGATACATAGGGATGGTTTGGGATGGAAAAAATACATGTGAGATGCTGGATTGAGGCAGAGATCTCTTTCTCCCATGTAGGGGTGCCTTGTTCAGCCAGTTTATGACCTAACAGAACAAAAGCAGAATATGCTGAGAGCAATTTACTCCTGCTGGATAGCCTTGATCTGGGGCACTGGCCTTTCCTGCTTTTGTACATGAAAAGAGATCAACACTGTCACTGGACCTGCTGGTCTCCAATCAGAGCTCCACTGTCTGCTTTCCCAGACCTGCAGCTGCCTGGCTGAAACCCTAAGACCCTTTTAGCTCTCAGAAGTACCCAAGAAAACTCCTTATGGCAAATCAGAAATGAATCTCTGTCTTTCTCTGTCTCTGTGTATCTCTTTGTATCTCTATCTTTGTCTCCCCTCTCTCTTCCTTCCTCTCACCCTCCCTTAAAGTTTCCCTTAATTTCTGTTTCTTAGAATACCAATAGACATATCTCCTTTGTTTCTGAGATGTGCAAACGTTAAGGTAGCTCCAACACCTTTGTTCTGGTTTTCACGCCCTGTGTATTCCATTCTCTTGTGTATGTGGTGGTGGCTTGTAACTGTCTTTTGAATCACAGAATACCCAAAAGTTATGGGACATCAGCCATGATAATATTATATTATATGTATACAGCCCACTTTAGTATCTTTATTCACCTAGCATGTATCCCTGCAAATGGCCTTGATAGTAAAAAATGATTTTTTGAGAGAATATACAAATGTCATGCCTCCATTTCCCCTTACAAATTTATGATAGAATAATGTGCCTCCATGCATATGTGCATTGTGTACATGTGTGTATGTTTAAAAGTTAGAGACTAGCCTAGAGCTCTGCCCACATTACTTTCCTCTTGATAGTTTCTGACTTTGTTCTGGGATTCTAGAAGCTGTATAAGACTCTGTCTTTGAGGAAGTATCTGGAGTCAGAGCCTTAGGAGGACAATACTTCCGGGCCTGCTGGGTATGGCCTGCTATGAGTAGAAGACCCCACCCATTCTTGGTTAGATTGAACCGTAACTGTCCTGGGGAGATTTTTGTTGTTGTTAATGCAGAAGTGAAACTCCCATCTGTTGCTAACAGATCTGTATTGTGAGATGCCTGCCTGCATTCCAGAAGAAAGAGGTCTGGAAGCACCCTTCACCCAGGGATTCTTCTGCCTGCCTATGGAATTGCTTCCAGCCTATCTCAGGGATCTGGATTCCAACCTGTTTAGTAATGCTCTAAAAATGAGGAACTTAAGACTCTTGTCTCTTGGCTAGTACATTGAGTTCTTCTCTGATATGGCTTCTTTATATGGTAATCTGATGTCAGTGGTCCATTTCTAGGTGTGACTGTAAGATCAGTGTCAATGTCAACCAAGGTTGGTTTTTAACTTATGGCCACTACCCCATCACAGGATTTCTGCCACCAGTTTTCGGTGATCATCAGCCTGACGATTACCATCAATTCCAGTTCATTCTTATGGCTATGACAAAATACCCAGACACAAAGAAACTTAGGGAAAAAGAGGTTTAGTTCAGCTTACAATGCCAGGTTTACCATCCATCATTGTGGGCAAGGCAGGAACTTTAAATAGTTATTCATACATTCACAGACAAGAGCAGAAAACTAGTGCATTACAGGCTCACTCGCTTGCTTGCTTGTACTAGGCCTGATTTCTCCACTCTTTACAAAGCTCAGAAACCCCTTCTGAGGGAACAGTGCCACCGACAGTGGACTGGGTCTTCCCATATCGATTAACTTAATCATGACAACCACCCACACGTATGCTCAATGATCAACCCAATTTTTGGATAATCCTTTTTTGAGACCTTGGTGATTCTAGATTGTGTCAAGCTGACAAAGTTAACCATACATCTGTATGCTCCTTCCTTGTTTCTTCCTCTGACTTGGTGATTTTTGACTTCATCTTCTTCAAGGCAATTTTGATAATATGCTGCTTCCTTTGCTCAAAGCACCCTCTGTATTGCCACAGAGATCCCTGCAGTTTTCACTAAAGCATGATGAAGAGTCTCAAGAGGCTTGGAACAGATGCTGTTTATATAAGCTTGGCCCAGGGAATGGCATTATTAGGAAGTGTGGCCCTGTTGGTGTAGGTTTGTCACTGTGAATGTGAGTTTTAAGACCCTCCTCCTAGCTGCCTGGAAGCCAGTCTTCCACTAGTAGCCTTCAGATGAAGATGTAGAACTCTTAGCTCTGCCTGTACCGTGCCTGCCTGGATGCTGCCATGCTTCCTGCCTTGTTGATAATGTACTGAACCTTTGAACCTGTAAGCTAGCCCCAATTAAGTGTCCTTATAAGGGTTGCCTTGGTCATGGTGTCTGTTTGCAACAGTAAAATCCTAGCTAAGACAGATGCTCTGATCAGAGACGCTAGAGTGACCCTCAGCTGCAAAACAGAAAACAGGTTTGGAAATTTTCAGTTGACTCAGAATCCTACAGCTGCCCGTGGTCTGGGTCTCCCTTCTCTTTTTAAAAGTAGTCTATCAAATGGGGAAAGTGAACCAACAGGTGTGTGTGTGTGTGTGTGTGTGTGTGTGTGTGTGTGTGTGTATACATGTACAGAAGATTCTCTGTAATTACAAAAAGAATGCTCTCCCTCTGTAGGCGACCTGGACATATCCTGGATGTGATGGAAAACAGATTTTTCCCTGTGTGTTGGCCAGTCACTAGCCTCAGTCTTGGAGTTCAACCTCTCCTCCCAATAGTTGACAAAACTCCAGAAATGGGAAAACCCTTTCCTGATCTCCACTGTTTGAGGCATTTTAGCTTCTTGGTAAAAAGATTTAAAGATAGTTTCTGAGTTGTACCTCTTCCTCATGAACTTCACTGGAGTTGGGGCATGTCTCTATCACCCATGACATAATTGATAGGACTTGCTATGCAGAGAGTGATGTATTTTAGTTTACTTTTACAATGTGTAGAGACAGGGGGCCCTTATGTTGGCACAAATCTGAACCATGCCACCCAGTGCTCTTTTGCTGACTGTGGGTGTAAACTGTTTTGGAAATCAACCAGACAATGCATAATAAGGCTTTGTCAGATTTTAATGATTCTTGTTTTAACAATTTTCACTCCTAGAAACTCATTCAGAGGGAAAAAAGTAAAATAAAGATATACACGTGTGTGTGTGTGTGTGTGTGTGTGTGTGTGTGTGTGCATCTCTGGCATGTGGTATTTAGGAGATGTTGTCTTGATTTTGGTGAGTAATAGAAAAAGGAACTAACCCCACAATAGTGTGCAATTAAAATAATAAGTGAATTGGAGGGACAGTTAATGATACAGCACCCAAAAATAACATTTGTAAAAATTACTTAAAGATGTGGGGAAGTTATTGTGCTGGGATATGTACTGAAAAGGCACTCATATGAATCCCATATGAATCTCCTTTTGGATTTTTCACAATTGCTTTTGCTTAAGAAAGATTCCAGGGGGAGAGGATGTGCTTAGCCCTGCTGTGAGTTGATGTCCCAGGGAAGGGTGGTAGCCAAGGAGGGTTTCCCCTTCCCGAGGAGAAGAAGAGGGCGGTAATAGGGGAGGAATTTTCACAGGTGGGTAGGACTGGGAGGAGGAAAAAGAGTTATGGCTGTGATGGAAGATGTAAAGAGAAAAAATAAATAGATCAATGAAAAAGAAATAGTTTTTCAACTAAAGAGCAGGAATTAGTATATGATGGACCTATGTCAGTATTTTTCAGTTTGAGGTGGTGTCTTCCCCAAGGGAAGGTTTTGAAATGCTTGGAGATGTTATTGATTATGATGTATGTATGTATGTATGTATGTATGTATGTATGTATGTATGTATGAAGGTGTGCTTCTAGATATGAATATGTCATCATGAAATGGTATCCATGGAGAATAGCTTCTAAGAATTCATGAGAAAATGAAAATCCACAGAGATACTCAAGTTTCTTATAAATAAATGGCAAAGAATTTTTATATATTGTGTGCTTAGTCTCCCATACAATCTAAGTCAACTGATAATAATACCTAAAAGCATAAAAGTAGTTTGTAAATAGTTGTTCAATGACATTTACAGAATAACTAGAAGAAATTTCTGTATCTGATCAATATAAATGCAAGGATTTAGATTTTTTAATCATTGGTTAATTAAACATATGGATATAGGGGGCTGATTATGCACATACATAAAACAAGTGTGTGTGTGTTATCCATGTGTATTTTGGGAAAACAAAATGGTTAGTTTGAAATGATAGGTTTAGGGGGAGCTTTTATTCCTGAACTATAGTTTTTGTCATATTTTTTTAGATTTACAATTTTTATGTCATCCAACTATTATCTAATCTCTCTCTCTCTCTCTCTCTCTATATATATATATATATATATATACATACATATGTATATATATATATATGCAGAACATAAACTCCCTTTGATACTGAAACAACTGACTTGCATGTTAGACCCATAGAGAGATAAAAGACACACAAAGTCTAAGAGGACAGTCTCGTTATGTGAAGAAATTTAAAGAAACAACATTCCACTGAACTATGCCATATATTTCACTGAGGCAGAGCACTGGGTTTTCAGGCCAAAACAGTACCTTAGTTCCTCAGACCCAAGGCCATTGACATCAGTATTGCAGGTCCTGCTTGTACCGATCAATTTCCTTGCTATGTTTTGCTGTGGATAGCACCCTTGAGATAAATTATTTCCTATTGATGTTATTATGCACCGGTAAGTTTTCTCTGCTTACCCTTAGAATGACCTGTCTCATTTCCTCTCCTTCTAAAGACACTCTGGTGGGGCACCCACATCTTAATATTTTAGGTTTTCCACTCTTGTTTATATATCCATTGTAACCTGGGACCCTTTAAAGAATAAACGTGTGATATAACCTTATCTTGAGGGTTTATGTTTTGAGTTGCCTGAAGGTGAGTTTTACTTTTTTAAGCCTGGGAGTTTTAAATATAGATCTGTGCTTTAAACAATAACCTTAGTCATAATTATGCTTGAAAGATGCTTAAATTGGCTCAATGAGGAAGACATTGACTATGTTCCCATGCAGAAGCATCTGGACAGCTGCCAATAGTCCGAGGTCAGGACACCTACAGATGCCCAGGACCTGCAATGCTTCCTGCTTTTTTCCCCTCCCTCCCAAGTCCTGCTATATGTCAGCAGATCCTGCTTTAGGAAGCCTGGATGGTGGAATGCCATCCAGGCAAGGGCAAACCATCAGGGCTTACAAAACATACGGAAACAGTTGACATGACAGTTTATCAATTATTTGGAAGTAGCCCTCACATTACCTGCCCTGTCTCACCATCCCTTTGTATGTCCTGATTCAAAATTTCTTCAAATCAGCCTCTTCCTCCTCTTCTCTTTCTTCAATTATTGTTGTTGTTGTTGTTGTTGTTGTTGTTGTCGTTTCCCATTTGGTTCTTTCTTCCTAGGAAAGAAGTTGTCCATAGTCATCTTGCCACATTTTATAGTTCACTTATAGAGTTGGGACAATCAATCTGACTTTCAGTTGTCCCTCTGGAGTTACGGGGGCTTGTCAGCACCCAGCTTACTAATAAATAGTTTTCGGGGAATTCTTGACTCTGGAGGAAATTATATTAAGTGATTGGTTGAAACTGGTATGGGGGGGAATGACTGTTTCTAACTCTGCTATCTTATTGCTGTAGGACACTAGAGGTCTGGCAACCTATGGACTACCTAATAAGACCTCAAGAAAGCCTCATTTACCAACTATTCCAAAATCACACAAGAGAAGTGACGAGTGAGTTTAATGTTTGTAATAATAAACATAGGTTTTGCAGCTACTCTCTGATCTTGCTTTTGTTGTTGGTTTGGCTTGCTTTGCTTTTAGCAGGGTTGGAGAGACGTTTATCTTTAACTCCAAAGGGTTTCAGCAACTTGTGTTGAATTGACTCCTCAGAGAGATGAACAATATTACCAGCATAGGCAGAGATTGTAGCTTAAAGTTTAAAGTAGGAGAGGCAAAACCATGGAGAGATGGATGTGTGAAGGAAGGGGCTCCTGAAGATTTCCGCTAAACACAGAAATTTATAGATGGGATGACAGTACATGAAGGGCCCTGTACGGTGCTCATGGGAATGTGGGTGTTCATATCTCTGGAGCAGCAAGTAGGCCTAAGACCACACCTATGTCTACATCTAAGGAATACCATCACTTCTTCCTAGGGTAAGAAAGACTCTAGACATGCTGTAGTTGCCAAATCCACAGACAACTTTTGAAGGGACCACTCTCTCATAGCCAGTGAATTGCTCACCAGAAATAAACAGTATTCTCTGAAGAAATATAACAAAATCTGGAGCCTTGAAATGACAGGATGAATACTATCTGGAATGCATTGCAAACTAGCAGGTACATATTAAACAAGAAAACATAATTTGTAACAAGCATAGACAATTATTATTGATGTTGCGATGACCCAGATCATTAGAATCAATACACAAAAACTTTAGAACAGATTTCCTAAATTTATTCAACATGTTAGAACAGCTGTGGCATTTTAACAGAGAATCAGACATTGTGAGAGGGAAAAAAAAATCAAATAAAAAGTCTAGGATGACAAAACACAATGCTAGAGGTAAAACATTATCCGGTAGGATTTGCAAGCAATTACAGACAATGGAAGAACCACCAAACTTATCTACAGCAGTAGAAACTTATCATTTAGAAACACTGACTAGAAGTACAATGTTCTGTGTTTTTGTTTAGAATTTGCTCTGCCACCCTTAGTAATCAGAACAAAGTCTCCAATCACAGTCTAGTACCATACCGTTAATTCCAGTTTAAGCTAGTTTTTTTTCAATGTAACTATCTCATCTCATTCTCTAATGTTAAGGGAATTGGCTCCTATTATTCTTTCTTGATGCTTTCTAGTCTGTCTCTGTCTCTCTCTGTCTCTCTGTCTCTCTGTCTCTGTCTCTCTCTCTCTCCTGTGCTCTCACTCTCTTGCTCTCTCTCATATGTATGGACACAGATGCACACACACGCACATGCATACACACACACTCACACTTCCCTGCCTTGTTCTGATACCTGAGTCTGACTGGGATATATGAACAATGTCTTTTACCAACTCTGTCTTAGGAACCCCAGGGAATCTTCTATAATCTCTGCAACATTCAGCCGTAGAGTCCTTTAGACTTATATAACATGTCAGTCTCCTTATACGTACTGTTTCTTCTGTGTGCAATGCTCTGCTGGTCATGGATATTACACCTCTCTTTAAACTTAAGTTTCAACATTTCCTGATTAGGGAAGCCTTCTCCTACGTGACAGGGTTGCTACAGTGCCTCTTTATCTTTTCATTGGTCTTATATATCTCTTTGCTACCCCTGTAGATTAGGTTTCCAGTGTATTCTGGCCCACCCAGTGAATTTCAACTTTTAGAATTAGCACCTTCAATATCTAAGGCACTAATGATGTGTGATGGAGAGTCTACTTCAGTGTATGTCTGTTCCAGAAGCACCAAAGATGCGATAAAGGACTGGTGGAGGAAATGGTGGAAATCGCATAAAGCCAAGATGAGCATCAACATGCTTCAGGTACCTGCAGAGCTCTCTCTCTCTCTCTCTCTCTCTCTCTCTCTCTCTCTCTCTCTCTCTCTCCTCTCCCTCTCCCTCTCCCTCTCCCTCTCCTTCTCCCTCACCCTTCTGCCCCCATCTTTCTGTCTTTCACTCTCTCATTTTCAGTTTCACCACAATGTGGTCAACTCCCACCTGTGTCCTTGTCGCTGTAGGACCCTTGGGTATTCAAGATCACTTACGTTTGAGTTGCTTTTCTGGTTTGTGCCAACTGCTGAGGCTCACAGTGCAGCCTTTGTCCTTTCAGACAACTTGGGACTAGTTCAGCTTTCACAGTAAAGGACCATATGAACCTTTGCGATCCATAAAATAAATAGCATGAAAATCTATCCCATCAGATTTGGCAGCCTCCTGATACTGCCCCAACCCTTCTCATGACTCTTGGATTCCCACTTCTAGTTTGGGACAGAGAGTAGGAGGCTCTGATGTAGTTAATACTCATGAGAACCCCTCAAAGGTTAGAAAGGCTATCCAAGGAGAAATCGTCTATGAAGAAAGGAAAGGTGAAAGGGGACCTGTTCTCATCCTCTGAACTTGATGTATATGGGAGATTTATTGGGTACAGCACGGAATGAGTCTACATTTCTCTCTGGCACAAACTAAAGAAGTAGTGTCATAGGATCCAGAAGTGTAGAATCCAGGAGTCTCTGAAACACTAAAGTGAATTTTTCTTTTCTTAACTCTACTTCCACACCACCAGGAAGCTGCCATAGAATTTTTCAGGGGTCCTGCAGGGGCTTCTTACTTACCCTCCTAGTTGAAATAGATATCCACTCTGAGTGGGAAATTTGTCTCTTTTGGGTCAGCTGGCTGATTATTCAACCAATTGGAAACACTTTGGCCAAATATTAAGGCTTTCTACACTGACCCACTTGAAAGTTCCATCCCATCCTCAGCCATCAGTTTGGAGACATTAGCAGGTTAGCTACAGGCTACTGTGAGAATAAAAATTGATATAAGCATTTGAGATTCTTTGCTGCTTGGAAATTTGCTGTTGTAATTGTAATGATTATAATATAATGTTTCAGTGCTTAGTATTAAAATGGATTTGGGTAGTTTTGATAGCTTAATATTATATAAAAAATATTACCCAATATGTAGAGAGCCTTTTGATAGATCAAAAAAGAAGTTGGGGCCCACTGAATCCTCTGGGGCATGCCCAGCTGCCCTGAGCCACCTGCTATCCCTGGCAGACACACATTATCCTGCCACCTCTCAGGAAACCTTCATCACACCTTCTGATCCAGAAGCATACAGGTTAGATTACCTTCTTGCACCCATATTTTCTGAATGCTAGGTCCCCTGGTGGTACCCCCTGCTACCCCGACCTCCCTGTTATTCCCACCAGACTCCAATTATGTTGCAACCCCTCAGCCTACCTTTATCAGACCTATTGGTCCAGGACTATACATCCCAAGGATACCCATCAGAGGCCTGGCACAAGAACTCCTTTAAGGAAATACAGGAAAATAAATCAAACAGGCAGAAGCCTTTACAGAGGAAACAAATAAACCCTTTAAAGAAACACAGGAAAATACAACTGAACATGAGAAGGAAATAAACTGTCCAAGACCCTAAAATGGAAATAAAAGCAATAGAGAAAACATGAACTGAGGTAATTCTGAAGATGAAAAACCTAGAAAAGAGAACAGGAAAAACAGACATAAGCATTACCAACAGAATATAAGAGATAGAAGAGAGAATCTCAGATATAGAAGATACAATAGAAGAAATTGTTACATTAATCAAAGAAAGCATGAAATCTAAAAATTCCCTGAGCCAAAACATCCAGAAAATCGGGAATATCATAAGAATACCTAACCTAAGAATAATAGGATTAGAAGAAGCTAAGGAGTCACAGCAAAATGGACCAGAAAATATTACCAACAAAACCAGAAAAAAACTTTTCAACCTAAAAGAGATGCCTATAAACATAAAAGAAGCTCATAGAACACCAATTAGACTGGACGAAAAGAATAATTATCCTGCCACATAATAATCAAAATGCAAAATCTACAGAACAAAGAAAGAATATTAAAAACAGCAAGGGGGAAAAGGCCAGATAACATATAAAGGGAGACTTATCAGAATTACACCCAAATTTTCAACAGAGTATCTAAAAGCTAGAGGGCAAAGGACAGATATCTTGCAACCTCTAGAACCTCAGAACCTAGACTATTATACCCAGAAAAACTCTCAATCACCATAGATAGCAAATGTAATATATTTCAAGATAAATCCAGCCCTACAGAAAATTTGAGAAGGAAAATTCCAACCCAAGGAGGATAACTACATCAAAGAAAGCAAAGGAAATAAGTAATTCCATATCAGCCAAACAAGGGAAGCATACAAACACACACACACACACACACACACACACACACACACACACACACACACTAATACCACCAACATCAAAATAACAGGAACTAAGAATCATATATCCTTGATATCTCTCAACATCAATGAACTCAATTCTCTAATAAAAAGACACAGGCTAACAGAATGGATGTGAAAATAGGATTCATAATTCTACTGCATACAAGAAAAACACCTCAGCACTAAAGATAGGCATTACCTCAGAGTAAAGGGTGGTAAAAGTTTTCCAAGCAAGCAGACCCAAGAAGCAAGGTGGAGTAGCCATTCTAATATCTAATAAAATAGAGTATCAGCCAAAATTAATAAAAAGAGACAGGGATGAACATGTCATATTCATCAAAGGAAAACCAAGGAAGACTCAACAAAGAAAGAGAATTTCAGATCAATTTTTCTTATGAACATTGATGCATAAATACTCAATGAAATACTTACAAATGCAATCCAGGAACACATAAAAAAACCTCCACCAAGATCACATAGGCTTCATCCCAGGGATGCAGGGATTCAGGGATGGACCACTGTACAAAAATTTATCAACATAATCTATTATATAAATGAAAAAATCACATAATCATCTCATTAGATGCTGAAAAAGCTTTTTACAAAATCCAACACCCATTTATGTTAAAAGTCTTAGATCAGGAATACAAGGCACATACCTAAACACAATAAAAGCAATATACAGCAATCCATTAGTAGACACCAAATTGAGAGAAACTTAAAGCAATCCCATTAAAATTAGGTACAAGACAAGGATGTCCACTCTCTCCATATCTGTTCAATATAGTACCTGAGGTTTTAGCTACAGCAATATGACAACAAAAAAAGATACAAACTGGAAAGGAAGAAGTCAAAGTATTACTATTTTCAAATTATATGATAGTATGCATAATTGACTCCAAAACTTCTACCAGAGAACTTCTACACCTGAGAAGCAATATTAGCAAAGTGGCTGGATATAAAATTAACTCAAAAACAACCAACCAACCAACAAAAAAATAGCCCTTCTATATTCAAATGGTAAATGGGCTGAGAGAGAAATTAGAGAAATAAACACCTCTTATAGTAGCCATGAATGATAAAAATATCTTTAAGTAACTCTAGACAAACAAGTAAAAGACCTATATGACAAGAACTTCAAATCTCTGATGAAAGAAATTGAGGAGGATATCAGATGATGGAAAGATTACCCATGCTCATGGATAGGTAGGATTAACAGTGAAAATGGTCATCTTACCAAAAGAAATCTACAGAGTCAATGCAAGTCCCATCAAAATTCTTACATAATTCTTTATAGACCTTGAGAGAGAAATTCTCAACTTCATATGGAAAACAAAGCACCATGCTAATTAAAACAATCCTGAACAATTAAAGAACTTTTGGAGTTATCAGCATTCCTGACCTCAAGCTGTATTACAGAGCAATGGTGATAAAAATGTTACAGTATTGGTACAAAAACAGACAGATTGATCAATAAACCCATGCATGTATGGACACTTGATTTTTGACAAAAAAAGACAAAATCATACAATGGAAAAAGAAAGCATCTTCAACAAATGGTCCTGGTCTAACTGAGTATCTGCATGTAGAAAAATGCAAATAGACTCAAATCTATCACCCTGCACAAAACTCAAGTTCAAGTAGATCAAAGACATTATCATAAAACCAGATACACTAAATCTGATAAAACAGAACATGGAGAATAGCCTTGAACTCATTGATACAGAAGACAACTTCCTTAACAAAACACTAATGGCTCCAGCTCTATGATCAACAATTGATAATTGGGACCTTATGGAATTGAAAAGCTTCTGTAAGGCAAAGGGCACTGTCATAAGGACAAAACAGCAGCCTACATATTGAGAAAGGATTTTTACCAACCCTAAATCTTACAGAGCTAATATTCAAAATTAATAAAGAACTCAAGAAGACACCAACAATGCTAATATTCCAATTTTAAAAATGGGGTACAGAGTCAGAGAATTCTCAACAGAAGAATCTCAAATAGCCAAGAAGCACATATTAAAGTGATGTTCAATATCCTTTATTATCAGGGAAATGCCAAATGGCCTTGAAATTCTACCTTGTACCAGTCAGAATGGCTTAAGATCAAAAACTCAAGTGACAGCACATGCTAATGAGGATGTGGAGAAAGAGGAACACTCCTCCATTGCTGGTGGGATTTCAAATTGGTACAATTACTCTGGAAATCAATTTGGCAGTTCCTTAGATAACTGAAAATAATTCTACTTGAAGACCTAGCTATACCACTCCTGGGTATATAGCCAAAAGATTCTCCACCATACCACAAGGACTTGTGCTCTACTATGTTCCTAGTAGCTTTATTTGTTATAACCAGAAGCTGGAAACAACCCAGATGTCCCTTAGCTGAAGAATGGATACAGAAAATATGGTTAATTTACACAATGGAATACTATTTGAATATTAAAACCATGGAAATCATGAATTTTGAAGGCAACAGGATAGAACAAAAAATATCTTGAATAAGGTAACCCTGACCCCAAAGGATATCCATGGTATATACTCACTGGTAAGTGAATATTAGAAGTAAAATAAATGATACCTATCTAGACTCAACAGACCCAAAGAAGACAAACAAAAAGGAAGGCCCAATCAAGGATGCTTGAATCTCACTTAGAAAAGAATGAAATAATCATAGAAGGTAGATGGAGGGGTTAACTGGGTGGGAGAGGGTATGGAAAGGTGAATGGGGTATATCAGGAGCAGGTTTAGGGAGAGACAGGGGACATGGCAGGATAGTCATGAGAATGAATGGAAATCTGAAGCTGGTAGGGGTGGCATCTCATGGATGTGTCAGAGACCTGGGATAGGGGAGCCTCACAGCAGTGTGGAGATGGAACCTGAAGAGGCCATTTCTTATAGCCAAACAGGAACCCTGATGAGCAATAGGGACATTAACCCCCACACAAAACATTTGATCTCCAATTTATCCATCCTACAAGAAATGCAGGGATAGGAGATAGAGCAGAGACTGCTCATGCAATATCCAGCCCAACTAGAGACCCATCCCATGGGGAAAGCACCAATACCTGACACTATTAATGACAGTCTGTTATGCTTGCAGACAGGAGCCTAACATGGTTGTCCTCTGAGAGGCTCCACCCAGCAGCTGACTCGGACATATATAGAGAACCACACCCAAACATTAGATGGAGCTTTGGGACTCTTATAGAAGAGTTGGGGCAAAGACTGCGGGTTGAGAAGGAGATAGTAACTCTACAGGTAGACCAACAAAGTCAACTAACCTGAATCTTTAGGGCCTCAGAGACTGAACCACCAACCAAAGAGCATACACAAGCTGAACCTAGGCCTGCTAAACATGTAGTAGATGTGCAGTTGGTCTTCAAATGGGTCCTGAACAACTAGAGCAGTGGCTCTCCCTAAAGCTCTTGCCTGTCTGTGGAATCCATTTGCCTAACTTACCTGTCTGGCCTCAGTGGGAGAAGAAGCACCTACCCTTGCAGAGAATTGATGTGCCAGGGTCAGGAAATGCCCAGGCAAGGCCTCCACTCTCTCAGAGAAGGGGAGGGAGGACTGTGGGAGGGACTATTAGAGGGAAGGACGGGGAAGGGGGACAGTGATCTGGATATAAAATGGAAAAAAATAAAAGAAGTTAGAATGGTTTAAGTGGTGGTTAGATCTTTCACAGCAACCTATTGATTTATGACAAGTAGCGGTGCCATGTATTAAAGCAAGGCAGTCTTGCAGATCGGTGGAGCTTGAAGCATTTGGAGGATTCTCCTGATAATTTGTAGATGTGGAAAACCTGTCAAGATGCTGAGGAGTTTCCTCAGGATACATAGCTAGAGGCCCAAGGGAATGTTAATACAGAGCTTCTAGGCTTCCAGATATACAGTGTTCATGTAATATCTCCTACTCAGAGTCCTCTGCGATGGACATCTTCCAGTCTATACAAATTAATCCTGGACGCATTTTTCAAGCCAATCTCTGCACATGGCTTCTTTAAAGAGCTAACTTTATTAATTTGCTTACTTAAAATAGAGTTTAAATGCTCCTAGAAGCAATCTATTATAGTCCTCACTTATATTCTGGGGTAGGTCCTATGTATGTGTATATGTATATATTTGTGGGTGTGTATGTATATAAACTATTGATCTAAAGAAAACTAAAATGTTGAGAAGCAGGTGGAAGGTGGGTGGAATTTACTTGGATGGGTATATGCTGAGGAGGGGTGGAAGAGCATTTAGATGACCAAGAGACAAGTAGATTCTTCTATTCTTTTGTGTGTGTGTGTGTGTGTGTGTGTGTGTGTGTACGCGCATGCACGCGCACACACACACAAATACACACACTTGCATGCAAGGCAATGTGTGGGTGTGTACATATGGACATATATGATATTAATATTAGATATCATCTTCTACTACTCTCTACCCTGTTGATGTAACACAAGGTCTTGTTGCAGAACCAAAAGCTCACCAGTTTTGACTTGTCAGCAAAATCCTACCAGGGTCTACCTGTCTTCTTCCCGAGATCTGAGATTACATATACAAGAAATCATACTCAACTTCTTGCATCGGTACTGGGGATTCAAATTCAGATCCCTACACTTTCACAGAAAGAGTTCTTATCCTCTGTTCTAGCTCCCTAGTCCCCTCATCTAGTGTTTTCTAAGAACCTAATTCATAAATGTGTCACCTGTGGAAAGAGGACATTTTGATGTTCCCAGGGGCCACCAGCAGGTCTTACTCTGTCACTCTTTCCTTTCTCATTTCTGTCAGGTGTTTTGTCACAGAAATGCTAAAAATAACAAAATAGCTTAATGTGTTTTGGCAGGCTTGGTGCCTCAGTTCTTTATTCCTAGTACTCAGGAGGCAGAGACAGGTGGATCTCTCTGAGTTCAAGGCCAGCCTGGTCAGCATAGTGAGTTTCAGGACAGCTGAAGTTATATAGTAAGACTCCATCTCAAAAACAAGGAAACCACTCCAAAATAAAATAAAATAAAATAAAATAAAATAAAATAAAATAAAATAAAATAAAATAAAATAAAATAAAATAAAATAAAATAAATAAATAAAATAAATAAAATAAAATAGCCTAATAAATTACAAAGAAAACAAGAGATAAATAATTTTTCAGTGAGACTCTAATGCTTTTTTCTTTAAAGACTCAGAATAATGGTTTTAAAATCATCTTCTCCTACAACCTGCATAAAAATATGGTTACATCCAAAGACATATAAAACACTATACAATGTTTTCCCCTTCTGTTTTCTTTTTTCCTTTGCCTCCCCTCCAGCTCTCTCATTCCACACTCTTTCTATATTAGTTTAAATGATCTAGAAACTAAACCCTAACAAGACTTCAAGATCATGTACTTGGGGGATAGCCTGGAAGGTAGGAGCTAGATAACATATTTCAAAGCTTAATTCATCCTGTGGATGACCATGGACTGAAACTATGTCAAATCCACACACCAATGAGGGGGACAGGAAGAGATTATGGAGTTCATTGACTCCCTACCTTAAGCTTTCACAGCTGTGTAATTGGATGGGGGAAGAGGAGGGACAGCATAGCTTATCTCAGGAGAAGCCCTTGTGCTCAAGAGAACAGGTGGCTTGGGACAATTGAACAGCATCTAGCATGGCACAAGGGGTCTTGTTTGGGATGTCTATAGAGGGAGACTTGAGCACACTGAAAGCTGGGCTCCTGTAGTCCCATTAGAACATTAGGGCTGTGTTTTTAGGGTGAGTGGGAAGATGCAAAAGTCAGTGTGGAGGGCTTCCAGGCAGGCTGTGTTTGTTTTAAATTTACATTCCCTGCCTCTTTTAACAGAGTTATGGATGTACCTTCTTAACGTACAGCAAACTGTCACGTTGATTATTTCAAGCTATAAATCATACGAGGAACAGTTTCTTCAGTAGTGTTTTCTGTCTAGTCCTCCTTTGCAAGAGGAACAGTCAAGGTTCCTTTGTAAGAGATTTTTGTTTTCTCTATTCCATGGCAAGAATTCGCTTTCATCCCCAGAGAGTGATAATTAGGTCCATGATGAGCCTGAATAAATAAATTCTCCGATTTAGCCTTAAATCCAAGCAACTTCATATCCTGTTATTTACCACTTTAGAATTATATTTTTAAAATTTGATTTATGTGTTATATCATGTGTGTTCATGGAGACCAGATGTTATCCCCTGGAGTTGGAGTTGCAGGTAGTTGTGAGTTTCCTGACAAGGGTTCTGGGAATCGAGCTCGGATCCTCTCACAGATCAGCAAGGATTCTTAACCTCTTAGCCTTCTCCAGTGACTCATTATTTATAGTCCCACTCTAGAGGCCTTTCTGTCATACTATTTCATCCATCACTCTTTGTCTAGAAAGCATTGCATCCTCTCACCATTTCTTCAGAATTCATTCTTTTGGAGATACATATGTATGGCCATATAATCAATATGAAAATATTTCGTACATTCAAAAGTCTGGAATTTTTGCTGGACATCACAACAGAGTTAATAATGTGCCTTGAGTCACTTAATACCTAAGACTGCTGTCCTACAATGTTCTCAGCCTCTGTGTTTAATCTGCCTTTAAGAGAACAATATTACAACCAGTCTTATTTGTCTTGGATTTTCCAAGTAGTTAGATTTTGCAGCCTAAGCTATTGGACAGCTGTAGTCTGAAGATATGTACATTTTCATGCCCCTGATCCAGGGAGCACCTGACCCAGTAAGTGATGTGTATGTGCTTGTGTGTATGTTGTAATAATCAAAATTTGAAAACAGCAAATGGATCAAAAGTGACCTTATAAGACAAATATTGATAAATGTTGAAAGCAGTGTGATATAGTCTCTCTGCAGTGATGTTTGCAGTAGTGTTTATTATCTGGGTTAGTTAATGACTCTTCTGGAGTCATTAAAGTTTTATCCCCTCTAAAACTCTTAAAGATCTCTCTAAAGCATCCCTCATTCCTTCCCATTTAAAGCCATTCAGTAAATACTTTCTGTGTGTATATATATACACATATGAAAGTACTTCAGTAAATTCCCCAAACAGCATTCAGGTATACATGGATTCAGACTCATACAACAAACAGTGCAGATAGGCTATAAGCCATAAACCGCAGACAGATGGGGAACACCCAAGGTATCTACATAACCCCTCAAGTAGTTGTGATGATTATTCTTGATTGTCAACCTAAGTATAACTGGAATTGAAATATAATTCAAACTGGGGGGGTACACACCGATAAGAGATATTATGCTTGCTTTGAAGTGGCGAATCCACTTCTAGTCCTGACCTTTGAGATAGGAAGACATACCTTGAATCCAGGACTTAAGGTCAGAAGACAACATGTATTTGATCTGGATCTTGAAGCAGGAAGACACACCTTTAATCTGTGCCATACTTTCTGTTGGAAGTCTACGACATGGAAGAAGGAAACTCTTGCTCTTTGCCTGCACAGCTTACTAATGTATCCATTTCTTCACTGGCTTTGGAGTCTACTTCTTCAGGATTCCAACATATGCTGAAGACCAGCTGAGACACCCAGCCTTGTGGAACTGAGAAACTCCTAGACTCTTGAACTATCCATTCATAGCTAGCCATTGTTTGATTAGTTGGACTGCAGCCTATAAATGACTCAAATAAATTCTGTATATATATATACACACACATATGAAATATCTACATGTATAAGGAGATGGGGAGAGATTCATTCCATAAATTCTGCGGCTCTAGAGAACTCTGACTAAGATAGGGGTTGAGGGTTCTGCTTGTCCTGGAGTTAAACCTATTGAGTTCTAACATTACTGGAGTACATGCAGAAGTCTCAATTAGTTAAGAGATACTCTAACGAATACACACACACACACACACACACACATACATACACATACACACATGTATGCCCTCACAACAACAATTTAATAGTTATAACAAGCCCAGGTTACTTGTTATAACTATGTTATTAACATAGTAATAACTATGTTATTACTATGGTGTTCACTGTTCATGGAATGAGAGCATGAAAATGTCTAGTAAGTTGCTCCCGGTAGCCAGTCCAATTCGATCTCCACGTCTTCCTCAAGTGCACTCACACCTCACTGCTGTATTCTGGCTCTTGTAGAACAGTCAAGTTCTCAGTGTGATAGCTGAGAGGCTGAGGAATGGACTCATTGGACAGAGAAGAAGACTGACTCTCCATTCTCAGAGAACACTCTCTTGGTATGTAGTGTTGAGCAGAAATTAATATAATGTAAGCTGAGAGACAAAAGACAAGCTTGATTTCCAGAGACTACCAGAAAATCAAACCCTGCCAGAAACCAAGTTAATACACAGGGCAGAGGTTTTTGAGACACAGGAACTAAAGTGCTGGCCTGGGGAAGTTTGAAACCAATAAAGCTAAAAATCTAAGCAGGCTCTTGCTATACCAATGTAGTCAATGCTTGATAAGAGGGCGGTGGCTAGTCTAGGGCATTCTCCGTAGCCATGTGTCATTGTATGTGACTGCCCATGGCAGTTTCACTCTTGGAATTTTGGCAGAACAAAACGAGAGAAACGTGGCCACAGGATATGAGTGTTGTCATGAGGCTTAAAGTAGGGATGGTGACTCAATCATGCCTCCCTGTTAGAAAGATTACTGTGCTTTACGAGGAAAAAAAATGGATAAGGTAGAAGGCTGGATGGCAGATGGAAAGATGATATGCAGAAAGCTGTTAGAAGGCAAGCATACTCACTTTGAGTTCTTGTAGGAGAAATGATAAACTAGGATAAATTAAAGAAGTATGTAAGGGCAAAATAGTGTTTTGTAGTTGATACGTGAAGATGTGGCAGGTGAAGGTACGAAATGCAAAGAGATGGCTTTCAGGTCACCTGCATTAGGTGATAATGTGAGAAGTTGATGGATAGAGTACAGTGTTAGCTTTTGCTAACAGAAAATTCACTTATTGCATCTTTGCAGGAGGGGTTTATTAAAGTAAGGAATGTAATGAAGCTTTAAAAAGAAGGTTAGCCAGTAGATACAAGTGTGGGACCCATCAGCCTGTCAGTGGTAAAGTCACAAAGATACCTTCCCATCATCTGGCAAGAGATTAGCAGGATCACAATGATGAACAGAGGACCCTTTATGCACAAATAGAGACAGATGAGTACAAGAAGAGGCAAAGGACATCTAGAGTTATGAATCTACCTGGGAGAGTTATAGCACAGAGACAAACAGAGACTGGCAAATGGAAAGCCCTTAAAGGTTTATTCCCTAGTTAATATCATTATGGATCTAGGGTCCCAATTTCTCATGGTAGAAACTTTGTGGTTGAGAAATCATGTACACGGAGGGAAGTTTGGACTGGAGGGAAAGCTCCTGACTGAGGTTTTGGTGTCATTTATACAAAGTTAAATTAGTTTGTTCTAATGAAATAGCAATAGCATTATGCAAAATTATTTGTATATTTTATTCATAGCAATAAAATTAACTAGGACATGCTAAGCTCTTTGTTCTTTTCTGTTGGATGAACAAGGTGAATGTATACTTTTAGGAATAGCACCATAAGTGAAACACACACACACACACACACACACACACACACGCACACGCACACGCACACGCACACGCACACGCACACGCACACGCACACACACACACACACACACACAGAGGAGTCTTGCAATAGTTTAATGTCTAGGCTGGGTCACTAGTAAGGAGAAAAGCTAACACTTTATACCCAATCCTAGATTATGACACACAAGTCCTAAGTGTCTAGCTACAAGTTTCTTTGTCACTAGAGACTCCTGGGGACATAATAAGCTGTAAGATTCTTAAGGCATTCTACTAGCTCTTTGCCAGGAATGCACACATTAAGAGCTAATCTTCATCTGGTTTTCTGACTAATTGCTCAGAACTTTTTGAGCTTCACATTTATATTTCAATATCTCTCACCCAAGAAATAATAGGGGATACCTTGAGATTTGCATCAATCAAAACAAATGCTTAGGTAAAAAGAAGATAATCTCTACGTGCTGAGATTATGGAGGACATGCACTGGTGGGAGGTGAGAGAGTGCAGTAAGTTCCACTTTTCTCATGGAATTGTTGGTGTGTTTTGTGGGCAGGAAAGAGCCATTCATAGCACATATGGGGAGGATAACGACATTTGAGAGCTGCCACTTCCTTGGAAACCATGTGGATTATAGCCTCTTTTCTAATGTGAATGTTGTCAGAAAGCAGAGATGACACACAGATTCCTTGTGGTTCACTCTCTGGCAATACTCTGATGCCTCCTCAGTTGATAAGAGATGAAGGAGTGGACCCTTTACTGCATTTTTGATATATATATATATATATATATATATATATATATATATATATATATATATAGAGAGAGAGAGAGAGAGAGAGAGGAAAGATTATGTCCCTTCATGACATCTGTCAGCTTGAAAGAGCGATGAATCACACTGAAATGGCATTTTATATTTAGTAATTCATTTCCCCTTCTGATCAAGGTGACAAATCTTGTGCAAAATAGCTTCCCATGACTCACATCAGCTTTTAAAGACGTTGGTAACAAAGTTTGACGAATCGTTATCAACTGAACTGCAACCATATACACAATTGAACTCAGCTATTAATAAGATATGCAGTCTTACTCTGCTTTGGAGCACAATTATTATTTCTTTTCTTCAGCATACCTCTCACAACACGGGAGATGTGTCTCACACTTTAAAGAGCCTCTGAGCCATGTCAAAGCTAATGCTTCTAGATTTTAGCAGATGGAGCTACCTTGGGACTGGATACATTCTACTTGTAAGACCAAAAAGTGTGACACACATAAAAATGCATGATAAAGTAACTGTTACTATAGAAATAATTCATTTCTATTAACATTTATACAATGGAAATTACAATAGATGGGGGAAATTTAATCATTCAGAAGGTCCTGGGTCACCCTATTGTAGCTTCCTTGGGCTAGAGTCTAGGTTTTGTGTTTAGCTCTTCTGGTTCACTGTTCCAAATCTAACCTCCATATTTAATTAACTTGTGTTTTTCAACTGACACTCAGAAACCATGTCAGGCTCTAAGGTAGGAAGCTGAATAAGGTCTGGTCCTTGGCTCATAAGGAACATACAAACCTCCGAGACTGTCAATGATATTAACAATTTCACATAGATTTGTGTGGGAGTGTGATACCCTAAAACAAAAGTCTCAACCATTTTTTATGTGTCTGCTCACAGATCCCACAGAGAGGAAGTCATTTGATTTTCAGCATGGCACAGGCATTTCATAAAGTAGAGACTCGGTTCTTGGTGGCCTGAGTTTGAATCTTAAGTCAGGTGTTTAGAGCTGTGTTTATACAAGTGGCCCTCAGTTTATAATACAGGGGTGAGAGTGGCTCTCACCTTCTCAACAGTGCTTGCAAGACTGAGTGACACTGTGTGTACAGAACTCTTAGCCATGGGATCAGAGGAGAGTCATGTTTAAAGGCCTGGTTCTGAATGAAGAAAAGAGTGTCAGTGACAGGCTAGGCACCCAATCTTTGGTTTGCTCTGACAAGCATGAGCTCAAGAAATGGTTGGACTTGAATTCCAATTATGAGACATGTTACCACCACCACCACCACCCCATGATGGACAAAGAGCCATGTTTTCTGGTGTTTATGAATACTTGTGTCCTGCCACAGAGTGAAAGGAGTTTTATTGTTCAGCTCTGTTTCATTGTAGTCCTTACCTGGCTTCTCCCCACCTTGTAATACCATATGTGTCATGAGAAATGCCTTCAGTGACAGATTAAAGACAATTCAGGCAAGAGGAATTTCACTCTACATCATCCCCTACAAATCTACTTGTTTTGCGTGAAATGTGCACTGACACCCATTAAAGGACCCAGCCTCTTCCACATCCTTGTTTGTTTGGTGTTGGGACTTATGTAGGAAGAGGCAAAGTATATGCCTTATATACTTATATGCTTCCTGTGATCAAAGCAAGTGTAAGAGAGGATCAACTCATAAAGAGAAAGGTTCATTTGGGTTCATGGGGCTCATGGTCTCAGAAATGTCAATCCAGGTTCAGTGCTCTATCACTATGAGTCTGTGAGGATGTGTCACATTATGGCTGAAGTGGAGATAGAACAAAGCAGCAGAATGCAAAGGATGGAATAAGACTGAGACCCCACAAGTCCCTTCAAGGACATGAAGGCCTCCCACAATGCCCCATTCCCAAAATATTCACATACTTTTTCCCCCTACATTCTTTGTTTACATTCCAAATGATTTCCTCTTTCCTGGTTCCCCCTCTCCCCATAAGTTCCATAAGCCCTCTTCCCTCCGCCCATTCCCCAACCAACGTCCTCCCACTTCTCTGTCCTGGTATTCCCCTACATTGCTGCATCAAGCTTTCCAGGACCAGGGCCCTCTCCTTCCTTCTTGAGGATCACTTGATATGTTAATTAGGTCTTGGGTATTCAGAACTTCTGGGCTAATATCCACTTATCAGTGACTGCATTCCATGTGTGTTCTTTTGTGAAAATATCATACCTCACTTAGGATGATATTTTCCAGTTCCAACCATTTGCCTAAGAATTTCATGAATTCATTGTTTTTAATTACTGAGTAGTATTCCATTGTGTAAATATACCACATTTTCAGTATCCATTCTTCAATTGAGGGACATCTGGGTTCTTCCAGCTTCTGGCTATTTTAAATAAGGCTGCAATGAACATAGTGGAGCATGTCTCCTTACTGTATGCAGGGGAATCCTCTGGGTATATGCCCAGGAGTGGTATAGCAGGGTCCCTGAGATTTCACCTCACACCAGTCAGAATGGCTAAGATTAAAAACTCAGGAAACAGCACGTGTTGGCAAGGATATGGAGAAAGAGGAACACTCCTCCATTGTTGGTGGGATTGCAAGCTGGTACAACCACTCTGAAAATCAGTCTGGCAGTTCCTCAGAAAACTGGGGATGAAACTTCTGGAGGACCCCGCTATTCACCTACTTCTTAACAGTTACAAGCTGGAGAGCAAGCATTTAACATGTGCACCCTTGGGGACCTTCAGACTCAGGATGCAGCTGTGTTAAGAACACCAATAGCGTATGCTCTAAGAGCAAGAATTGACAAATGGGACCTCATAAAATTACAAAGTTTCTGTAAGGCAAAGGACACCATCAAGAGGACAAATCGGCAACCAACAAATTGGGAAAAGATCTTCACCAATCCTACATCAGATAGAGGGCTAATATCCAATATATATAAAGAACTCAAGAAGTTAGACTCCAGAAAACCAAACAACCCTATTAAAAAATGGGGTACAGAGTTAAACAAAGAATTCTCACCTGAAGAACTTCGGATGGCGGAGAAGCATCTTAAAAAATGCTCAACTTCATTAGTCATTAGGGAAATGCAAATCAAAACAACCCTGAGATTTCATCTTACACCAGTCAGAATGGCTAAGATTAAAAATTCAGGAGACAGCAGGTGTTGGAGAGGGTGTGGAGAAAGAGGAACACTCCTCCACTGCTGGTGGGGTTGCAAATTGGTACAACCACTCTGGAAATCAGTCTGGCGGTTCCTCCGAAAACTGGGCACCTCACTTCCAGAAGATCCTGCTATACCACTCCTGGGCATATACCCAGAAGACTCCCCACAATGTAATAAGGATACATGTTCTACTATGTTCATAGCAGCCCTATTTATAATTGCCAGATGCTGGAAAGAACCCAGGTATCCCTCAACAGAAGAGTGGATGCAAAAAATGTGGTATATCTACACAATGGAGTACTATTCAGCCATTAGAAACAATGAATTCATGAAATTCTTAGGCAAATGGATGGAGCTAGAGAATATCATACTCAGTGAGGTAACCCAGACTCAAAAGGTGAATCATGGTATGCACTCACTAATAAGTGGATATTAACCTAGAAAACTGGAATACCCAAAACATAATCCACACATCAAATGAGGTACAAGAAGAAAGGAGGAGTGGCCCCTGGTTCTGGAAAGACTCAGTGAAACAGTATTCAGCAAAACCAGAACGGGGAAGTGGGAAGGGGTGGATGGGAGGACAGGGGAAGAGAAGGGGGCTTATGGGACTTTCGGGGAGTGGGGGGGCTAGAAAAGGGGAAATCATTTGAAATGTAAATAAATTATATCGAATAAAAAAATTAAAAAAAAAAAAATAAAAAAAAAAAGAAGGGGTGAACGAAGTGCTAGCTTCAGGGCATGCTATTAAGACTCTTGAGTTCTAAGATAATCAGAGAGGCTATAGCTGGAAAACTGTTGTCAGGACATAGTGTAAAGATAAAAAAAAATCTATTGTTAATCAATCAACCAACCAATCAATCTTCCAGAAAAATGCATGGCATGTTCCTGTTTTTTCTTCTTCACTCAGATTGAGTGAATATTGATGGCTCAGACATAAATGACATTTCTCTAAACATTTTCAGTAGACAACTAAATTTTACTTTTTAAGGTCTTATTTTCTCAAAAAAAATTAGAGTGTCTACCTACATTTTGTTGTGAATTGTGTCTAACTGGTATCCTAGTGGTATCCCAGTATGTGAACTCAGCTGAGGAAGCTCAGGGCAACCATCAAATGTCACCAAACTTCTCTGGTATCTTTTAGACCTGGAACAGACATCTGATCTGCAATCCACAAAAATCATCCTTTCACAGTGTTCTGGCTTTGAGTCCCCGTTCTTCCAGACTCTTTCCCATGCCTAATCCTAGAGCATCTGTTATAAGGTCCCTGACCTCTTCCCCTTCTTGGCTCCTCATTCACTCTCCTTTCCTTGCCTCTCTGGCTGGTACATCTCATCTTTGCTCTCATTCCTTACATTGGGACTTTTTCTTAGCTGGTTTGACTAAACAGCAAAACCAGAGAGTAACCAATCTGGAAAGTACTCTTCTTTAATTGAGGAAAACATTGAAACAAAGCGTAAAAGCAAGAAGTATGGGGATTAATAAATTCCTCCATAGCTGTAAAATTCATGTAAGGCACAGGTTGAAAATGAGTTCTAACAGCTAAGAGCCATTGCCTTCCCATTCACTGTGGGAACTTCCTACCAAGTAATGCTGATAAACCAAGTTATCTCCATGTCCGCTTCCAGCTTTGTGCCAGGATCCACTGAGCCCATCATCACAGAAGGCTTTAGGTGCAGGTAGCTCTTCTCTGCTGCTTGAGAAGAGCACAAAGAAACAGCTACAGATACAAAAGGAATGTTGGGGAAGAAAATGTTGAAACCCCCAAGATACAGTTCTAGATTTCTCATCCAAAGCCCAGACTCTTGTCTTCTCCCTTTCTGTCCAGACACTAGGTTAATTTTCAAGTCAATCTGATCAGAAACCCACTGATATGTCAAGAAAGCTACTCTAAGATTCCAGTGACCTTACTCTTTACATTTCACATTTCCAACATTAAACATGTAGGAGTAAAAATCAAAAGCACACTGGGGAAAATATTTCTAAGAACAAAGTAGTCTTCAGCCACAGATTCTCCAGAGCCTGTCAAGTGAGAAGCCCCACTAAGGAAGGGTGAGGCTGGTTGTGCTGACCTCACCGTGGCTGCTACAGGCAACTGACATCACTGTTGTTGACTTTGGAACTTGTCCCAGGCTCTGAGAAGAAGAGATAGATGGTCTCTACCAAGAAATTTCTGGGTGTTGGAAATACCCAGAGGCAACAGTCGCATTTGGAGCAGAAGTCTGGAGAGAACCCATTCATCTACAAATATAGTCAGCTGTAATAGGAGTTTCAGTGCAGCACACCTAGCCATGATAACCTCAACAAGCTGGATTTAAACACCCATACCAATATACTAATCAAAGAAGAATAATGACACAAAGTATAAAAAGGAGACACAATTACTGTGCTGGAAAGAGAGGCAAAAAAAAAAAAAAAAAAAACCCACAAGCTCATCATTAGGAGTGAGATGAGCTTTATATTTAAATAAGGAATGAATTAGAAGAGAGAGCAAGGGATGTATGTAATTACACAGTCTGAGCCAAGATGTAGTGCATCCTAATGTCTCCGCTATGGTCCCTCTAGGTGAACTGATAAATTGTTAATTTGTAAAGGACACCATTGCCCAAGGGGCTAACCTGGCTCATACAAGCTGATCTGCTCCAGGACACAGTCTTCTCATCACAGATAATTGTTCTCATTTTGTGGACGGTCTATCCTGAAGGATTTGCTCTTCCTGGAGTCCAAGGTGACTGGGGTTTGAGATAATCACTTGTTTGCGTTCCTTCAGCCTTGGATGAGGGTGAGGTAGACAGGGCAGACAGACCCTCCTCAATGATCTTCAGTAATAAGAATGCCTATGTGATTTCAAGCAGGAATTTTAAGTCAGAAGCTCCAGGAAGTCACAATGTTTACTTAACTATGAAACCAACTGAAGGATCAATTCACTTTAGCAAAAGCGGCTTCTAAGTGTCTGTTATAGGATTAAGGGTGAGCAGGTATCTGGGCAAAGGGTACCCAGGGGATCTAGTTCATATAGCTTAAAAAAGCCTGCCTTAAGATATAAGAAACTTGGTGGCACACACCGTTAATGCCAGTACTTGGAATGCATAGGTGGGTGGATCTCTGTGAGATTTCATCCATCTTGGTCTATATAACAAGTTCCAGAATATATATATGCCATACAGTGATACCTGTCTCAAAAAATTTTATAGTCTTAGGGTGTGCAGAAGCATCAATTCTATTATTGCAGATATATCAATGGAGAATGATCTATCTTATGGAAAACAGCAAAATAAAGGCAGAAACACAGGGACTGACACCATCACCAAAGCTGTTGAGTCTGGGTATGTTCACAGCTGGATTTTC
Source organism: Apodemus sylvaticus (assembly GCF_947179515.1). Taxonomy (NCBI): domain Eukaryota; kingdom Metazoa; phylum Chordata; class Mammalia; order Rodentia; family Muridae; genus Apodemus; species Apodemus sylvaticus. The sequence continues at coordinate 36,156,442 of NC_067488.1, forward strand.
TCTGGATTCCCACTAGATCTTTCATCCTATTCTCAAGAAATCCTCTGGATGCACACTGAGTTAGAGCCAGCAGGCAGGCCAGATGGGCTCTGTCCCTTCTGAACTGGCATCTCTCTGCCACCTGTGGAAATGATGAAGTTGAAGAGTTTAGGAAGGGTTAGAGCTCCAAGGCTGTGTAATAAAGGACAAGAAATGCCAAGGGTGTGTCCACACTGGTGAAATCTGACCAAAGAACTAGCTAGTAACATTTATGGAAGTCAAATCAAGTAGCTGGTGCCTTAGATTTCAGAATTGGAGGCATGGATAACTAGCATTAGCAGATGTTCATCCCTGGTTGCACAAGTCCTTAGATACTTGAAGTTGCCATGTCATGGCTTAGGCAGGTAGGGGCGGGGTGGCTGAAGGCACATTCTTCCCAGGACCTCTTCAAATTGGTTAATAAGGAAAAAAGGCATCCCTGGTAAAATGGCCAGGCCAATTGGACTGAGGAGAGAACTCCCTGACTTGTGCAGACAACTGAGCACAAGGGTACTGACCTCAGGAAAGACATGCGCATAAGCTGCACAAGCCAGAGAAACCGCACAAGCTAATCTCTTTTCTCCCTGTACAAAGAAGGAGGCATCTTGGCTTTGTTCTCTGCTACTCTCTTCTCACCACTGTCTATTGTGTATCACAATGAGTTTATTATGAATTCTGTAAGTTAATAGACTCTAGAAAATATTCTTGTTGCAAACTGGGGGTGGGGGTAGGGGTAGGGGTAGGGTAGTATCCAACCAGGAAATGTAGATGTGAACTGAGGGAGTTAACGAGAAGCAATTCCCATTGTCTCTATGGGTATGAAATGGGTCCATTCTACTAATATAAAAGACAGTTACCTTTGTAAAAGAAGACAATTTTGATATTTATGGAGAAGAACTACCCAGAAGCATAAAGGGAGGACAAGAGAAGAAGTGTACTGGTGGGTTCCCTTCTATTTCCTTCCTTTAGGCATACTCTCCCATTTCCTGGTCCCATCTACTCACACTGAGGCTGTTCATTAGAGTCTACCTTTATTAGTTAAAATGGGTTTTGTTTATCCATGGCTGTGTAACAGAGAACCCTGGAAGTTTGTAGCTTAAAGCAATTAATCATTTATTTGATTTCATCATTGGTGTCTGTCTGGACCCAACTTCCCTTTTACTGCTGTGAGTATGTGGGCATACTCTGCTGAGGAGACTCAGAGGCTAGAAGAAATAGGGTGCCTCCACGAGAATGCACAGGAGCCTATGAGCCCTGAACCCCAGGATGGCACCATGTCACCATCGCCACATTATGATAGGCAAATGCATCACACTGTGCTTAGGATCAGTAAGAAGATACTGATTTCTCCTCCCACTGGGAGAAGAGAGCTGTCTGCAAATATTGAAGAAAGGGAAATTTTGGCAAACCTCTCTATAGATAATCTCCCACATATTACCCCTTGACTATGAACAGTCAGATCCCGCATGTGTGCCTTATGCAAAATGCTTTGAGTTTCCTCTGCCCAGGCCCTGAAAAATCTCATCAAATCCTGGCATCAAGCTGAGGCTTTAAATGCAAAATCTTGTTGCCTAGTGAGGCTTGGATACAGATAATGTGTCTTGTTGTAGCAAATATTATTTGGAGGTTTCTACCCCACCTTAGATCATTTAGTTTCCAAATGAAAAATGCAAAATCTTTATATTTATAATAAGCCTTAAAGCACTAGAGCTGGCAAGATATTAACCCTCTCTGCTATTCGGTCTACTTCCCTGTCAGTGATCATATCACTTGCTGTGTTCTGTCTGGGCCACTCCTACTGCAACAGACTGGCTGTCATAGTCATGTGCTCACGGTCCACCTAGCCTACAGCATCTTCTCCTTCTTCCTCCTTTCTTTTTTCCATTACCATCTTTGCCTCAGATCCCAAGCCAGGAACCTAAGTCTTGCCCACCTCACTTCTGCTCAACTATGGGCTGTAGGCATCTTTATTAACCAATCACTGATAATTAGGGGCACACCATTTATACAACAACAGATGGTATACATGAGGATCTCCTCCTTATCTTGAGGCAATTAGACCTTGGGATAAAGAATTTAGCATTAAAATACACATAACCACAGACCAAACCTCAACAGTATCTGGAGCTTGATTGTTTGAAAGTAATTTCTTAGGTGTGGTTCCTAGTGATGCAGAGGTCCAAGAACGATGACCAAGCTCTTCCACCCATATACCCAGTAAACAATGACAACACAGGCCCGGATAACTGCATTTGGCAGTGCTTGTCATAAAAGGGCAAAGGGTGAGTATGAATGTTCTTAGCACTCACTAACCAGGCACAGAGACCTGTACCCTACTTCTGGTGCTTAGTTTATATCCATCAATTTATGTTTTACTTATTAATCTGCTGGATTCTCTTGGATAACTATTTTCTATAGGCGCCTATCTAATGTGATGGATAATCTTCTCAATTTGATTGGGTTGAGAGTTGTCTAAGAGCATTGTTCAGGAAGTGTTCTTAAGAACTTTCTCAGAGATAATTGACAGGTGGACAATAATTGAAGAGGGTCAAACCCACCCTGTATGTGTGTAGCACTTTCCAATAGATTGGAGCTCAGGTGGAATAAAAACAAAAGGAAGGTGGAAAGTCAAGATAGTAGAAACTCACCACCTCATACTTTCATTATCTCTGCCTCTGCCTTTGTCTTTCCACACCCTCCCCCCTACTGTCACAATATAAGTTACTCTTCTCTGCCATCCCTCCTTGCCTGGATAGACAGAGGCCTGTGAAAGCATGAACCAAAATACATCCTTCCACTCTTAAGCTGTGTCTTGTCAGATAAATGGTCACAGCAATGGATAATGTAGCTGGCAAATATGATGAACTCCTAGTAAGCACATTTCCTGTATTTTTGAGGGTGCCATTGGAGGATTTAGGCTGGTCCTAGAACGTTTAGCATGGCTTTACTCCCATGTTATGAACCTCAGGAAAGCAGATAAACGTTTGAGACTTCCTGGACTTTTTTCTTGCATGGTGTCATAATTAGCTGTCAAGTCCAAGTTCTTTTACATGGTAACTTACTGCTTAGAGCATGGAAGTAGAAGATAAAAGAGTACTGAATGCTTAGACTATAAGTCACAGGACCATCCTAGATTTAAGAAAAAAAAATACCAATATACCACTTAATAAACATATACGACCAGGGACAAGAAGAAACATGGTGACCCATACCATAGATAGGTGATTTCATAAGAGTAAGCCACTGGCTCCAGGGAAGTTAATCACCATGTCCTCCCCATTGGTTGCAAAATGTAGACCCAGGTGGATACAGCTCAGAAGTATGCTCCTTCTATAGCATGTAGCACTAGGTACCTGGAAGTGGGAGGGTTTCTTTTTTCTTTAAGATATAGTTGTAGTACTTGGGCTTGGGGTGGCTTACAGTCAATGTTCACTGGGCAGTAAGTGCCCAGTGTCAAATTTAACAATGAGGAACATAAAGTTTGCTATTATCTGGTGAGGACCTGGATGAATTTATGCATATGACCAGCCTGACTTTCTGTACCCACTATGTGAAGCAATATTATTGTTATGATAAGCCCCATTGATTTTGGTCATATACCACTACTTCCTGGAATAACAGGCAGACATTGTTTTATGGTGTTCTTTTAAGATGTGGACCATCCTGTCACTTAAGACAAAACTATAAATATTATTTTCCCCTTTCCACATATTTATTCAAACCCTAAATCTAATTCATCAACAAATATCTGACTCTATTCTAACCTAATGCTCAAATTTTTGCATCCTGTAATTAAATCCCTACTTCTTCCTTTCTTGTCATTTGTCTTTTTGTTTTTATGTATTGGGCCCTGAATCTAGAGTCTTCTGCATGCGAGTCAAGCACTTGAAGAATGAGTTACATCCCCAGCCCAAATATCATCTTTCTGTCTATATCAGCAAGAATCTTAATAGGGTTTCATGCCCTTGTTCTTACAGTCTCATAATTTCATGTAGTACAGTGATATTTAAAATACAATGATGATACTCCATTATATTGCCATACCATGACGTTTTTCGACATCTTATCGTTATTTCAGGTTAAGACCCAGAGAGTTGAACAGCAGCTAGGAACCATCATGTCCTGTGCATGTCTATATCCCTTTCTTAACACTGGACCATTCTCAGCACCTGATGTTTTCATATCAAACTGATCTTCTGGCTGGTCCCTGAGCATTGTCAATTCTCATCACCTCAGATTGGTTTCCTTCACCACTCAGAGCACAGTACAAATGTATCTTTTTAAAGAGGCCTGTGGGGAAGTCTCCACATCTGTCTTCAAGAGCTTTTCTCCATTTGCTCATCTGTTATAAGACAGAGATCATTGTTGACTTAATTCTCGCCACTCCGTGACATCATCTTTCTTTTCAATATAGGGGTTATTTTTTTATATTATCTATATCCTTCTATTAAAACTAAGTCCCAGACTTCCGGGTGAGATGTAGGAGTAGGTACTGCCTCTGTGTAGTCTTGTTAAGATTCAGTGTAAGAACAGAACATCTATCTAAGACAACAAGGGCGTCAGGAATTCCCAATGACAGTGACAGACAACTGACACATCCATGGAAAAAAGGCAAAAAGAAGCCAAGCTGAGAACAGTTCCTGTCAAACAAATTTGATAGGAGGAGGAAGCAGAAACCCTGTCCAGAAGGCAATTCAAAAGAAAAGAGACTGGCAGGCCAGCCCTCTAGACAAAGCCTGCAGCTGTCAGGCATCACAGTTTGAGTTTCATTGACACAGTGAGTCCTCTGGGGACAGGGAATCCTGTTTTATCATTCCGTATGATTTGCTGGCAGTTACTTGGAGATGGGAAACTGGAGTAATATATTTTGTGTGGCATGAAAGCAAAAGGGAAGATTATTTGGGGGAAAGGTGGAGAGGAATACAGAGGGAGGGGATGAATTCAACAACAAAAACAATATAAAACAAGCCATAATGACATATATGCATATGTGTGTGTGTGTGTGTGTGTGTGTGTGTGTAAATGCCATAGCCCATCACTTGTTAAGCTGTGTGATTCAAATGGGCCACATTGAACCACAGAGCTGAGCATGGGCTTCATTGTGGAGAAAGCCTATCGGCACACAGTGGGAAAAATGTGTGTCCAGAAGCAAACACACTCTATTTAAGTCTAAAGGCCATGCTCTTTCAGCTGAGGCATCGCTGTGGAGAGAGGGCTATTAGCCACAGGCCTGAAACAAAATCGTAATGATCTAAAGGCAGGGGGAAATGTCAAGCACTTTCTTCCCATTCTCTCCTAGGCACCTGACATTTCTGCCTTCAAAGTAGAGGAAGACTTCCTAGCTGTGGATAAGGAGACTTAACAAGTGTCCATGTGGCTTTCAGATGTCTCTCTTTGTCCTTTTGGTTGTCTCACTTTTTTTCTTTACAAAGGTACCATTATTTCAAGAGTCCCCCTTAAGCACAATTCTCCTGCTCTGTCAACATCATTCAATTTGCAATTTGATTAAAGTGCCCGGGGAAGATAACTTTGTCAACTAAGGTGCAAACGTTGGATTATCAAGGCAAAAGACAAGAGCTCTAATAAGAACACGAGAGGTTTTGCCCCTGCCTGCTGCAAGCAGGGTGATACACTGAGGAAGAAGCCATCCAAGTGCTCCCTACAGAATGCTTAGTTACAATCTGTTTTACCAAAATATTTCCTAGTATATATTCTTCACTGAGCTTGGCCATAATCTGAATGCAGTGTGCAACAATGTATCTTCTACCAAAATCCAGAAACAGGGAAATCATGAAATCCTATAAGCCCCTCTTAGGCTGCCCTCTGTTTCCCCCTCATGGTTCCACATATGCAAGCCCAATTTTCTCTCTTACTACCACCTTGGGACTTCTTGTGAGTTGTTTCTTAGAAGCAGAATTTCAGGCAACAATTTTTATATAAGTGACTCACTAAATGGTATTTTTCCAAAAAGCCATAAAAAGGAAGGGAAGGTGGATGGGGAGAATTCTGGAACCAGAGAGAAGCTAATGTGGAATGTGAGTTCAGAAAACAAAACAAACAAACAAAAACCCAAAACAACTCAAGAGAAACATAAATGTCAGCTCAAACTCTCTCCTGTCCAAAGGCAGTGGAGTGGGTCTTTATACCTGGCTCAAAGGTGCCTCAAATCATAGATGTGGGATTAAATATCAGATACTTTTTTTTTATAAAGGCAACATTTGAGGGAGTCACTCTACATATGGTGCAGAATTGAAGGTCAGTGGATACCCAATCTTGAGAGTGAAAACTTCCTTGCACTTTGTATTCTGGACCCGCCACATGCCTCAGCCTGCTCCAATGCTTTTTGCCTCCACACTATCAGGTTGTAGGCAAGCCTGTAAGGCTTTTTCTCAATTAGTAATTAATGTGGGAGTAACCAGACCTTTGTAGGTGGTGCCACCCTTGGTCTAATGGTTCTAGGTTCTATAAGAAAGCAGGCTAAGCAAGCCATGAGGAGCAAGCCAATAAGCAGCACCCCCTTCATGATATCAGAATCAGCTCCTGCTTCCAGGTTCTTGTCCGGACTTCCTTTGATGATGAACTGTGATGTGGAAGTATAAACCAAATAAACCCTTTTCTTCCCAGCTTGCTTTTGGTCATGGTGTGTCATCACAGCAACAATAACCCTAAGACACAGAGAAATGCTTAGGATTTCTTGTCATTCTACATTCTTTCTAGAACTTGCTTTTTGTAATTTTTAGTAATTTAATGGCTTTATTGTCTCAATTCGCCTGAGTATGATAAGCCATGAGGAACCCCTTCTCACACTCTTCTCCACCATCTGTGATCTTCCTTAGTATGGTAACTTTTGGAATATTTGGTTTACACACTTTACACTGTATTATTTGTTTTCTTGTCATTGTATAGGATTTTTACATTTTATGCACAGAGCTCCTTTAGCACACTTTTCAATATGTATGCTTTTCAATGATTCAATAAAGTGTATACTTTTAATAATGCTTTAATTTGTTCTTTGAGAATTTTATGCATGAATATAATGTATTTTGTTCATAATCACCCTCCAGCTTCTCAAGGATCCCTTCATGTGCTCTGTCCAAATGTCATCTATTTCTCTTCCCTTCCCTTCCCTTCCCTTCCCTTCCCTTCCCTCCCCTCCCCTCCCCTCCCCTCCCCTCCCCTCCCCTTCCCTCCCCTCCCCTTCCCTTCCCTTCCCTTCCCTCCCCTCCCCTCCCCTCCCCTCCCCTTCCCTCCCCTCCCCTTCCCTTCCCTTCCCTTCCCTCCCCTCCCCTCCCCTCCCCTTCCCTTCCCCTCCCCCTCCCCTTCCCCACCCCTCCCCTCCCCCTCCCCTTCCCCTCCCCTCCCCCTCCCCTTCCCTCCCCCTCCCTTTCCCTACCCTCCCTTCTCTTCTTTCTCCTCTCTTCCCCTTCCTTCTCATCCCCTCCCTTCCCCTCTCCTCTCTTCTCCTCTCCTCTCTTTTTTCATTTCATTCCTTTTCTTATAACCCACAGAGTCTAACTACTCCTGCTCATATACTCAAGAGTGTGAGACCATTCTGTGGATTATGGTCCACTTATCATGGACCACACCCTTAAAGAAAACTGCCTTTTCCTCTCTCAGAAATCATCAACTGTCAATACCTCCTCTGTTAGGGGCTGGGACCTCAGGAGCCCCCCACCCTTCCCTCAATCCACACTGGAGTATGATCTGGTGGAGAATGTTTTCTAGCTGGGTTGATCTGGTATAAGTATGTTCTGGTAAATCACAGCTGTTGAGTTCATGAGTCTACCACCCATTTCTCCATTCAGCCTTTCCCAGCTACCTACCCTCAAACCTTTCTTGTGAGCTAGCCTTAATCCAATGACATATCTATATCTATATCTATATCTATATCTATATCTATATCTATATCTATATCTATATCTATATCTAAATCTAAATCTATATCTATATCTACATCTACATCTATATCTATATTTGTTACACACACACCACACTACATACACACACACATACACACACACACACACACACACACACACACACACACACACACACACACACAGACACGTTAAGCCACTGGGCAACAATGCTCCCCACAAGAACCACAGACTAACTAGAACCCCGGTACCAGGCATGATAAACATTCCTTTAAAGGTAGCCCAAACAAATCTCCAAGCAATAGAAATTGTCAATGTAGCCCTTGATTGCTTCTCAGGGGTTGAACATGGGCCACTATTGATGATGATACCCACACTTAGGACACAGGACTGCAAGGATTAGAGCTTGCTCTGTCCCAAAAGCCTCTTTCTTTCCTTCTAGATTCTATGGATCAAGAAAGTCTTATGCAAGCTGCCAAGGGAGAGAAGCAATTACATAGCCCTACACAGCTGCAACACCTTTGGATCTGGACAATTACCAGCATGACAAGAGTGCAGAAAGTGACACTCACACATCAGTAGTAACCTACAGCTGGGTAATATGACTTAAGGTCCACTCAACAGGAAGGAAATTATATGTGGCACTGAAAATCTAGCCAGTGTTCTGAGACTCTTTGTATTAACTGCCATGCATTGTACAAAGACAACTTTTCTGATGAAAACTGAGACCTACAGTAACAGTGGGTGGAGAGGTACAATTTGAAAAATGTGTGATTTCTTATTTCTTACTAAAGTCTTTCAATGAGTTGAAACCTTTTCTTTTAATGAACTCAAGCTCATTTTTCTTTTCATTGTAACCTGAAAATTTAATTTTCCCATTTGAAAGCTGCTTTTGGTATTTACCTAAAACTTCATCCCCAATGCCAAGGTTCTTTCTATAAATTATTTTAGAATTTTATATAACTTTTCATTTTGCATTAAGACTTATGATCCATTTGAGTTACAAAGAAGTTTTATTTTAAAGCCATCCCATTTATATTATAAATTTTATGGAACTGATTTATATGTAAGGGACAAAGTAGGGGTCAAAACTCATTTTCCTCATATATGTTTCATTTGTCACGGTGTTTCTTGAGAAAACTGTCCATTATTCACTATTCTTCAGTGTCACCTCTGTCCTAGTAAAGTGTCTTCACATGGCTTGCTCTGCCTCTAGAATCTACTCTGGTCCTGTCTCTGTCTATGCTTCTCTGGCCCAACCCTTCAGTCTCTGCTCCATTTTTGTCACCGTTCTTCATTTGGACAGGAATATTTTTGTGTTAAAAACTTTGAAATGGGTGTGTGGCCCCATCCTTCAACTGGAGGCCATGCCTATCTACTGGAAGTAGTATTAAGTGAACTTAAGAATTAATTTTCCATTAAAAATGGAGCTGGTTTGATAGCTTAGGTAATTATTCATGGATGCCAAGCCTGGAGACCTGGAATCCACATGACTGATTCCCTTAAGTTTTCTTCTCACCTAACATGGCTGGTGTGTCACAGATTTACCAAACATAAACACACAAATAGATAAATGAAAAATATGCCAAATTATGAGAAGGATAGCATTAAGTCTATAGGTTAATTTTGGGTAATGTCATAATGTTCCAAGTCACAAATGTGATGCAACCTTCCATTTATTTAGATTTTTTTCATCCTGAAACTGTTTTACAACAGTGGTTCTCAATTTATCGTTCACAACTCCTTTAGCATACCTCTATCTACAAAATGCATGCATTATAATTAATATAGTAGCAAAATTACATTTGTGAAGCAACAACAAAAATAATTTTATGGTTGAGAGTGACCACAACATGAAGACCTATATTAAGTGGTCACATTAGGATGACTGAGATTGATTTTGTCTGCCAAAGAATTGGACATCTTCAGTTAGATTTGCTTCTAGGTATTTAGAATTTTTATGTATTATATGTGTGTATGTATAAATTTAATTTTTGATTGTTGGTGCCTAGAATATAAAAATAGTTTAAAGAGTATTGATTAGCACCTAGTGACTATTTACAAATGCTTCCTATAATCTTTCTTTGTATCTTGGGATGAATACCCCTCCATCTGGCCTCTAGATACCACATGGAAAATGGCTATCTATCTTCCATTCTTCACTTCCCTAGTGGATTCCTTTCAAAGTGTCCAATAGACATAGATTCATGCAGAGTTTGGCCAAAAGGAGGCCTCCAGAAAGGAACTGGGGAGGAGAACAGTCTTGCTAACTTGTATTGTCCTCTAATTCTGTCTTCTGCCAGGACAAGTCTCTGAAGAAAGAATACTGGTTCCTCTCAAAAACATTATTTTTTTTCTAAATTCTTTGTTTATATTCCAAATGCTTTCCCCTTTCCTGGTTTCCCCCTCCCCATATGTCCCATAGGCCCTCTTCTCTCCACCCATTCTCCAATCACCCCCTCCCTTTTCTCTGTCCTGGTGCTCCTCTACAATGCTGGATCAAGCCTCTCCAGGATTCTGGCCCTTTCCTTACTTCTTCATGAAAGTCATTTGATATGCTAACTGTGTTTTGGGTATTCAGGGCTTCTGGGCTAATTAATATCCACTTATCAGTGAATGCAGTCTATGTGGATTCTTTTGTGGTTGGGTTACCTCACTTAGGATGATATTTTCCAGTTCCAACCATTTGCTTAAAAATTTCATGAATTCATTGTTTTTAATTGCTGAGTAGTATTCCATTGTGTAAATATACCACATTTTCTGTATCCATTCCTCCATTGAGGGACATCTGGGTTCTTTTCAGCTTCTGGCTATTATAAATAAGGTTGCAATGAACATAGTGGAGCATGTGTCCTTACTGCATGCCAGGGAATCCTCTGGGTATATGCCCAGGAGTGGTATAGCCAGGTCCTCTGGAAGTGTCATGCCCAGTTTTCTGAGGAATCGCCAGACTGATAACCAGAGTGGTTGTACCATCTGACACTCCCACCACCAGTGGAGCAGTGTTCCTCTTTCCCCACATCCTCGCCAACACCTGCTGTCTCCTGAGTTTTTAACCTTAGCCATTCTGACTGGTGTAAGGTGAAATCTCAGGGTTGTTTTGATTTCCCTAATGACTAATGATGTTGAGCATTTCTTAAGGTGCTTCTCAGCCATCTGAATTTCTTCATGGGAAAATTCTTTGTTTAGTTCTGTACCCCATTTTTTAATAGGGTTATTTGGTTCCTTGGGGCCTAACTTCTTGAGTTCTTTGTATATATTGGATATTAGCCCTCTATCGGATGTAGGGTTGGTGAAGATCTTTTCCCAATTTTTTGGTTGCTGTTTTGTCCTTTTGATACTGTCCTTTGCCTTACAGAAACTTTGTAATTTTATGAGGTCCCATTTGTTAATTCTTGATCTTAGAGCATAAGCTATTGGTGTTCTATTTGGGAACTTTTCCCCTATGCACATGTCCTCAAGGGTCTTCCCCAGTTTCTTTTCTATTAGTTTCAGTGTGTCAGGTCTTATGTGGAGGTCCTTGATCTACTTGGAGTTGAGCTTATACAAGGAGATAAAAATGGATCAATTTGCATTCTTCTGCATGCTGACCTCTAGTTGGACCAGCACCATTTGTTGAAAAGGCTATCTTTTTTCCACTGGATGTTTTCAGCTCCTTTCTCAAAGATCAAGTGGCCATAGGTGTGTGGATGCATTACTGGGTCTTCAATTCTATTCCATTGGTCAACTTGCCTGTCACTATGCCAATACCATGCAGTTTTTTAACACTGTTACTCTGTAGTATTGCTTGAGGTCTATGATATTGATTCCTCCAGAAGTTCTTTTACTGTTGAGAATAGTTTTAGCTATCCTGGGTTTTTTGTTATTCCAGATGAATTTGAGAATCGCTTTTTCTAACTCTATGAAGAACTCGGTTGGGATTTTGATGGGGATTACATTGAATCTGTATATTGCTTTTGGCAAGATGGCCATTTTAACTATGTTAATATTGCCAATTCATGAGCATGGAAAGTTTTTTCCATTTTCTGAGGTCTTCTTCTATTTCCTTCCTCAGAGACCTGAAGTTCTTGTCGTATAGATCTTTCAATTGTTTGGTTAGAGTCACACCAAGATACTTTATATTGTTTGTGGCTATTGTGAAGGGTGTCATTTCCCTAACTTCTTTCTCAGACTGCTTATTCTTTGAGTATAGGAAGGCAACTGATTTGCTTTTATAACCAGCCACTTTGCTGATGTTATTTATCCGCTGTAGTAGTTCTCTGGTGGAGTTTTTTGGGTCACTTAAGTATACTATCATATCATCTACAAATAGTGATAGTTTGACTTCTTCCCTTCCAATTTGTTGTTGATTTTATAAACAGCCACTTTGCTGAAGTTGTTTTTCAGCTGTAGGAGTTCTCTGGTGGAGTTTTTTGGGTCACTTAAGTATACTATCATATTATCTGCAAATAGTTTGACTTCTTCCTTTCCAATTTGTATCCCTTTGACCTCCTTATTTTGTCTAATTGCTCTAGATAGAACTTCAAGTACTATATTGAAAAGATATGGAGAGAGAGGGTAACCTGGTCTTGTCCCTAATTTTAGTGGGATTGCTTCAAGTTTCTCTCCATTTAGTTTGATGTTGGCTACCAGTTTGCTTTAACTATTCAAAACATTATTCTATAGAGAATATTCTCTAAAACCTTTTGTTTTCTTGGACTTAAAAGTAATGAAAACACCAGCACTGTAGAAACCATAGTCCTTCATTATCCATGTGGTTCTCCTGAGTTCTGCCACAATTTTCTAGTAGTCTTCTGTAGTAAATAAACTCTACTTGAATGTTTCTAATCTGCCCAGTTATCTCTTCTTAGGTTTTCATTGAAAGAGATATAGAAACTTCTTTAAGAAAGCCCAAAAGTACAGGGATAGCAAGACAAAACCTTGTAAAATAGGTTTTTTGGGAAAATCCAAATCATGGTACCACTGCTCTTATACCTTGGTTCCCATCTCTCTCTATATTGGTCATGGGAGAAATAGCACTAGATGAGCACGTGCGATCTCTGCAAGGTGGTCCTCATCCTTAGATGACATTGTCCACACAGCTCGCTCCTGCATAAGGCCAAGTGCTACTTTGGGCAGGGTATCACATGGGCATGCTTCTATGGCCTCCCTTACTTTGATGGCTCTGCTCCTTGGTTTATGATGTTAGACACTCACTCATTCACTGGCTAAAATGAGAATCAGCAGGACTTTACTGTCTTGCTTTCTTTTCTGTGGCTGTGATGAAATATCCTAGCAAATGCAACTTGGGGGAGTATAGCTTTACTTTATTTCACAGGTCCAGGTTACAGTCCATCCCTATGGAGAAATTGAAACAGATACTCACTACCATGTATTCAAAAGAACAGAGAAAATGAGTGAGAACAGACATGGATGAGAATGTCTGTTTCAAGTTCCTGTTCATTATCATGTGGATAGTGCCCAGATGGCTTTGTCCATTGCATTCATTACATGAAATGGTACTGTCTACATTCAGAGTAGATCCTCTCATCTCCAATGATTCAGTTAAGACCATCCTCCACAAATTTTTCCAAAGGCTAATTTAATCTCAATGATTCCTCACTTAGACTCTCTTCCCAGGTGAATCTAGATTATGTCAAGTAGACAACTAAAACCAGCCATTACACTGGCAAAGCAAGTTCAAATTTCCAACAGGTTATCGATTACAGAGAGGATAAATTCCTGCCTCACCTAAATGAATGGAATTTATTTCCATTAGTTTGCTTCTTATAAAAAAGTGTCTGGTCTATTTGTGGACTAGGACCATAAAAATTGTAGGGTTGTCTTCTCTGCAGTGGTAGACACTGAGCCCTGTGGAATAACTGAGTTAATCTAGGTGAAGGACCATGCTTTTCCAATAACCTGTGACCATGCTGCTATACATACTTGTACATAGGTACCTCAATCAACCACCACTAGCAGGTAAAATTCTACATGACTCATGGTGAAATGTATCTTCAAGGCATGTGATAAGTAATTTCAAGTCACATAATTCAAAATTTTGTGACTATTGAGATCAATTCACTGTCTTGATTAATTTAAAGCAGAAAAGTAACTTACTTGCAAGAGATTGAGCACTTCATATAATGTTAATGATGTTGAAGACCCAGACTAAAGAAAACATCCTAGCCTCAGAGCACATTCCCGCTACTGGAATCGAGGTGTCACGTAGATGGTTGTGCAGTATAGTTTATAAAGTAGGATCCTCACACATTCATTTTCTTTTGGTACCTAGGCTTCATTCATCTCTTAAAAACAAAAACAAAATTAACAACCAGTAAAAACAAAAAACAACAAAATGAACAACACCCCTGTAGTGAGCTTATATGCAACATCAAAAGTTGTCTTTGGAGATGGGTGAATCTGGATTTGACCTTTGACACTGTACTCTCTACCAGTTACACAACTTTGGGCAGGCAGACATCATTATTTCTCAATGCTTCAGTCCCCTTGAAGAAAGAAATTGTTCTACCAGAGTGTTTTATAAGGCTTGGGTGTGCTGAGAGTTGGATGCATCTGGTGACCTTCCCAGCAGTAGTAGGTACTCAGTGTCAACAGTGGAATAGGGATGTCATCTGAAACATCATAGTTGCTCTGGGATTTTGAGAGAAACCAGAATCTGTGCAGTAAAAATAGAATAAAATGAAATGTTCTTAAAGTACAGAGCAAGTAAATGTTTTGCCAGGAAGTCCAGGAAATAAGGAGGCATGACTAATTCCCAAGGCAAAAGGCAGTTCTTGGTGAGTTGTTTTTTTTTTTTAATTCGATATAATTTATTTACATTTCAAATGATTTCCCCTTTTCTAGCCCCCCACTCCCCGAAAGTCCCTTAAGTCCCCTTCTCTTTCCCTGTCCTCCCACCCACCCCTTCCCACTTCCCTGTTCTGGTTTTGCCGAATACTGTTTCACTGAGTCTCTCCAGAACCAGGGGCCAGTCCTCCTTTCTCCTTGTACCTCATTTGATGTGTGGATTATGTTTTGGGTATTCCAGTTTTCTAGGTTAATAACCACTTATTAGTGAGTGCATACCATGATTCACCTTTTGAGTCTGGGTTACCTCACTTAGTATGATGTTCTCTAGCTCCATCCATTTGCCTTAGAATTTCATGAATTCATTGTTTCTAATGGCTGAATAGTACTCCATTGTGTAGATATACCACATTTTTTGTATCCACTCTTCTGTTGAGGGATACCTGGGTTCTTTCCAGCATCTGGCAATTATAAATAGGGCTGCTATGAACATAGTAGAGCATGTATCCTTATTACATGGTGGGGAATCCTCTGGGTATATGCCCAGGAGTGGTATAGCAGGATATTCTGGAAGTGAGGTGCCCAGTTTTCGGAGGAACCGCCAGACTGATTTCCAGAGTGGTTGTACCAATTTGCAGCCCCACCAGCAGTGGAGGAGTGTTCCTCTTTCTCCACACCCTCTCCAACACCTGCTGTCTCCTGAATTTTTAATCTTAGCCATTCTGACTGGTGTAAGATGAAATCTCAGGGTTGTTTTGATTTGCATTTCCCTAATGACTAATGAAGTTGAGCATTTTTGAAGAGGCTTCTCCACCATCCGAAGTTCTTCAGGTGTGAATTCTTTGTTTAACTCTGTACCCCATTTTTTAATAGGGTTGTTCGGTTTTCTGGAGTCTAACTTCTTGAGTTCTTTATATATATTGGATATTAGCCCTCTATCTGATATAGGATTGGTGAAGATCTTTTCCCAATTTGTTGGTTGCCGATTTGTCCTCTTGATGGTGTCCTTTGCCTTACAGAAACTTTGTAATTTTATGAGGTCCCATTTGTCAATTCTTGCTCTTAGAGCATACGCTATTGGTGTTCTGTTCAGAAACTTCGATGTCCTCAAGGGTCTTCCCCAGTTTCTTTTCTATTAGCTTCAGAGTGTCTGGCTTTATGTGGAGGTCCTTGATCCATTTGGATTTGAGCTTAGTACAAGGAGACAAGGATGGATCAATTTGCATTCTTCTGCATGCTGACCTCCAGTTGAATCAGCACCATTTGTTGAAAAGGCTATCTTTTTTCCATTGGATGTTTTCAGCCTCTTTGTCGAGGATCAAGTGGCCATAGGTGTGTGGGTTCATTTCTGGATCTTCAATCCTGTTCCATTGATCCTCCTGCCTGTCACTGTACCAATACCATGCAGTTTTTAACACTATTGCTCTGTAGTATTGCTTGAGGTCAGGGATACTGATTCCCCCAGATTTTCTTTTGTTGCTGAGAATAGTTTTAGCTATCCTGGGTTTTTGTTGTTCCAGATGAATTTGATAATTGCTCTTTCTAACTCTGTGAAGAATTGAGTTGGGATTTTGATGGGTATTGCATTGAATCTGTATATTGCTTTTGGCAAAATGGCCATTTTAACTATATTGATTCTGGCGATCCATGAGCATGGGAGGTTTTCCCATTTTTTGAGGTCTTCTTCCATTTCCTTCTTCAGAGTCTTGAAGTTCTTGTCATACAGATCTTTCACATGTTTGGTAAGAGTCACCCCAAGATACTTTATATTGTTTGTGGCTATTGTGAAGGGGGTCATTTCCCTAATTTCTTTCTCAGCCTGCTTATCCTTTGAGTATAGGAAGGCCACTGATTTGCTTGTGTTGATTTTATAACCTGCCACTTTGCTGAAGTTGTTTATCAGCTGTAGGAGCTCTCTAGTGGAGTTTTTTGGGTCACTTAGGTAGACTATAATGTCGTCTGCAAATAATGAAAGTTTGACTTCTTCCTTTCCAATTTGTATCCCTTTGACCTCCTTATGTTGTCGAATTGCCCGAGCTAGTACCTCAAGTACAATATTGAAAAGATAAGGAGACAGGGGGCAGCTTAGCCAGACTGACCAAAGGGCACAGAGAAAGTATCCAAATTAACAAACTTAGAAATGAAAAGGGAGATATAACAAGGGAAACTGAGGAAATCCAAAAAATCATCAGATCATACTACAAGAGCCTGTACTCAACACAACTGGAGAATCTGGAGGAAATGGACAATTTCCTTGACAGATACCAAATACCAAAATTAAATCAGGACCAACTAGACCATCTAAACAGTCCCATAATGTCTAAAGAAATAGAAGGAGTCATAGAAAGTCTTCCAACCAAAAAAAGCACAGGACCAGATGGTTTCAGTGCAGAATTCTATCAGACCTTCAAAGAAGAGTTAACACCAATACTCTTCAAACTGTTCCACAAAATAGAAACAGAAGGAACACTACCCAATTCCTTCTACGAAGCCACAATTACGCTGATACCAAAGCCACACAAAGATCCAACAAAGAAAGAGAACTTCAGACCAATTTCCCTTATGAACATCGATGCAAAAATACTCAATAAAGTTCTTGCCAACCGAATCCAAGAACACATCAAAACGATCATCCACCATGATCAAGTAGGCTTTATCCCGGGAATGCAGGGTTGGTTCAATATACGGAAATCCATCAATGCAATCCACTACATAA